>NC_041381.1:409449499-409460193 GCF_002162155.2 Triticum dicoccoides | reverse complement strand
GAGCTCCGATACATTGACAATATTCTGGTGGCGTGCGAACACCGTTGCATTTCTTTGCTTCCAAAGGCTCCAACAAATCAAAGTGACAGACACTCAAACGCCTTCCGATTCAGTTTGTGCATCCTTTTCCTAGCAGCCCCCCACCATGGTCTGATTTGATCATTCTGGAAAGGCAGCAATGAGACTCCAATTCTTGCCCTTCTGAAACAAATGTCCCATAGCTGACGAGAGAAGACACAATTCAATAGTATGTGATCCACATTATCCTCCTTCTGCTCACATAGATAGTATTTGCTCCTGTAACCCATGTCTAAGTCGTCAAGCTGATGTCCAGATGCGATACTGAATGGCAAGCCTCGTGAATAATTTGCCAGTGAGTGGCGTCCAACACTTCTAGATAGCCTTGACAAAGATAGCTCCTCTAGCGAGCATGCGATATGCAGAAGCCGAGGTGTAATTGCTGCTAATGTGCCATCTCCAAATGGCTTTGTCCTCCTGAGCAGGTTCTAGTTGAGCCACCAACGTCAACTTCCAATCTGATAAATTGGACTAGGCCATCAGCTGGGAGATCTCCAGAAACATGTGAAGCCCAACGATGAGAATCCAGCCCCTCCACCGTTTTGCGATTGATGATTTGTGTGCGCACTTTAGACCAAACAACCGGAGCAATCTCCTGAATGTTCGAACCATTGAGCTAGCGGTCTCTCCAGAAAAGTATCTTGTCGTCCGCTCCAACCCGCTAGTGCAACAAACTATTGAAAAACATGTTGCACATGTGGGTCAACAGTTAACGGCAAACCACGCCACGGTATGGAACCATCGGTACCCAAGCCATCCCACTTGAGCCTCAAAGTGTCGTGGTGTTTCCTCGACATATGCCAAGGGATGACTTATCATGTGCGGGGACAGGAGTGCGTTGCCGGGCTCTAGAAGCGGGAGTAGGCAAGACCTCAAACGACGCCGGGTCTTACCTAGGTTCGGGGCTCTCCTTAGAGATAACACCCCTAATCCTGCTCTACGGGGCCTCCGCATCACTATGATCAAATAGCGTGGCTACAAGGTTGCTCCTTGAGCTGTTTGGCTAGAGGAGGAAGAAGGCAAGCTAGCTCTACTCCTTTCCTAGCTATGTGGGTGTATGATGGCTGGAATGGTGAACCCTTGCATTGGAAAGCCTGGGGGGTTTATATAGGCCTACCCCCCAGGGGTACAATGGTAATCCGGCTGGTTGTAGGACCCGGCCGTCAGTGTCTCTGGGCTCCGGCTTCTCTGCCGACATCTTGGGCCGGCCGTCTGATGGGCCCCGCCGACTGCCATGGACTCGGCCGACAGGTAGGGCCTGCCGCCTGTGGGCCAGGAGGACGAGGCCGCACTGTAGCCTCGCCTCTGATGACGATAGTTTGATCGAGGGGCGTATGGCTACAGTACCGCCGCCTGGCGGGCGATCACTGTAGCCACACCCCATCACTTCTGGTTAATGGTGCACAAACTCCAAGGGGAGGGGCGGTCTCCTGCTAGGAGTCGGCCTTCCCTTGTGTCCGCCTGCTCTGGCCTTGCTGCCTTCTGGTGATTCACGGACAGGTGGGGCCTGTCGTCTGCGGGCCACACCGACCGCCTATCGCGGGAGCATGGCCCGGACTTACGTAGGCGACGTCATGGGCCGCGTGATTACAGTGTCGTGGCAGGAGAGGGGTGTCTGCCTGGTACGCCCGTACTGTGGCCACGTTCCTTCCTGGATTCGGGGGATGGCAGGCTGCACTGTTGCCACACGCTGTCTTATCATAGCAGGTGGGTGCAAACTTTGAGGAGGCGAGGAGCCGCCTAGTAGGAGTCAGCCCGTGCCCTCGCCGCCTTCTGGGGTGCGCTGCCTTCTAGGAGGCGGCCCGTCGGCACCAGCCAGCCGCGTGGGCCGGCCTTGAGACCAGTTGAGCTAAGGGGTTTGGCCAGCCTCGATGTCTTAAAAACTGTTATGGTGTGGATGAGGCTACCCAGGGTCTATCCCCCCGTCAGTAGTCCCCGAAGCTGGTGAGGTTCTACGGCTTTGGGCGGCCGGAGAGCCTCAACAGTTTCCCCCTCAAGTGGCCTTCCGCCTTCTGCTCCGTCCGGCTGGGAGGAGTCGGGCGCCAGGAGCCGGACATTGTCGCGGCTGCCTGGTGGAATTCGAATCGTTGTGGTGGGGGCCAGGTGGCGCGCCAGCCGGGCGACAGGCTCGCCGCCCGTTGCCCGCCCGCCACGCGGCGCCAGCCGGCCAGGTTGACCTGCCAACCCACGCGCGCGACGGGACGTCGCCGAAGGCCCAGGCCCGCCACTACAGGGCCTTGGCATGCACGCGGATCCGCTGCGGCCGAGGCGGGGGTTGCGCTTCCTAGGTGTGTTCAACACACGCCATTATGGCGCGGGAAATGCGGGATCGTGTGGTGAGTGGGCGCAGTTAATCTTGCGCCCCCACGTCCCGCCCCCTCGGCTCCGCCGCCGGGGGGCTATAAGTAGGGGAAGAAGGGGCAGCAGAACGCACGCGCCCCTCCTCACCCTTCACTTTGCCTCTCTCCTTCTCCTCTTGCTGCTGCCGCGCCTTCTCTTCTCGCCGGAGTGCTGCCGCAGTCCATCACGCAGGACTTCTTCACGCTGCAATGCCTCGCACCTGCCGAGCTCGGAGCCCATGGCGCACAGCGGCCACGCAGGCGACTGGGACGGCTCCAACATCCATGACGACCACCTGGAGTTCCTCCGCCAGACGCGACAACTCCCCCACTTCTCGAACATCAAGGTGTGTGTTCCTCCTGAAAGAGAGATCTCACCGGCTCCGAAGGGCGACGAGCGCGTCGTCTTCCGGTTGCACTTCCTCCGCGGCTTCGGCCTGCCGGCGAGCGGATTCCTCTGCTCGTTCCTTGACTTCTACGGAGTGCAGCCCCACCACTTCACGCCGAACACGATGGTGCTGCTCTCCGCCTTCGTCACCCTCTGCGAGGGCTATCTCAGCACGCTCCCCATACTCGAGCTGTGGGAAGAGCTCTTCTACCTCAAGCTTGGCACCGCCACCAAGAACGAGGCGGCCTAGTGCGGAGCCTGCATCGCGGTGCGACGGACCGGAGTGGGGACCCGCTTCCCGGCTCTCGCCCTGCTGCAGTCAGCCAAGCTGTGGCAAAAATCATACTTCTACGTCGAGAACATCCATCAGTCGCGGAACTACATCAATGATGTCTACTATGCAACCTTCTTCTTGTAGACGTTGTTGGGCCTCCAAGTGCAGAGGTTTGTAGGACAGTAGCAAATTTCCCTCAAGTGGATGACCTAAGGTTTATCAATCCGTGGGAGGCATAGGATGAAGATGGTCTCTCTCAAACAACCCTGCAACCAAATAACAAAGAGTCTCTTTTGTCCCCAACACACCCAATACAATGGTAAATTGTATAGGTGCACTAGTTCGGCGAAGAGATGGTGATACAAGTGCAATATGGATGGTAGATATAGGTTTTTGTAATCTGAAAATATAAAAACAACAAGGTAGCAAGTAACATAAGTGAGCGAAAACGGTATTGCAATGCTTCGAAACAAGGCCTAGGGTTCATACTTTCACTAGTGCAAGTTCTCTCAACAATAATAACATAATTGGATCATATAACTATTCCTTAACAAGCAACAAAGAGTCACTCCAAAGTCACTAATAGCGGAGAACAAACAAAAAGATTATTGTAGGGTATGAAACCACCTCAAAGTTATTCTTTCCATTCAATCCATTGGGCTATTCCTATAAGTGTCACAAACAGCCCTAGAATTCGTAGTAAAGTAACACCTTAAGACACAAATCAACCAAAACCCTAATGCCACCTAGATACTCCAATGTCACCTCAAGTATCCGTGGGTTTGATTATACGATATGCATCAAACAATCTCAGATTCATCTATTCAACCAACACAAAGAACTTCAAAGAGTGCCCCAAAGTTTCTACCGGAGAGTCAAGACGAAAACGTGTGCCAACCTCTATGCATAGATTCCCAAGGTCATGGAACCCGCAAGTTGATCACCAAAACATACATCAAGTGGATCAATAGAATATCTCATTGTCACCACGGGTATCCCACGCAAGACATACATTAAGTGTTCCCAAATCCTTAAAGACTCAATCCGATAAGATAACTTGAAAGGGAAAACTCAATCCATTACAAGAAGGTAGAGGGGGAGAAACATCATAAGATCCAACCATAATAGCAAAGCTCACGGTACATCAAGATCGTGCCATATCAAGAACACAAGAGAGAGAGAGAGAGAGAGAGAGAGAGAGAGAGAGAGAGAGAGAGAGAGATCAAACACATAGCTACTGGTACATACCCTCAGCCCCAAGGGTGAACTTCTCCCTCCTCGTCATGGAGAGCTCCGCGATGATGAAGATGGCCACCGTGATGGATCCCCCCTCCGACAAGGTGCCGGAACAGGGTCCCGATTGGTTTTTGGTGGCTATAGAGGCTTTCGGCAGCGGAACTCCCGATCTAGGTTTCTTTCTGGGGGTTTCTGTATTTATAGGAATGGCGTCGGTCTCACGTCAGGGGGGTCTCCGAGTCATCCACGAGATAGGGGGCGCGCCCAGGGGGGTAGGGCGCGCCCTCTACCCTCGTGGATGGCTCGGGACTCTTCTGGCCCAACTCTTCTACTTCGGGGGCTTCCATTGGTCCATAAAAAATCATCAAAAATTGGCACATCAATTGGACCCCGTTTGGTATTCCTTTTCTGTAGAACTCAAAAACAAGGAAAAACAGAAACTGGCACTGGGCTCTAGGTTAATAGGTTAGTCCCAAAAATCATATAAAATGCGTATAAATGCATATAAAACATCCAAGATTGATCATATAATAGCATGGAACAATCAAAAATTATAGATACGTTGGAGACGTATCAAACATCCCCAAGCTTAATTCCTTCTCGTCCTCGAGTAGGTAAATGATAAAAAAGAATTTTTGATGTGGAATGATACCTAACATATTTATCCATGTAATCTTCTCTATTGTGGCAAGAATATTCAGATTCGAAGGATTCAAGACAAAAGTTTAATATTGACATAAAAACAATAATACTTCAAGCATACTAACAAAGCAATCATGTCTTCTCAAAATAACATGGCCAAAGAAAGCTATCCCTTCAAAACCATATAGTCTGGCTATATGCTACGTCTTGAGCTTGCGTTGGTTTTCCTTGAAGAGGAAAGGGTGATGCAGCAATAGTAGCGTAAGTATTTCCCTCAGTTTTTGAGAACCAAGGTATCAATCCAGTAGGAGGCTCCTCAAAAGTCCCACGCAGCTACACAAACAAACAAGAACTCGCAACCAACGCAATAATGGGGTTGTCAATCCCTTCAAGGCCACTTGCAAAAGTGAGATCTGATAGAGATAGTATGATAAGATAAATATATTTTTGGTATTTTATAATATAGATTGGAAAAGTAAAGATGCAAATAAAAGTAGATTGAAAGCTTATATGATAAAAGATAGACTCGGGGGCCATAGGTTTCACTAGTGGCTTCTCTCAAGAGAGCATAAGTATTACGGTGGGTGAGCAAATTACTATCAAGAAATTGATAGAAAAGCGAATAATTATGAGATTATCTAGGCATGATCATGTATATAGGCATCACGTCCGTGACAAGTAGACCGACTCCTGCCTGCATCTACTACGATTACTCCACACATCGACCGCTATCCAGCATGCATCTACAGTATTAAGTTCATAAAGAACAGAGTAACGCTTTAAGAAAGATGACATGATGTAGAGGGATAAACTCATGCAATATGATATAAACCCCATCTTTTTATCCTCGATGGAAACAATACAGTACGTGCCTTGCTGCCCCTGCTGTCACTGGGAAAGGACACCGCAAGATTGAACCCAAAGCTAAGCACTTCTCCCATTGCAAGAAAGATCAATCTAGTAGGCCAAACCAACCTGATAATTCGAAGAGACTTGCAAAGATAACTTAATCACACATAAAAGAATTCAGAGGAGATTCAAATATTTATCATAGATAAACTTGATCATAAATCCATAATTCATCGGATCTCGACAAACACACCGCAAAAGGAGTTACATTGAATAGGTCTCCAAGAAGATCAAGGAGAACATGGTATTGAGATTCAAAGAGAGAGAGAGAGAGAGAGAAGAAGCCATCTAGCTAATAACTATGGACCCGAAGGTCTGTGGTAAACTACTCACAACTCATCGGAGGGGCTATGGTGTTGATGTGTAGGCCCTCCGTGATTGATTCCCCCTCTGGCGGAGCACCGACGAAGGCTCCAAGATGGGATCTCGCGGATACAAAAGGTTACGGCGGTGGAACTAGGTTTTCGTGGTTGCTTCTGATGTTTTCGGGGTACATGGGTATATATAGGAGGAAGAAGTAGGTCAGTGGACTCCCGAGGGGCCCACGAGATAGGGGGCGCTCCCAATAGGGGGGGGGGCGCCCTCCACCCTCGTGGCCGCCTCGGCTGTTGCTTGACTTCCACTCCAAGTCCTCTGGATCACATTCGTTCCAAAAATCATGCTCCCGAAGGTTTCATTCCGTTTGGACACCGTTTGATATTCCTTTTCTTCGAAACACTCAAATAAGCAAAAAAAAACAGCAATACGGGTTGGGCCTCCGGTTGGTAGGTTAGTCCCAAAAATGATATATATGTGTAAAGTAAAGCCCGTAAACATCCAAAACGGGTAATATAATAGCATGAACAATAAAAATTTATAGATACGTTGGATACGTATCAAGCATCCCCAAGCTTAATTCCTGCTCGTCCTCAAGTAGGTAACTGAAAAAAATAGAATTTTTGATGTGGAATGCTACCTAGCATAATTCTCAATGTAATTTTCTTTATTGTGGCATGAATGTTCAAATCCAAATGATTCAAAATAAAAGTTCATATTGACATAAGAAATAGTAATACTTCAAGCATACTAATCAAAGCAATCATGTCTTCTCAAAATAACATTGCTAAAGAAAGTTCATCCCCACAAAAACATATAGTTAGGCTATGCTTCATTTTCGTCACACAAAAATGCTTCCATCTTATACACCCCTGATGACAAGCCAAGCAATTGTTTCGTACTTAAATAATCTCAAACTTTTTCAACTTTCACGCAATACATGAGCGTGAGCCATGGATATAGCACTATGGGTGGAATAGAATATGATGATGGGGATTGTGTGGAGAAGACAAAAAAGGAGAAAGTCGCACATTGACAAGGATAATCAACAGGCTATGGAGATGCCCATCAATTGATGTCAACATGAGGAGTAGGGATTGCCATGCAATGGATGCACTAGAGCTATAAATGTATGAAAGCTCAACAAAAGAAACTAAGTGGGTGTGCATCTAACTTGCTTGCTCACGAAGACCTAGGGCATTTTGAGGAAGCCCATCGTAGGAATATACAAGCCAAGTTCTATAATGAAAAATCCCC
The DNA here is from genome assembly GCF_002162155.2 of Triticum dicoccoides. NCBI lineage: Eukaryota > Viridiplantae > Streptophyta > Magnoliopsida > Poales > Poaceae > Triticum > Triticum dicoccoides. The sequence continues at coordinate 409,452,755 of NC_041381.1, read as the reverse complement.
ACTAGTATATGAAAGTGACAACATATGAGACTCGCTACATGAAGAAGATGGTGCTACTTTGAAGCACAAGTGTGGAAAAGGATAGTAACATTGCCCCCCTTTTTATTTTTATTTTCTTTTTTTCTTTGGGCCTTTTTTTGGCCTTTTTTTTCTTTGGCCTTTTTTTATTTGGGGACAATGCTCTAATAATGATGATCATCACACTTTTATTTATTTACAACTCATGAATTACAACCCAAAACTAGAACAAGATATGACTCTATATGAATACCTCCGGCGGTATACCGGGATGGGCAATGAATCAAGAGCGACATGTATGAAAAATTATGCATGGCGGCTTTGCCACAAATATGATGTCAACTACATGATCATGCAAGGCAATATGACAATAATGATGCGTGTCATGATGATAAACGGAACGGTGGAAAGTTGCATGGCAATATATCTTGGAATGGCTATGGAAATGCCATAATAGGTAGGTATGGTGGCTGTTTTGAGGAAGATATAAGGAGGTTTATGTGTGATAGAGCGTATCGTATCACGGGGTTTGGATGCACCAGTGAAGTTTGCACCAACTCTCAAGGTGAGAAAGGGCAATGCACGGTACCGAAGAGGCTAGCAATGATGGAAAGGTGAGAGTGCATATAATCCATGGACTCAACATTAGTCAAAAAACAACTCATATACTTATTGCAAAAATCTACAAGTAATCAAAAATTAAGCACTACGCGCATGCTCCCAAGGGGATAGATTGGTAGGAAAAGACCATCGCTCATCCCCGACCGCTACTCATAAGGATGCACAATCTAAGAACACCTCATGTTTCAAATTTGTTGCACAACTTTCACCATACGTGCATGCTACGGGACTTGCTAACTTCAACACAAGCATTCTTTAAATTCATAATCACCCAACTAGCATGACTCTAATATCACTACCTCCATATCTCAAAACAATTATCAAGTATCAAATTGATCATAGTATCCAATTCACTTCCTATGATAGTTTTTATTATACCCAACTTGGATGCCCATCATTCTGGGACCCATTTTATAACCATAGCAAATACCATGCTGTTCTAAGAGACTCTCAAAATAATATAAGTGAATCATGAGAGACTAACAATTTCTACAAAATTAATCCACCGTCGTGCTCTAAAAGATATAAGTGAAGCACTAGAGCAAAAACTATCTAGCTCAAAAGATATAAGTGAAGCACATAGAGTATTCTAATAAATTCCAGTCAAGTGGGTTTCTCCCAAAATGTGTGTACAGTAAGGATGATTTTGGTAAACTAAAAAGCAAAGACTAATATCATATAGGATGCTCCAAGCAAAACACATATCATGTGGCGAATAAAAATATAGCTCCAAGTAAAGTTACCGGTAAACGAAGACGAAAGAGGGGATGCCTTCCCGGGACATCCCCAAGCTTAGGCTTTTGGCTATTCTTGAATATCCTGGGGTTCCATGGGCATCCCCAATCTTAGGCTCTTGCCACTCCTTATTCCATAGTCCATCAAATCTTTACCCAAAACTTGAAAACTTCACAACACAAAACTCAACAGGAAATCTCATAAGCTCCGTTAGTGCAAGAAAGAAAAACCACCACATAAGGTACTGTAATGAAATCATTCTTTATTTATATTGGTGTTAAACCTACTGTATCCCAAGTTCTCTATGGTTCATACCCTTACATACTAGCCATAGATGCATCAAAATAAACAAACAACACACAAAAGGCAGAATCTGTCAAAAATAGAACAGTCTGTAGCAATCTGTAACTCTCGAATACTTCTGGAACTCTAAAACTCCTACAAAAATAGGAAGTCCTGGGAAATTTGTCTATTGATCTACAGCAAAAATAATGAACGCAAAATCATGTTTCTGTGAATTACTAAAATTATTTTTGTGCGTGCAAAGTTTCTGTTTTTTCAGCAGAATCAAATTAACTATCACCATAGGTTATCCTATAGGTTCTACTTGGCACAAATACTAATTAAAACATAAAAACACATCTAAACAGACGGTAGATGATAAATTTATTGAATAATAGCAAGGAAAAATATTGGGTTGTCTCCCTACAAGAGCTGTTCTTTAAAGCCTTTTAGCTAGGCATTGATAATTTTAATGATGCTCACATGAAAGACGAGAATTGAAGCGCAAAGAGAGCATCATGAAACACGTGACAAACACATCTAAGTCTAACATACTTCCTATGCATAGACATATTATAAGCAAACAAATTTGCAAGGCAAGAAAAAGCTAGCATATGCAAGGAGGAAGAAAGCGACGATAGCAATCTCAACAAGACGAGAGGTAATTTAGTAAGATAAAAATTTCTACAACCATATTTTCCTCTCTCATAATAAAGATTAGAAAGCGGATGAGGATCCATAGATCTTAGCTTCTCTGTTTAGTAATAAATACACAATTACTCCAACCAAACGAGCAAACGAGCCAATTAAGACATTAAGGTAAACGAAAAGACGAACGGAAGAAGGGCGAATAAAACGGCAAGGGTGAAGTGGGGGAGAGGAAAACGAGATGTTATAGGGTGGAACCCTATGGTGAAGATATTTCACGAATTGGAGGGGAATCCCCAAGAACAAGATGAACAAGAGAGGGAAAACAAGAGGAACACTCAAGAACAAGTCAAATCACACATCCACTAGACAATCAAACACATGAGATCCACAAGGTACATGAACAACAAAGGGAAATAAGATACATGGTAGAGTTCATCCCAAATCCTATGAAGGAGATGCGGGCTTGATGATCTAGATAGATCCGTCCCACAAGGGGGTCTTCATCCATGTGACGCCCGGATAATTAAGCTACAGTGGTCCCACGCTAATGATGCCACGTCACCGCTCTTACTGTCGTAAACCTCGCGATGATTCAATCCCGTCCGAATTCAAAATTCAAAATCAAGGCAAACAATAAAAGTTTTCAAACATTAAAACTAAAATGTCCAAAATGTGTCAAATAAATCATGGATAATACTAGTGGAGAAACCACACTTTTATAGAATGTGTAAAGGCTCCAAACTAATTAAAACAGCAGCTAAGACAATTAATTAAATGCCTTTTAAAAATAATAATAATGCAAACTATTTTAATTAGGTGTCAAACTTTTGGGGTAGTAGAATAAATTATAACGTTAATTTAGGAGTTGTATTTATATTTTATAAAACAGAAATTAAAAGAATAAAATAGAAAAGAAAATAGAAAAGGAAAAAAACAAAACAAAAGTAAA
>NC_041381.1:409441156-409449042 GCF_002162155.2 Triticum dicoccoides | reverse complement strand
TGGACACGAAACCCTAACCTACCCCGTACCCCACTCCCCCCCACATCGCTCTCTCCTTCCCCCCGATCCAGATCTGGATCGGGAAGGGGAACGACCCGCCCCGACTCCATCGACCGCGTCGCCCATCGTCCCTGGAGCACCATCACCGCCATCGCTTCGACCTCGTCAGAGCCACCACGCCGGCCTGCCTCCTCGCCTCCTCATCTCTCTCCTTGACGGAGTGCCGTCCCCGTCCGCCTCCTCGCCTCAATGCTGCGGTGCCGACGCCGTCGCCGGTGCTGCCTTGCCGGACGACACCGACCTCGCCGCCCCGCTACTGCATCATCGCCTCGACCTCGTCGTCGTCCCCGTCATCCTCCTCGAGCCGCTACCTCTACCCTACACCGTACGGTGAGGCCAAACCCCGGCCTCTCCTCCTTCTTCCCCCGTCCTCATGTGCACACAACGCCATCGCACGCCGTTAGCCGTGACCCCGTCGCCGTGCCCCCGACCACTACTCCAGCCGTGCTGGCCCGTGCCCTCTGCAGGCCGCGCCTACCCCCGCTACGCTGCCTCCTCGTACTCCTAGTCCATGGCCGCCGGCGCCTTCTACGCGTCCGCCGGAGTCCCTGGCCTCCCTGTCCCGCTGCGCCCGCCGTGCCTCGCCCGTCCGGCCCGCTCTGTCGCCCCTTGCCGCGATGCTCCAGCTGCCGCCGTGGCCGGTGCCCCCTGGTAGCCTGGGCGTGCGCCCAAACGGCCCAGCGCCCGCGCGCCCGTAACCTGCGCGCCCGCTAAGCCGCCCCTGGCCTATGACATGTGGGGCCTGGCCCCAGAATGTTTAGAAAAAAAAGAGAAGAAAAGAAAAAGGAAATAATATAAAAATGAATTAATAAAATTAATAAATAATTAATTAATTAGTGAATTAGTTACTTAATTAATCTTGTTTAGTTAACCTAATTAACAATTGTGAATTAATTAAACTGTAATTAGATTAGTTAAATCCTAATTAGAGTGAACAGAGTGTGACATGCGGGACCCACACGTCGACTGACCCAGTCAACTCCCTGTTGACTGCTGACGTCATGCTGACGTCAGCATGCACTATTCTGGATAATGTTAGAATTAAATAATTAAATAAATTCTAAAAATGATTAAAACTTTAGAAAATCATATAAAATAAACCGTAGCTCAGATGAAAATACTTTCTATAGGAAAGTTGCTCAGAACGACGAGACAATCCCGGATAGGCAACCCGTTCGTCCGCCACACCCCCCTAACCTATCGAACCCGCAACTTTCCCCCCTCTGGCTCCTCTGCCCGAAAACACGAAACACCGGGGATATTTTCCCGGATGTTTCCCCCCTTAACCGGTACCACCTCATACCACGCTAGGGCACCCCTAGCACCGTTACTTGTCTTGTCATGCACCGTCATGCTTATGTTTGCATTATATTTATTGTTTCTTCCCCCTCTTCTCTCCGGTAGACTACGAGAGCGACGCTGTTGCTGCCCAGTTCGACTACGGAGTTGACGACCCCTCTCTCTTGCCAGAGCAACCAGGCAAGCCCCCCCCCTTGATCACCAGATATCGCCTATTCTACTCTATACTGCTTGCATTAGAGTAGTGTAGCATGTTACTGCTTTCCGTTAATCCTATTCTGATGCATAGCCTGTCATTGCTGCTACAGTCATTGATACCTTACCCGCAATCCTAAATGCTTAGTATAGGATGCTAGTTTATCACCTTTGGCCCTACATTCTTGTCAGTCTGCCTTGCTATACTATAGGGCCGTGATCACTCAGGAGGTGATCACGGGTATATATTATACATACTTACATACTATACAGATGGTGACTAAAGTCGGGTCAGCTCGAGGAGTACCCGCGAGTGATTCACGGGTTGGGGGCTGAAAGGACCTTTGTCCCGACGGCCCTCTGTGTGGATCTTTGTGGCGGAGCGATAGGGCAGGTTGAGACCGCCTAGGAGAGAGGTGGGCCTGGCCCTGTTCGGCGTTAGCGGATACTTAACACGCTTAACGAGATCTTAGTATTTGATCTGAGTTGGCTACGAGCCTATACGCACTAACCATCTACGCGGGAGTAGTTATGGGTATCCCGACGTCGTGGTATCAGCCGAAGCACTTCGTGACGCCAGCGACTGAGTGGCGCGCGCCGGATTGGGACGTAAGCCTGCTGTTGTATTAAGGGGGCTAGTTCTGCTTTCGGCCGCGTACGCAACGTGCAGGTGTGCTATGGGCGATGGGCCCAGACCCCTGTGCGCTTAGGTTTAGACCGGCGTGCTGGCCTCTCTGTTGAGCCTAGGTGGGGCTGCGACGTGTTGATTTTCCGAGGCCGGGCATGACCCGGGAAAGTGTGTCCAGCCAAATGGGATCAAGCGTGTTGGGTAAGTTGGTGCACCCCTGCAGGGAAGTTAATCTATTCGAATAGCCGTGATCTTCGGTAACAGGATGACTTGGAGTTGTACCTTGACCGTATGACAACTAGAACCGGATACTTAATAAAACACACCCTTCCAAGTGCCAGATACAACCGGTGGTCGCTCTCCCTTAGGGATATGAGGAGGGGATCGCCGGGTAGGATTATTCTACTGGAGATGCTACTTGGAGATGCTACTTGGAGGACTTCAATCTACTCTCTTCTACGTGCTGCGAGACGGAGGCTGCCAGAAGCGTAGTCTTCGATAGGACTAGCTATCCCCCTTTTATTCTGGCATTCTGCAGTTCAGTCCATCGATATGGCCTCCTTACACATATACCCATGCATATGTAGTGTAGTTCCTTGCTTGCGAGTACTTTGGATGAGTACTCACGGTTGCTTTCTCCCCCTTTCTCCCCCTTTCCTTTCTTTCTGGTTGTCGCAACCAGATGCTGGAGTCCAGGAGCCAGACGCCACCGTCGACGACGACCCCTACTACACCGGAGGTGCCTACTACTACGTGCAGCCCGCTGACGACGACCAGGAGTAGTTTGGAGGATCCCAGGCAGGAGGCCTACGCCTCTTTCGATCTGTATCCCAGTTTGTGCTAGCCTTCTTAAGGCAACTTGTTTAACTTATGTCTGTACTCAGATGTTGTTGCTTCCGCTGACTTGTCTATGATCGAGCACTTGTATTCGAGCCCTCGAGGCCCCTGGCTTGTATTATGATGCTTGTATGACTTATTTATGTTTTTAGAGTTGTATTGTGATATCTTCCCGTGAGTCCCTGATCTTGATCGTACACATTTGCGTGCATGATTAGTGTACGTTTGAATCGGGGGCGTCACAAGTTGGTATCAGAGCCGACTGCCTGTAGGAATCCCCCTTCCACACTCCTTGGCCGAAGTCGAGTCTAGACTTTACAAAACTTTTTCTAACTTGGTTGTGGGGCCCATGGGCCCACGTCGCCATTGGGTGGTATTAGGATCTTTTACTCCTCGATCTTTACTCTGCGACTCTGAGCTCTCTTCTATTCGGGTTAAATGATTTTGCTAAAAACAAAACTAACTTTAGGTTCTCGCAAGTACTTTCTCCCGGAGAGCCACTTGTTACCGATGACCGCCTGCTGCACCAGAAGATTCCGAAGATACTCTACGATGTGCTCTCGAGACTATATGCCATCGCTTTTGCCACTCACTTCCATCGATAAATCCCTCCGAATAACTACTTACACCTATCGTTCATATTGTCATCCCTAGTTGCTCTTGTTATTATAAGATGTCCTGAAATACTCTTCGATATTCCGAGAATTCTTTACGCTTACTGCCCTGCAGTTCCTTGCTGCATGAATACCCCTACGGATAATTACTCGCGCTTGCTGAGTATCCGTTCGTCCAAAGTTGTTCATGTGTTTCACAAAAATACATTCAAATACTACCCGATCTTCCGAAAATCCTGAGCAGCCTATTGCTCTTGAAATTCTTGCTTGCTTGCATTATGGTTAATCCCATAAGTCTCGTAATCTTAATGGCATACCTTGTCATTATCATTTTGAGTCTGTTGATTCAATATGTTCCGAATGCTCGCAATCCTCAAATAGATCCTAGAATTCAACCTTCCGGCTCAGACGTCATTTTGAACATGAGCTGGTTATCAACCAATTAAATTGTCGTCGGTTGTGCCCCTAAGTCTATTGAACTTATCCATCCTTGGTCAGAGCGTCTGCTTCTGATCCTTTGTTTTGGAAATCATAATTCCTTTGTTATCTAAGCATCAAATTATTCAGTTGTCCTATAATATGATGCCCGTGCATTCTTTCTTCCTCTGTTTGAGTACCGATACTCACATCAGCTCCGTTGTGGATCGCCCGATCCATTGTTGGATTTTACCTGACAACGCCCTTCATATTCAATAACCTTGTGAGCCTTTCCTCTGATACATAATGCCTTTGGTAAATTGTATCCTCTGCTTTCTCAACCATGCTCTGCCTTCGAGCTTGAGTTAATTACTTCTAAAGATTCTAGTATATGATTCTGAGATGCCCCGATGGGTTGAACCTATGCCTTCCTTAATATGTGTGAACTCGGAAGTTTTCACGAGTCGTACTCATCTCGTATTTCACTAGGTAAAACTTTCAACACTAATGCTTTTATCAAAGCGAGAAGTGAATGGAAGGTTATACATTGAAGAAGTGGGAGTCGACCTTGAACCTTGCGTTCATGCCCATGGACACGATGTATAACTTATCATGGAAGCTGCTCGTAAAAATAGTTACCCCCTTGCTATAAGTTCATCTTGTATCCGTGGTTCGATCATTTATGATCGTGGTTTCCGACCATGTTCTCCTTTAAATACCATTTCTCGTGCAAGTTTAAGCACTTGTCTTCTGCAGAGTATTACCCCAGTCCAACCTCTACTTTGATTTGTCGTCGAGTATTACCCCCTGGTATCTCGAGATTATCTTGGAACTGCATAACTTCTTATGAGTTCTTCATCAAGTACTACATTCTCACTGATTACGGTTTTTTTTTCACGGGTTTGAGTTATTAAGCACTCAAGGGCATCGATAACTGAATCGAGTCCGCGTCGCGATTAAACAACTCTTAGTAATCTCCTTTACTTGCGAGTTTGTACTCGATCATGTCATTCCTAGCCTGATCGGCTATATCATTAACGTGCTAAATCTTAACTGTGCTACCTGGTCCTTAATCCTGGAGCACAACCTTCGATGATGAGCTAAGCTTATGTCGATTTCCTCATCTTATCATTCCACTTTGAACAACAAGCTTGATTCTGAGTTGGTGTCTTATCCGTGGTTCAAATAATCTTTTACTGCATCAGTCCTTATACTTGATGTAGTGGAGGTTCGATTACTTCCCCCTGGAGCCTATCGACAAAATTTGTCGTGATCATGATCAACATTTTGACTCCTTCCAGGTTTCCAATTGAATTCATGATGAGAAATACCATCCTTGCCCTCGATGGTTTGTATTATCATCGGCCACTTTATTGCCTTCCCTCCAACACAAACTTGTTCATGTTTTGTGTTGTACCTTGAGTTCCTTACTGCCTAGCATTGTTCTTCTTTACCTTGAAATATTACCACCTTTTATGTCAAGAATGTGGTGAGAATTTCACCACCTCTTAAGAATTCTTGGTATAGTGATACTTCTCACCATCACCATTCTTTCTTGGTCCTCGTGTTGATTCCAACCGGGGTACAAACAAGTGAACGGTGCTGTTTGGATTCTACACTTCTAGCAACCCTATTGCTTTGAAGTTAATGGTCGGCCGTTCATTCTTAGACTATTGATTATTGAATCACCATTCTGACATTGGTCGAGCAACCCGGCCCATATTTCGGGTGCACCTTTCAACCAATGTTTAATTGGGTTTGTTTCCTCGAGCATACCTCATTGTATCATTTGATCTGACAATGATCATCTCCTTGTTCACTTAATCGTGGGGATCCATCTTTTCGAAATCTCCATGAATTGTCGCTGAGTTCATCAACCACCCCTTCTTCCTCTCCTTGGTTAAATGGTGAACTCAAGAATCTTATGACGACTTCTCGTCAATTCGTGTCGCACCTTTTTATCTCAGGACCATGAGTCTGAGGTATCATGACACCAATCGGATTTGAATCTCGGTCAGATATGATGGTTGGGACAACTTTCCAGGAGTTATGTTGTTGGTCCTTTGATGACCCGGTAATATGATGTCATGACTAGCACCCCCCTGGCTGGAGGACCTATCACTATAATTTCTTTAGCAAGGATAACCATTCCTCCTAGAGGAAATTGTAGGACTTATTTTATAAGTTACTCCTAATGGATCATTTGTGTATCCAAAGTCTGGCCCTTGGTTGAAACACCATATCATTGCTACCTGAAGCATGTCTGTGTTACTCCAATTTTCAATAAGAGCATTTGAAGCACAATACTAAATTCTCTTTATCAGTTATCCAAACACCGCTGTATGGGTAATGGCATGAAATTTCTCTCCCCTTTCCTAAAGGGTTTTCTATGATTATATCCCGTCATGAATATCATGCTCTGCTTATCCTTGGGAAGGATATACCCCTGAATTATGTGTTTAAATTTCCCTTCCATTGTTCTGTTTAACCTGATGATCACATTTTACTTTCCATTGGTTTGTTTGACCTTTCTTGTGATCTATATAATCTAAGCAGTAATAATTCACTGCTTATGTAAACACCTCGGTGTACAACTCTGCTAGTGAGACCCTGTTTCTATTGTTGATGACATTTCGGTATCCGCCGATGGATGAGAACTTTGCCTCTTGGCCCGCCTCGTTTCAACAAGCAGGAAAATGGTTCTCTTCGTCCCTCGCCCTTGGAACCAACGTTGTTGCCAACATAGCTGGCAAGCTATTCACTGACATGCCTCCCTGTCGCGGCTGTGCAAGATGTCACCACCCTTCCTACTTTCAACCCACATGGTGGGCCCATAAACCACAGGTCCACTGGATTGAAACCGGACTCTCCTGCACCCCCCTGTTCCCAAGATCGTTCCTCGCGTGTGGCCTCGTAAGTAATTCATGAGCCATCTTCCGAGGGATCATCAAATCTGTTACCGGACACAATACTTATTCCCGATCGCTTTGAGCCCCTTTCACGCCCTGTTTCAGGCATCGAACGGTTGCCTGCTCGCTCGAAACTTCCCATGAAACCTCATTACCTTGCTCTCGATATTTTCTTAAGTTTCAATTCGAGAGTTACGTTCTGCCACCTTCCCCGGTGTTATCGACCAGATAGTCAACCTTGTAGCGGTTCATTCTCCCGGAATACCCCCATTATTCTTTCGTAAGTACGATGGAGATCCCGAAGAAAGGATGACGACTTCATCATGATGACCTGAAGCAGAAAAATGAAGACATCAACGTAATGGATTGATCTCTTTGAGAAGAGCAAGCCAGGATGAGAAGACCCGCTAGATTCGTTACCAAACCTTCCCCCCTTTCACTACCTCTTAAATCTCAGGACGAGATTTCTTGTAGTGGAGTAGAATTGTGACGCCTGGATAATTAAGCTACAGTGGTCCCACGCTAATGATGCCACGTCACCGCTCTTACTGTCGTAAACCTCGCGATGATTCAATCCCGTCCGAATTCAAAATTCAAAATCAAGGCAAACAATAAAAGTTTTCAAACATTAAAACTAAAATGTCCAAAATGTGTCAAATAAATCATGGATAATACTAGTGGAGAAACCACACTTTTATAAAATGTGTAAAGGCTCCAAACTAATTAAAACAGCAGCTAAGACAATTAATTAAATGCCTTTTAAAAATAATAATAATGCAAACTATTTTAATTAGGTGTCAAACTTTTGGGGTAGTAGAATAAATTATAACGTTAATTTAGGAGTTGTATTTATATTTTATAAAATAGAAATTAAAAGAATAAAATAGAAAAGAAAATAGAAAAGGAAAAAAACAAAACAAAAGTAAA
>NC_041381.1:409413042-409440883 GCF_002162155.2 Triticum dicoccoides | reverse complement strand
CCTGGACACGAAACCCTAACCTACCCCGTACCCCACTCCCCCCACATCGCTCTCTCCTTCCCCCCGATCCAGATCTGGATCGGGAAGGGGAACGACCCGCCCCGACTCCATCGACCGCGTCGCCCATCGTCCCTGGAGCACCATCACCGCCATCGCTTCGACCTCGTCAGAGCCACCATGCCGGCCTGCCTCCTCGCCTCCTCATCTCTCTCCTCGACGGAGCGCCGTCCCCGTCCGCCTCCTCGCCTCAATGCTGCGGTGCCGACGCCGTCGCCGGTGCTGCCTCGCCGGACGACACCGACCTCGCCGCCCTGCTACTGCATCATCGCCTCGACCTCGTCGTCGTCCCCGTCATCCTCCTCGAGCCGCTACCTCTACCCTACACCGTACGGTGAGGCCAAACCCCGGCCTCTCCTCCTTCTTCCCCCATCCTCATGTGCACACAACGCCATCGCACGCCGTTAGCCGTGACCCCGTCGCCGTGCCCCCGACCACTGCTCCAGCCGTGCTGGCTCGTGCCCTCTGCAGGCCGCGCCTACCCCCGCTACGCCGCCTCCTCGTACTCCTAGTCCATGGCCGCCGACGCCTTCTACGCGTCCTCCGGAGCCCCTGGCCTCCCTGTCCCGCTGCGCCCGCCGTGCCTCGCCCGTCCGGCCCGCTCTGTCGCCCCTTGCCGCGATGCTCCAGCTGCCGCCGTGGCCGGCGCCCCCTGGTAGCCTGGGCGTGCGCCCAAATGGCCCAGCGCCCGCGCGCCCGTAACCTGCGCGCCCGCTAAGCCGCGCCTGGCCTATGACATGTGGGGCCTGGCCCCAGAATGTTTAGAAAAAAAGAGAAGAAAAGAAAAAGGAAATAATATAAAAATGAATTAACAAAATTAATAAATAAATAATTAATTAGTGAATTAGTTAACTTAATTAATCTTGTTTAGTTAACCTAATTAACAATTGTGAATTAATTAAACTGTAATTAGATTAGTTAAATCCTAATTAGAGTGAACAGAGTGTGACATGCGGGACCCACACGTCGACTGACCCAGTCAACTCCCTGTTGACTGCTGACGTCATGCTGACGTCAGCATGCACTATTCCGGATAATGTTAGAATTAAATAATTAAATAAATTCTAAAAATGATTAAAACTTTAGAAAATCATATAAAATGAACCGTAGCTCAGATGAAAATACTTTCTATATGAAAGTTGCTCAAAACGACGAGACAATCCCGGATACGCAACCCGTTGGTCCGCCACACCCCCCTAACCTATCGAACCCGCAACTTTCCCCCCTCTGGCTCCTCTGCCCGAAAACACGAAACACCGGGGATATTTTCCTGGATGTTTCCCCCCTTAACCGGTACCACCTCATACCACGCTAGGGCACCCCTAGCACCGTTACTTATCTTGTCATGCACCGTCATGCTTATGTTTGCATTATATTTATTGTTTCTTCCCCCTCTTCTCTCCGGTAGACTACGAGAGCGACGCTGTTGCTGCCCAGTTCGACTACGGAGTTGACGACCCCTCTCTCTTGCTAGAGCAACCAGGCAAGCCCCCCCCCCTTGATCACCAGATATCGCCTATTCTACTCTATACTGCTTGCATTAGAGTAGTGTAGCATGTTACTGCTTTCCGTTAATCCTATTCTGATGCATAGCCTGTCATTGCTGCTACAGTCATTGATACCTTACCCGCAATCCTAAATGCTTAGTATAGGATGCTAGTTTATCACCTTTGGCCCTACATTCTTGTCAGTCTGCCTTGCTATACTATAGGGCCGTGATCATTCGGGAGGTGATCACGGGTATATATTATACATACTTACATACTATACAGATGGTGACTAAAGTCGGGTCAGCTCGAAGAGTACCCGCGAGTGATTCACGGATTGGGGGCTGAAAGGACCTTTGTCCCGACGGCCCTCTGTGTGGATCTTTGTGGCGGAGCGACAGGGCAGGTTGAGACCGCCTAGGAGAGAGGTGGGCCTGGCCCTGTTCGGCGTTCGCGGATACTTAACACGCTTAACGAGATCTTGGTATTTGATCTGAGTTGGCTACGAGCCTATACGCACTAACCATCTACGCGGGAGTAGTTATGGGTATCCCGACGTCGTGGTATCAGCCGAAGCACTTCGTGACGCCAGCGACTGAGTGGCGCGCGCCGGATTGGGACGTAAGCCTGCTCTTGTATTAAGGGGGCTAGTTCTGCTTTCGGCCACGTACGCAACGTGCAGGTGTGCTATGGGCGATGGGCCCAGACCCCTGTGCGCTTAGGTTTAGACCAGCGTGCTGGCCTCTCTGTTGAGCCTAGGTGGGGCTGCGACGTGTTGATTTTCCGAGGCCGGGCATGACCCGGGAAAGTGTGTCCGGCCAAATGGGATCAAGCGTGTTGGGTAAGTTGGTGCACCCCTGCAGGGAAGTTAATCTATTCGAATAGCCATGATCTTCGGTAACAGGACGACTTGGAGTTGTACCTTGACCTTATGACAACTAGAACCAGATACTTAATAAAACACACCCTTCCAAGTGCCAAATACAATCGGTGGTCGCTCTCCCTCAGGGATATGAGGAGGGGATCACCGGGTAGGATTATGCTACTGGAGATGCTACTTGGAGATGCTACTTGGAGGACTTCAATCTACTCTCTTCTACGTGCTGCGAGACGGAGGCTGCCAGAAGCGTAGTCTTCGATAGGACTAGCTATCCCCCTTTTATTCTGGCATTCTGCAGTTCAGTCCACCGATATGGCCTCCTTACACATATACCCATGCATATGTAGTGTAGTTCCTTGCTTGCGGGTACTTTGGATGAGTACTCACGGTTGCTTTCTCCCCCCTTTTTCCCCCTTTCCTTTCTTTCTGGTTGTCGCAACCAGATGCTGGAGTCCAGGAGCCAGACGCCACCGTCGACAACGACCCCTACTACACCGGAGGTGCCTACTACTACGTGCAGCCCGCTGACGACGACCAGGAGTAGTTTGGAGGATCCCAGGCAGGAGGCCTACGCCTCTTTCGATCTGTATCCCAGTTTGTGCTAGCCTTCTTAAGGCAACTTGTTTAACTTATGTCTGTACTCAGATGTTGTTGCTTCCGCTGACTCGTCTATGATCGAGCACTTGTATTCGAGCCCTCGAGGCCCCTGGCTTGTATTATGATGCTTGTATGACTTATTTATGTTTTTAGAGTTGTGTTGTGATATCTTCCCTTGAGTCCCTGATCTTGATCGTACACATTTGCGTGCATGATTAGTGTACGATTGAATCGGGGGCGTCACAATCCACTAGGGATCTTCTCCAATGGAGGCCTTGAACTCCAATGGAGTGTCTCTCTCAAGAGAAATCCCACAAGGGGAGGTACATGAGCTAGGCTCTAGTATTTAGATCTATCCTTAGCTTAGTCTAAATGGAGGAGATGAAGGAGTATATATAGCCCTAGGCAAAGAGGGGAATAGGTGGGGGCGAAATGGTAAAACAAGGGCAAAGCCCGCAGCATCACTCAGGGGGCCCCGTGTGCACGGGGTAAGTGGAGCCCGTGCGCACGGGGTATCCAGGGACCGGACGCAAGGGCCCGTGCACACGGGGTCCGTGAGGCCCGTGGACACGGGGGTCCCGTGGGCACGGTACACGCCCGTGCGCACGGGGTCTTCAGGACCGCCAGCCTGGGAGGCCCGTGGGCACGGGGTCGGAGGGGCCCGTGCGCACGGGGTCGCCTGGGAGATGCTGCCTTCTTCTTGGCGCTTCCTTCTCCGCTTCTAGGCTTCCGTCTTGGATGGTGTAGATGGTCTCTTGCGCTTGGACTCCTCCATGATGAATGTGTAGCTCCGCTCACACCTAAGTATGCACACGAGAGAGGGGTCAAGTAGTATACCATCCACGAAGGGTACAAGTGGACACGTGTAAAGGAGATGATTCACCTTTGTACGCATGAAGTAGAAGTGGCACGTGTCACTTGTCAAATGGACTCTTAACATGGTGATGTACATAGGATCCTCCGCATCATCCCCTCCCCCTTGGGAAAGATCCGACCTCGGATCAAAATCCAAATCACCATGGGAAAGAGATGATGTCGTCGTGTAGAAGTGGACGATCACCAAGCATTCGTCATCTTGTAGTTCCAAATGGGCACTCTCCAATGTCACACCGTCTTGTAATTCCTTCAAAAGTAGCAAAGATAACAAGCACTTGGAAAAACAAATGTGGTTGTCGTAAGAGCAACACCAAACATTCAAGAGGTGATTCACCCAACAAGTGTTGTCATCAAGCATAGCATATGGTTTGACAAAGAAGTGTGTCATGGCATTTGAGCATATAAATTGAGCACAATCAAGTATATCATGGGAACAAGCATGTAAATGGGAGGTCAAGATGCAAATATATGTGATAAGTGGACAAGCATCTACCTCAAGGTCATAGCAAGAATGCATAAAGTGCTCAATGAACGGTCTATGGTAGGCATAAGAGTCATTCACAACACCAAATATAGTGAAATGTCTAAACACATGGGGCAAGATCAAGACAATCCAATCATAACATGCATAGGGTGTAGTGAAGATATCGTGGCACTCAACACAATGGAAAGAGCAATTGTTCAACATGTGTGAGGTAAGCAAGTCAAGCATGTGATAAACAAAGGGACATGGCATATGTGAAGAACTAGATGCAACACACAAGGCATATATGTCATGAGGCATAGCAATGGAGCAAGCAACACATGAAGTATGATCCACAATATGCATGCTCATGGTTTGGGTGTTCTTGAGATAGAAAGATATCACCTCGAAAGCATGTCCTTGCGCGTCCTTCACAATGCCGAAGTGGTAGGAAATGTAGTGTAGAAGCGAGTCGTGGTCGAATGTATGAGGCTCGCTCTCAAGAGCTCGAATGGTCAACTCACGTGAAGTGGAAGTCGACACAAAGTCCAAGTATCCTATACATGCACACAACAAAACAAAGAGCGTATGCGCATGGTAGATAAACACATCATCCATCATGATGGTTCTCTTCTCTTGCACATAACCATTAGAATCACAAGTGCATGAATAATATGATGCAACAAGGGCGATATTCAAGGCACTAGGTATATGGTGCAAAGAGGTAAGACAAGCATGCTTCACAAGGAATATGTCAAAATCTCCAAACATATGTGAGAATGCTATGGGGGCAATCTCATGAGCGAGACAATAAGCATTGTTGCACTCAATACATGGCAAATCATCTAGCATGAGAGAGGCAACACATGGAGATATATGACACGAAGCAATATGAATCATGTGCAAAGCGTATAGATGGTTGTCATCAACCCAAGAAAGCAAGTAATAGTGGAACATGGGTGATGCAACATAACAAGCAATCATAGCAATCAAGTCAAGTATGCTAGTAGTGCGAAGATGCAACATACTAGAAGGAATCATGGCAAACATGTCATTGGTGCAAATAGTGGGTATGAATAATTCACATGTCATAGCACAAGCATGAAAGCAAGATATGAGGACAATAGCATGGGGCACATGATAAACATGGCAATAGCAACAAGGATCTCTACCAAGCATGCAAATACACATAGAAGTAGCATAATGATCTAACATGGGTAGATGCAAGCAAGGGTCACAATTGCATGGCAAAGGCATAAAAGCAAGCATAGCATGCAAAGTGAACACGGTAAAATGAGCATAAGGTGACAAGTGGTAAATTGCCCATAGCCGTGTGAGAGCCAAGTAGAGGAGTTGCGCATAGTCCTTGCGCGAAGGGGACGGTGGTAAGGATAGTCCATGGGATCCCAAATCGTCATTGCTCTCTAGAGCTCGTTTTGTCAACTCGTGGGATTGCGAGGTTGACAAGTATTCATGGGTACCTACACAAAAGAGACAAAAACCAAAGAAATTGTGCGCGTGGTAAATGTACACATCATCCATCATGATGTGTATGTGCTCGTGTGAGTTAGCACAAGATAAGCATCGCTTAAAGAAATTTGATGCATGGTATAAGAACATGTCATCCATCATGAAAGAATAGTTATTATGTATGACACGATGGGGACACAAATTAAGCAAACAAGTATATGGCACATCAAAAGCATGTTTATTCATGGGGAGCATATGGTGCACACAAGTATTGGGATCATGTAATGGATGGGATGGATCAAAATCTCGTAAAATGTATGAGGAAACTATGGGGGTCTCCTCATGAGCAATATCGGAAACATCATATGAAGAAAATGGACAACATCCAAAATAATGCATATCCGAAGCTAGGTGGTCATGGCATGGCATATGAGATAAATGATGCAAAGGGAGCATATCAATATCATCACAAGAGAAACAAATGCCAATAACCATGGGCTTGTCATCTATGCCATAAGTGCAAATTGGGTTTATTTTAATGGGGCATGCATAGTTACTATGTTCAAATTGAAATGATGAAATATGGTTGATCTCACTCATAGCATATGACAAGTTCAATGGATTGTCAAACAAGACGTGACCAATAGAATTTTCACATGATATCCTATGAAGCATAGCATCACAACTAGGCAACTCAACATGCTCATCATCATATTCATCATAAATAGGTAAGTCAAGGCATGAAGAAGTTTGACTAGCATGAAGCATGGTAATAGGTGGGTCAACATCATGGGAGCAATCGGTGTCAAGAGAGTCCACTAGTGGGACAAGAGAAGCACCGTCACCTATGTTACCTTTGGAGCGTCGCTCATGTGTTGTAGGTGAGGTGTTGAAGATCGTCTCGTTGTCATCTTCATCTTGATGAAACCATGTGGGGGGTGCATCATATTCCACCATGGCCATCGTCATGTCCAAAGGGAGGACGAAGTCGTCGAGGATCGGCGCGTCATCATAAATGGGACCTAGCACCAAATGAGAAGACACAATAGAGGTAGAGGTCAAGTTGTTAGAAATGCAAATGGCCTCAAGAGACCTATCAACTATCTCACTCTCTCTATGTGGTGGTTCACTCACTCCCTCAAAGTAGGTGCACTCAAAGTCACATATGGTGGAGTCACTCATCTCACTCAAGTGGTGGGGGTTGTGGCTCTCCTCACATGGGAATTGTGGCAACTCATCATATATGGGGCTAGTGGTGAAGTCACTCTCACTCTCAATATGGTGGCAAAAGTCACTCAAGTCATCATACATCATCGTGGTCGAAGGGAGAATCCCATGCTCAACCATCTCGTAGTCGTCGCCGTGGATGAAGGCCGAAGATGGCACATCATCACTCTCGTCATGGATGAAGGCCGAAGATGTCACATCATCACTCTCGTCGTGGATGAAGGCCGAAGATGGCTCAACATCGCTCTCATCGTGGATGAAGGCCGAAGATGGCTCAACATCACTCTCATCGTGGATGAAGGCCGAAGATGGCACATCATCACTCTCGCCTCCTAAGATGGAAGCATCATCCTTGCTCGCCACCTTGTCACTCGCCTCCAAAGCTTGGTCCTTGAAGGTCTCCATAGTCGTACTCGTCGCCGCACCGTCTTGAAAAAGAGTCGAAGTAGACTCGGCATCATCAATGCCACAAAGAGGGATGGCGGTGAAGTTGCACTTGGGAGCATCGTCTTGTAGCTTGTCGGCCTTGGACATCATGGTGGTACTAGCCTCATGCTTGTCGTAGAGCTTGGTTACCGCAAAGTGTGCTTGGGGTGGAGAAGCCTTGACCTTCATGAGTTCTTGTTCCGCCTTGAGAGCACCAATGTAGTAGTCGTCGATGGACTTGTAGTTCTCGAGGAAGATGGTCTTGGAGATGTCGTTGTGCAATCCCATCATGAAGTGGAACTTCATTGACATGGGGTCATCCACGCCGGCTCGTCGCAAGGCAATCATCATCTCCTTGAAGTACTTGTTGATGGACGTGGATCCTTGGGTGGTGTTCTCCAATTGGCGTCGAAGTTGTTCCATGTAGGTTGGAGGCACAAACTCTCGCCGTAAAGCTCTCTTCGTCTTGGGCCAACTCATGTTGTAGCTCTCCGAAGGTGTGTGAAGCCACCATGTCGAGGCGTAGTCGTGGAAGTTTCTTGTGGCGCACTTCACTTGATCTTCGGGACGAACTTGATGTAGCTTGAGGTAGTCGTCCATCAAACGCTCCCACTCGAGGTACTCTTCGGGTTCTTGAGTCCCGTAGAAAGGAATCTTGTGGTCGGTGTCGAGGTCGTAGTAGCTCTTGGAAGTCGCGGACTTGAGCTTGGGTAGCTTCTCTTGAGTGTAGTCTTGAGGTGCTTGTTGGCAAAGATGCCCAATATCCGAAGGCGAAGATGCCTTATAGTCACTTGGCGAAGATGCCATCGGTGTTGAAGAAGCTGAAGCCTTGAGGTCGATGTCACGTCTCTATATAGCCCGTGTGCACGGGGGTACACGAGGCCGTGTGCACGAGGGTCGAAGGCCCGTGGGCACGGGGGTGGCAGAGAAGCCAACTCTCGTCCAGAAGCTTGCTCTTCATGGTCATTTCAATGTCGATGCTTGTGTGTAGTTGCCGGAGATGGTAGCACGGAAGTCTTTGCACTTGAGCATCTTCTGGAAGATGAGGAAGACCGCTTGCGGTTCTTGATGAGGGCCTTGATCTCCTCCATGCGCTTGTCCATCTTGGCGTCGGAGTTGTTGTTCATGGCATCGAACTCGTTGTTGTTGTAGACCGAAGGTGAAATGCCTTGCCTATCCATCACAAGACTCGAGTAGAGGTGAGTAGAAAATGAGATAAACAATACCAAGTTACCTTTTCCCAAAGTTGAGGATGTATCTTGTATCACTCAATGTGAAATGAAAGAATAGTGGAATTGGTACCGGACTTGTTCACTCACACCTCCAAGTAAAGGCTTATGGTGGAGCTCGGTGAGGATAGTGGCACAAAAAATTGATGCAAAATGTTAGCAAGAGTCAATAATGTTGGAAAAGATTCACAAATTTGCAAGTGAAACAAGTAGACCAATAGCAAATGGTACACGGAAACACACACACGGATAGATAAATGGGGTCGTGCAACCAAGGAATGATCACAAAATGTGGAGTCCCCGGAAAACGCTCGTGTTGCACAACTCAAGAGAGATGCTAGCACGATTGCTCAATAGGCGGATACGACACTTGTGCACAACCTATAGATGCAAGATGGGTAAACTTTCTATCCCAAGTATGCTATGTATGTATGGTTCCCGGTGTTTCTCTCAAGCATGATATCATATGATGTAGATTTGACAATCTTATGTGCAATGGGGTATGATGCTATGGCACTTGCTCACGAGCTCTTTGCTCTCTTTTTGCTTAAAAGCTTTTTCTTTTTTTCTTTTCTTTTTCAATGGCCACTTTGCACAATGCACAAACCAATATAACTATTGTGTATGTGCGGGAACGATATTGTGACACAATGGATGATATGATACCAATATGATTTGGTATGTATGCAATGGAATGGTGGATCACTAATGTGCACAAGTAACGTTGCCGGCAATACTCAAATGGCTAGTCTCAATAGGTAAGTGACGCAAAATGGGCTAGGGGTTAACAATGCAATTTGCAAGGGTAATATACAATGGTGTCGTCGAGGTTACCGTCCTTTGCGATGATGAGGAGCGGTGTTCTTGATGTAGATACCAAGATGATGTAGACCCGTCCCTAAGTAGCCGAAACACCTTAGGAAACGGTAAAAACCGCAAACTCAAAATCTCAAATGACAAATGTCAAATGGTGGAAGTGGAAATGGCAATGTGGAAGTCGTGGTGGTGGTTTGTGAAGAAGAAAATGTCCCTAAGTAGCCGAAACACCTTAGGAGACACAACTCACTCCTCAAGCAACCACTAATGGTAAGGGGATCAAGATGGGTTAGGTTGCGAAAGTCTATGGTGGTTATGCGGATGATATGGTGGAGGGCCTAGGCAAAGATGCCAAAAATTCAAAATTTTGATGGAGTCAAATGGTGATGGAACCTATCTAGGTGGATGGGGGAAGTCAATAGCTACTCAACGAGCTAAAGAACACGAAAATCAGACTCCGGATGTGGAAGTTATGGCTGAAATGGTGAAGTGCACGCGGCTGTCCTGGGGGGGGGGGGTCGTGCGCACGGGGTCTAGGGCCCATGGGCACGGGGTTCCGTGCGCACGGTACACGTACCGAGGGCACGGGGTCACCTGGGACTCTAGGTTTTGGCGGATTTCTTGCGATCTGGGCGGCCGAATGGATGGATCTCGTGGATGTGGAGTAGCCGGGGTGGAAGGTGGTGGTGGGAGGTGGAAGGGAGGTCGAAGGAACAGTGGATGAAGCGCACTGGAAGGGCCGTGCGCACGGGGTCTCACAGGCCCGTGTGCACGGGGTCCCGATGGCCCGTGTAAACGTGGTCCTCTGAGAGCGGACGAACTGCTCTGGATCCGTGGGGAAACTCGAATTTGAGGCCAAAATCGAAGGGTGGAAGGTAGGGGAAGATGGTAGAGTGGTGGATCTACTTGCTAAACACCAAATCCATGGATCAAATCCAACAAAATCTCATCAAACCAACAAATCACAAAAATTTTGGGGCTATTTTTGGTGGGGATTTTCGGATTTAGGACAAAATCACACAAAACTAGGCTAGAAAACAAAGAGGGGGGCTCCAATTTCGTGAGAAACCATGGCTCATGATACCAAGATGTTATAGGGTGGAACCCTATGGTGAAGATCTTTCACAAATTGGAGGGGAATCCTCAAGAACAAGATGAACAAGAGAGGGAAAACAAGAGGAACACTCAAGAACAAGTCAAATCACACATCCACTAGACAATCAAACACATGAGATCCACAAGGTACATGAACAACAATGGGAAATAAGATACATGGTAGAGTTCATCCCAAATCCTATGAAGGAGATGAGGGCTTAATGATCTAGATAGATCCTTCCCACAAGGGGGTCTTCATCCACTAGGGATCTTCTCCAATGGAGGCCTTGAACTCCAATGGAGTGTCTCTCTCTCTCTCAAGAGAAATCCCACAAGGGGAGGTACATGAGCTAGGCTCTAGTGTTTAGATCTATCCTTAGCTTAGTCTAAATGGAGGAGATGAAGGAGTATATATAGCCCTAGGCAAAGAGGGGAATAGGTGGGGGCGAAATGGTAAAACAAGGGCAAAGCCCGCAGCATCACTCAGGGGGCCCCATGTGCACGGGGTAAGTGGAGCCCGTGCGCACGGGGTATCCAGGGACCGGACGCAAGGGCCCGTGTGCACGGGGTCCGTGAGGCCCGTGGACACGGGGGTCCTGTGGGCATGGTACACGCCTGTCGGTGTCAAAACCGGCGGATCTCGGGTAGGGTGTCCCGAACTGTGCGTCTAGGCGGATGGTAACAGGAGACAAGGGACACGATGTTTTACCCAGGTTCGGGACCTCTTGATGGAGGTAAAACCCTACGTCCTTCTTGATTAATATTGATGATGTGTATTACAAGAGTGGATCTACCACGAGATCAAGGAGGCTAAACCATAGAAGCTAGCCTATGGTATGATTGTTGTAATGGAGGTTATGTCCTACGGACTAAAGCCCTCCGGTTTATATAGACACCGGAGAGGGCTAGGGTTACACAGAGTCGTTTACAATGGTAGGAGATCTACATATCCGTATTGCCAAGCTTGCCTTCCACGCCAAGGAAAGTCCCATCCGGACACGGGACGGAGTCGTCAATCTTGTATCTTCGTAGTCTTGGAGTCCGGCGGACGATGATAGTCCGGCTGTCCGGACACCCCCTAGTCCAGGACTCCCTCAGTAGCCCCTGAACCTGGCTTCAATGACGATGAGTCCGGCGCGCATAATGTTCGGCATTTTAAGGCGGGTTCCTCCTTTGAATAATCCAGAGAAGATTGTGAACACCAGGATAGTGTCCGGCTCTACAAAATAAATTCCATGTTCCACCGTAGAGAGAATAATATATACACAAGTTCAATCTGCTGACGTATTTTGCGGCATGACGTCACACCACTACCAAGCCTTTACTTGAATCGTTTTTTATTATACCACCTCAGCGCGTTTAGCGAAGCGGTTTCCTTGGCACGTCTTGTCGAAGCAGAGATCGTGTTCCCCTTATTCCGGGATTCTCATCAATACGGACGTGGGTAACCCAACCGCGCCCGTCGCCATGCCTCCTCTATCGAAGGCGAGTCCCGAACGGTCACGGAGACGACTCTTGGTATTCTCCCTCTTTATAATGGGACCAAGGCTCGTTTCTTTTCTTCAATCTTCCACCGAATCTTCTCCTTGCTCCAAGTTCCAACACCCAGAGCCCCAGATTCGAGCGCTTCGAACCTTCAACAATGTCCGGCTCCGACCTTCAGGGCTGGTGGATGCCCTCCTCTGTTATGGAGGAGGACGTGCTAAAGTTGCGAGAAGCTAAGTACCTGTCCTACGAGATTTCGCACAGGTTGCTCGCCGAAGGGCAGGCCATCCCCACCCCCGAGCCCGGCGAGTATGTCGTCTTTGTATCGCACCTCCGTCGGGGTTTAGGCTTCCCGACGGATCCTTTTGTGAGAGGGCTCATGTTTTACTATGGGTTGGAATTCCACGACTTGGCTCCGGAGTCCATCCTCCATATTTCCGCATTTATTGTCGTCTGCGAAGCCTTCCTCCGCATCACCCCCCACTTCGGCCTGTGGCTGAAGACCTTCAATGTGGAGCCGAAGATGATCGGGGGGCGTCAAGATGAGTGCGGCGGGGCGGCCGTAAGCAGGAGGGCCGATGCCCCGTAGCCCGAGGGCTCCTTCCAAGAGGAGCTCGGCTTGTGGCAGCAGGAGTGGTTCTATATCACCGCTCCAAAAGGCAGCAAGCAGAAGCCGCCGCCTCCATTCCGCTCGGGACCTCCACGACGGTTGATGTCGTGGGTCAACCAAGGGCTCAATTGGGGGCCATCAAAAGATGTGCCCCTATTGCAGGGCCGGATTCGAGACCTCCAAGTGAGGGAGATCGATCTGGTCGTGGTGATGCAGGTTATGCTAATTAGGTGTCTCCTGCCCTGCAAACGCCGCCCTCTCCGGCTATGGGATTTCAATCTGGAGGTACCACGGATTCTCCAACACTTCATGGGTTCGACACCCGTGGAGATGTACAAGTTGTTCTTCAGACCACAAGTGGCGTGTCCGAAATTGACCGAGGATGCCGGCCTAAGCTGCAATCGCCCGGATGCTCAAGTAAGTAGCTCAGTGTTCGGACGTACCATTTGTTTGCCTTCCTACAATTCGCCTTTTAACCCGTTATCCTTCAACAGGAGTGGATAGCGCAAGCAAAGTTGATACGGTGTCCGGCCCCCCTCCCAGAGACCGCGCCGGACTCATGCTGGTCAGAATGTTGGAGGTTGCGCCTTCAGAAGAAGGCGAAGGGGAAAACAGAGGAGCTACCGCCTCGCCCAAGGGGGTGCTTGAAGAAGGGGGGATCGAAAATCCCTCCCTCCAGGGGGAGAAGAGGACCGCCTCCAAAGATCCGGAGGCCAAAGCCCCTAAGCGGGGGAAGAAATCTTCACCAGAGGGTCCTGCGTCCGGGGAGGCCCCGACCGCACAATCTTCTCTAAAGAATCAGCCCTCCAGTGAGCCGTGAGTAGAAAAAGGGGGGTTCATTAATAAGAAACATCCCTATTTGTGCTTCTGAGGATAACCGAATTTTTTACCTTGTAGTTCGGATCTGCGACCTTCTCAGATGAGCTCGTCTTCGGGGGATCTTCGTCCGGAGATGATGGAGAGCGAGATGCCTCCGTCTGCTGCGCCGTCGGATAGGGCGGACGAGCCTGAAGTGTCGTCACGGAGGGTATCCCCGAGTCCGGCAGAGCCGAAGAGTTCGGCGCTGACTAGTGTTCGGCCGTGGGAGCTGAAGGATCTGCTTGAGAGGGCGTCCATCTCAGAAGATCATCGTGCATTGATGAGTATGGTGATTGGAAGGATTTCATCCGCCGAAAATGGATTGCATAATGCCGTCCAGAGTTTGCTGGCGGGTTTTGAGGTACGTAAAAACGACGCGCCTTTTTGACAGTTTTGCACATAAAAGTGCGCCCTGTATAGATAGTAGCCCCTGAGACTCGGTAGGTTGTCGAAAGCGACAGCGTGCCGAGGATCAAAATCACAGGTATTAATCTTCGCCGTTCCTATGCAGGTGGCGGATCGTCCGGGGGCCAGCCGGACTGACGGAGTTGCCGAACTAAAGCGGCAACTCGATGTTGCGGACGCGGACATCGCGCTAGTCAACAGGCGACTTGACGAGTCGGAAGGTAAATTTTTTCCCCGCAGTCACCTAGTAAGAGGGCCGAAGCCCATATCTTATAATATTTATGCTTGACGCAGATGGTGCTGCTGCTGTGGAGAGCCTTCGGGCAGAACTTGCTCAAGCCAAGGAGCAAGCCAGAAGGAGTAATGCGGCTGCCGTGAGGGCGGCCGAGGAGTTAGAAGCCGAAAGGGCTGCACACTGCCGAAGCAGGGAGGAGATGGCCGAACTGGCCGTTAAATTGAAGGATGCTACTGACCGCAATGAGGCTCTTGAAAAGGAGTGCCTATTAGAGCGAGAAGACCTGGGGAAGGCCACCGCCGAAGCCAAGGATGCCCGTTCTGCAATGCGGGCTATGAAGGAGGAGCTGCGTCAGGCCGGAGACATTGTGGCTGGCAAGCCTTTTCTGCTACGCCGCAGGTTTACGGATCCAAAGTATGCCCAGCTTGGCCAGCTGTGGGGTCCGGAGGATCCATATATGGACTTGGCGGCGAGTGCGGCGGATGTCGTTGTGCACTTCCGAAGTCAGAAGGATCACAAGACGGAAGAGCTATTTTGGTCTCAATTCCATAGTCCGGATCATTCACTTCCGCTGACCGATCGGTTGGCCGAATGGGCTGAGCTGAATAGGTTGTCCGGACTTTCCATGACGGATATCGTGACTCATGTCTGGCCGGAGAGGCCCAAGCCGACGAGCTATTTTGGCTTATTGCAGGAGTTTCTTGGGGCGGTGCCGCATATCAAGGAGATGAAGTGGTTGGCCTGCATAGAGGGTGCGCGGATGGCCTGCCCGTGTGAAGACACATTGGACAGAGATGGATGCCACCGCTGTTGCAACCCAGGGTTCGGACGAAAGCCGGTTACCCGCCGAGCACTATTTTGGGGAAGTTATGCGTGGTGCTCGTGTAATAGAGTCGCAGTGCTCGAAAAATGTCACGTTCAAATGAACTTTTTATTTTGTAAAACAATGGTTATGATGTAATCGCTTTTTATACTTGTGCGTTCCAAGTATTGAAATATCTCCTATGCGGCCGTTTATGTATACGTGTGTATAACCTGAAAGATGGCAGTCTTCGGCTTCAGCCCCCACGCACAAGGTGCGGGGGTGTTCACAAAAATAGCGCATTTTCACACTTAATCCGACGTCTCGGTCCTGTTGAGAAGGTGGTAGCGTAGCAAACGAGGCAACCGGACTATGATGCTTTATCACTTTCACTTAGCCATTGGAGTTCGAGGGTGGGGCTACGATATAGCCCCTGGGGGCACCGCGCCTCCGAATTCGGGGCGCGTGTGTGCCTGACCGGGAAACGGTCCTTCGTCAAAGCGGAGGAATTCTAAACATTCCGGTGGTCAATCGAGTGGTTGACCAGTCTCTCGCTGTATCATGACAGTCAGTTTTCGGCTTTCTCTACTGAGGTGCTCGCCCAGCCGAACTGGGGCACAATCGCAGTAGTTCTCCTGGTGCCGCGTTAGCCGATGATACGGAACGTAAGGCAGCAAAACACAGGAGCCGGGCAAACCCAACATTTGACCAAAGACATGATTCGGAGCTGATGCATATAAGGCCTAACTCGAGATGCCGAACACTCCCTAAGGTGTTCGGTCTTTATAATAATGGGCAGAACAATACCCTAAGCCCCAGTGTCCAGGTACGGGCAAGGTCCTCTGACGCGGCCGATGCCAAAACGTCAGGCTCCACTCTGGTTATAATGAGAAACCAGGGGGTTATAGCAACAAGAGACAGTAAAAAAGGTTTACGCAGGGTCTTAATCTGAAAAGAATCCTTGCGACGGGTCCCTACTGCACGTCTGCGCCTGTGTCTCCGTTGTGCCGTTATCCTGGACGGGTGTGCATGTTGTTCATCTGTAAAAAGAGAGGAACTTAGTTTGAAAGGAAATCGTGCGAAGAAAAAAAGTATATGAAAAATATTAATAAGTAAAGCGGAGTCTATATTAGCTCGTTGTTGCTTATACGCACAGCCCCTTGTGAAGGGGTGTGCGGCTAGGGAGCCCCTAGCTTATTTATGGCGGACTCGTCTAGCCGTGTCCGGGGTCTTTAAATGACCCTCGCAATGAAATGATGCCACGTGGACCGGGCATTTTAAGTGTAAGAGACGCGTAATGTGGTATGGCGTTGAAGCGGACAAAAGCTTCGCGTCCCAATAGTGCTTGATAGCTACTTTTGAACGGGGCGACATGAAAGATTAGTTGTTCGCGTCGGAAGTTGTTCGGTGACCCAAACATAACTTCCAGTAATAAGGAGCCTGTGCACTTGGCGTAAGGGCCTGGCGTCACTCCTTTAAAGGAAGTGCGGCTATGTCGAAGTTTAGTAAGGTCTATCCCCAACTTGCAGATTGTGTTTGGATATAGCAGGTTTAAATCGCTGCCTCCGTCCATCAGGACTTGTGTAAATTGTAGTCCGTCGATTATAGGATCCAATATCAGAGCGGTCCATCCTGCATTTCAAACACTTCTGGAATAATCCAGGTGGTCAAAAGTGACTGGTTTTAACATCCAATCTCGAGGTTCCGCTGGGGTGGACCGTGCGAGACCCATCTTAGCGGGTGCCGCATTGTTTTTCCGTATTATCACATGAAGTGAGTTTACTGCTTTGACTTCTTGTGGGAAAGTCTTTTGTTTTCCGGTGCTCTGCTGGTGGGGTTTATCATCGTCCTCGCTTGATGCGTCGAGCCCCTTGTGTTCGGCGTTGAGTCGGCCGGACTGTTTGAAAACCCAACAATCTCGGTGGGTGTGGTTTGCAGGCCTTCCGGGGGTACTGTGGATTTGACATATCCGATCCAAAATTTTCTTTAAGTTGGATAGCTCATCACGGTTATCCTTAAGAGGCAGTGTTTTGTTGTTTGGCCGTGAGCTTTTGAATCCGGTGTTGACCGCCGTATTCTTTGGGATTTTTTCTTTATTCCGGCGCTGATCCTTTCTGCGCCGTGATTTTCCGTTTCCATCTCTAATCTCGGATGTACTCGGGTCGCTGGTGCTGCATCTTGCTAGCCAGCTATCTTCCCCCGCGCAAAAGCGGGTCATGAGGCTTGTTAGCGCGGACATTGTCCTCGGCTTCTCTTGGCCGAGGTGTCTGGCGAGCCATTCGTCTCGGACGTTGTGTTTAAAAGCTGCTAAGGCTTCGGCGTCCGGACAGTCGACTATTTGGTTCTTTTTAGTAAGGAACCTGTTCCAGAATTTGCGCGCTGACTCTCCGGGCTGTTGAGTTATATGACTCAGATCGTCTGCATCCGGAGGGCGGACATAAGTCCCTTGAAAATTTGCTCTAAACGCGTCCTCGAGCTCTTCCCAACTTCCAACAGTGTTTTCTGGGAGGCTTTTGAGCCAGTGCCGAGCTGGCCCTTTGAGCTTGAGGGGTAGATATTTTATGGCGTGGAGATCATCTCCTCTAGCCATATGTATGTGTAGTATGTAATCCTCTATCCAGACTCCAGGGTCTGTTGTTCCGTCGTAAGCCTCTATGTTTATGGGTTTAAACCCTGCTGGGAATTCATGATCCAACACCTCATTGGTGAAACATAGTGGGTGTGCGGCGCCCCTGTATTTGGGTGTACCGCTGTCTTCAAACACTTGACGTGTTGTGTTGCTTCCTGGGCCCCTCTTTTTTGGCCCGTAAATGGACCTGGTTGGGCCATCTGTTTTCCCAGGGTCATGAGTCGGCTTATGTGCGGCGCCTCTTGTAGATTTTGGCCTATCCTCTGGCCGTCTATCCGGCCAGGCGACCTCTTTGTTTTTTTGACTGTGGGGGCTCTATGGCTTCCTCGTCAAATTCTGGCAGCAGCTTGCGCTTCGGGTAGCTCTTTGATTGATGGTCATTGCCATATTTGTCTCCCGTCTTGAGTACTTTGCTCCACCTCATTCTGAGTATGTCTTCCGCTGTTTTGAGCTTCCGTTTTTCCTTCTTCAAGCTTCTTGCGGTGGCGACGAGTCTTCCGTGAAGGTTCTTATGCTCCGGTGGTATGTCCGGCGTGAGGTCGTCCAGACTATTGGTTTCGCCGGGATTGGATTGATTATCCGATTCGTCCTGTTCGGATGGTTGCTTGGTTGCATGTTCGTCGTCCACTAATTTGCCCTGCTCTAACGCTGGGTCATTAGGAATGCTGTTTTTCCCGAGGCGGGGCTTAGGGCGGCGCTTGCGTCGCCGTTTTGGTTGTTTATCGGCGGGATTATCCTTTGTCGCGCCCCGTTGTTCCTCTTCATCGCTTCCTTTTGGGGTATCCACCATATATACGTCGTGTGTTGGGGTGGTCTTCCAGTGCCCTGTAGGCGCTGATTCTTGATCGTCTCCGGCATCGTCGTCCATACCGTCGATGTCATCGGAGTCATAGTCTAGCATGTCAGTTAGATCGTCGACAGTGGCTACAAAGTGGGTGGTGGGTGGGTATTGAATTTCTTCGTCGTCCGCATCCCAACCATCCTGGCCGTAGTCCGTCCAGGGCTCTCCGGATAGTGAGAGATGTTTTAGCAAATTTAGGATGTCGCCAAGGGGTGAGTGTTGGAAGATGTCCGCAGCGGTGAACTCCATGATCGGCACCCAATCAGATTTGATTAGCAGGGGCGCGGGAGGTTCGGAGTCCGGCAAGGAGTCCGGCGCCTCGGAGTCACAAGCTTTATAAGGGACATGGTCGGTATTTGGCTCCATCGCCATGGGAGCCACAGCCCCCGAGGCAGTGTCCAGCCACCGGTCCTCGATCTGCGCGATCGGTTCCGAACTAAGGGTCGGAGCGGATTCGTGCGCGGCCTCCAAGGTACTGTCCGGCGGCAGAGTTAGATGATGCTCATCGTGACAGTGCGGCACGCTCGGCTGTGGCTCGGATCCATTGAAGATCAAATCTCCGTAGATATCCGCCGTGAAGTTTAAGCTTCCAAATCTGACCTGACGGCCAGGGGCGTAGCTTTTGATCTGCTCCAGATGGCCAAGTGAATTAGCCCGCAGTGCGAAGCCGCCGAATACGAAGATCTGTCCGGGGAGAAAAGTCTCACCCTGGACGGCGTTGTTGTTGATTGAAGAAACCATCGAGCCTATCGGTGACGACACAGAGGAACTCTCAATGAAAGCACCAATGTCGGTGTCAAAACCGGCGGATCTCGGGTAGGGGGTCCCGAACTGTGCGTCTAGGCGGATGGTAACAGGAGACAAGGGACACGATGTTTTACCCAGGTTCGGGCCCTCTTGATGGAGGTAAAACCCTACGTCCTACTTGATTAATATTGATGATGTGTATTACAAGAGTGGATCTACCATGATATCAAGGAGGCTAAACCCTAGAAGCTAGCCTATGGTATGATTGTTGTAATGGAGGTTATGTCCTACGGACTAAATCCCTCTGGTTTATATAGACACTGGAGAAGGCTAGGGTTACACAGAGTCGGTTACAATGGTAGGAGATCTACATATCCGTATTGCCAAGCTTGCCTTCCACGCCAAGGAAAGTCCCATCCGGACACGGGACGGAGTCTTCAATCTTGTATCTTCGTAGTCTTGGAGTCCGGCGGACGATGATAGTCCGGCTATCCGGACACCCCCTAGTCCAGGACTCCCTCAACGCCCGTGCGCACGGGGTCTTCAGGACCGCCAGCCTGGGAGGCCCATGGGCACGGGGTCGGAGGGGCCCGTGCGCACGGGGTCGCCTGGGAGCTGCTGCCTTCTTCTTGGCGCTTCCTTCTCCGCTTCCGGGCTTCCGTCTTTGATGGTGTAGAAGTTCTCTTGCGCTTGGACTCCTCCATGATGAATGTGTAGCTCTGCTCACACCTAAGTATGCACATGAGAGAGGGGTCAAGTAGTATACCATCCACGAAGGGTACAAGTGGACACATGTAAAGGAGATGATTCACCTTTGTACGCATGAAGTAGATGTGGCACGTGTCACTTGTCAAATGGACTCTTGACATGGTGATGTCCATAGGATGCTCCGCATCACGAGAGGAAGATGGCAAATAATGTAATGCGAGGGAGATGAGTTTGTGATGGGTACTTGGTATGTCTTGACTTGAGCGTAGACCTCCCCGGCAACGACGCCAGAAATCCTTCTTGCTACATCTTGAGCTTGCATTGGTTTTCCTTGAAGAGGAAAGGGTGATGCAGCAATAGTAGCGTAAGTATTTCCCTCATTTTTTGAGAACTAAGGTATCAATCCAGTAGGAGGCTCCTCAAAAGTCCCACGCACCTACACAAACAAACAAGAACTCGCAACCAACACACTAAAGGGGTTGTCAATCCCTTCCAGGCCACTTGCGAAAGTGAGATCTGATAGAGATAGTATGATAAGATAAATCTATTTTTGGTATTTTATAATATAGATTGGAAAAGTAAAGATGCAAATATGAGTAGATTGAAAGCTTATATGATAAAAAGATAGACACGGGGGCCATAGGTTTCACTAGTGGCTTCTCTCAAGATAGCATAAGTATTACGGTGGGTGAACAAATTACTGTTGAGCAATTTATAGAAAAGAGAATAATTATGAGATTATCTAGGCATGATAATGTATATAGGCATCATGTCCGCAACAAGTAGACCGACTCCTGCCTGCATCTACTACTATTACTCCACACATCGACCGCTATCCAGCATGCATCTAGAGTATTAAGTTCATAAGAACAGAGTAACGCATTAAGAAAGATGACATGATGTAGAGGGATAAACTCATGCAATATGATATAAACCCCATGTTTTTATCCTCGATGGCAACAATACAATACATGCCTTGCTGCCCCTGCTGTCACTGGGAAAGGACACCGCAAGATTGAACCCAAAGCTAAGCACTTCTCCCATTGCAAGAAAGGTTAATCTAGTAGGCCAAACCAAACTGATAATTCGAAGAGACTTGCAAAGATAACTGAATCATACATAAAAGAATTCAGAGCAGATTCAAATATTTATCATAGATAAACTTGATCATAAACCCACAATTCATTGGATCTCGACAAACACACCACAAAAAGAGTTACATCGAATAGATCTCCAAGAAGATCGAGGAGAACATGGTATTTAGATCCAAAAAGAGAGAATAAGCCATCTAGCTAATAACTATGGACCCCAAGGTCTATGGTAAACTACTCACAACTCATTGGAGGGGCTATGGTGTTGATGTAGAAGCCTTCCGTGGTCAATTCCCCCTCCGGCGGAGCACCGGCGAAGGCTCCAAGATGGGATCTCGCAGATATAGAAGGTTACGGTGGTGGAATTAGGTTTTCGTTGGCTCCCTTGATGTTCTCGGGGTACGTGGGTATATATAGGAGGAAGAAGTAGGTCGATGGCTGCCCGGGGGGCCCACGAGATAGGGGGCGCGCCCTCCACCCTCATGGCCGCCTCGGCTGTTGCTTGACTTCCACTCCAAGTCCTCTGGATCACGTCCGTTCCAAAAATCACGCTCCCGAAGGTTTCATTCCATTTGGACTCTATCTGATATTCCTTTTCTTCGAAACAGTAAAATAGGCAAAAAAATAGCAATACGGGCTGGGCCTCCGGTTAGTAGGTTAGTCCCAAAAATGATATAAATGTGTAAAGTAAAGCCCATAAACATCCAAAACGGGTTATATAATAGCATGGAACAATAAAAAATTATAGATACATTGGAGACGTATCACTATGATCTATCTTCATCACACAAAATATTTAAATCATGCACAACCCCAATGACAAGCCAAGCAATTGTTTCATACTTTTGATGTTCTCAAACTTTTTCAATATTCACGCAATACATGAGCGTGAGCCATGGATATAGCACTATAGGTGGAATAGAATGGTGGTTGTGGAGAAGACAAAAAGGAGAAGATAGTCACACATCATCTAGGCATATCAACGGGCTATGGAGATGCTTATCATCAATGTGAGTGAGTAGGGATTGCCATGCAACAGATGCACTAGAGCTATAAGTGTATGAAAATTCGAAAAGAAACTAAGTGGGTGTGCATCCAACTTGCTTGCTCACGAAGACCTAGGGCATTTTGAGGAAGCCCATCATTGGAATATACAAGCCAAGTTCTTATAATGAAAATTCCCACTAGTATATAAAAGTGACAACATAGGAGACTCTCTATCATGAAGATCATGGTGCTACTTTGAAGCACAAGTGTGGTAACAGGATAGTAGCATTGCTCCTTCTCTCTTTTTCTCATTTTTTTTCTTTTTGGGCCTTCTCTCTCTTTTTTTGTCCTCTTTTTTTATGCCCGGGGTCTCATCCCGACTTGTGGGGGAATCATAGTCTCCATCATCCTTTCCACACTCGGACAATGCTCTAATAATGAAGATCATCACACTTTTATTTACTTACAACTCAAGAATTACAACTCGATACTTAGAACAAAATATGACTCTATATGAATGCCTCCGGCGGTGTACCGGGATGTGCAATGAATCAAGAGTGACATGTATGAAAGAATTATGAATGGTGGCTTTGCCACAAATACGATGTCAACTACATGATCATGCAAAGCAATATGACAATGATGAAGCATGTCATAATAAATGGAATGGTGGAAAGTTGCATGGCAATATATCTCGAACTGGCTATGTAAATGCCATAATAGGTAGGTATGGTGGCTGTTTTGAGGAAGGTATATGGTGGGTACCAGCAAAAGTTGCGCGACACAAGAGAGGCTAGCAATGGTGGAAGGGTGAGAGTGCGTATAATCCATGGACTCAACATTAGTCATAAAGAACTCACTTACTTATTGTGAAAATCTATTAGTCATCGAAACAAAGTACTACGCGTATGCTCCTAGGGGGATAGATTGGTAGGAAAAGACCATTGCTCGTCCTCGACCGCCACTCATAAGGAAGACAATCAAAAGAGTACCTCATGCAACAAATTTGTCACACAACTTTTACCATACGTGCATGCTACGGGACTTGCCAACTTCAACACAAGTATTTCTCAATTTCATAATTACCCACTAGCATGACTCTAACATTACCACCTTTATATCTCAAAACAATTATCAAGCATCAAATTGATCCTATCTTTTATCATATAAGCTTTCAATCTACTTTTATTTGCATCTTTACTTTTCCAATCTACATCATAAAGTACCAAAAATATATTTATCTTATCATACTATATCTATCAGATCTCACTTTCGCAAGTGGCCGTGAAGGGATTGACAACCCCTTTATTGCGTTGGTTGCGAGTTCTTTGTTTGTTTGTGTAGGTGCATGGGACTTTTGAGGAGCCTCCTACTGGATTGATACCTTGGTTCTCAAAAACTGAGGGAAATACTTACTCTACTATTGCTGCATCACCCTTTCCTCTTCAAGGAAAACCAACACAAGCTCAAGACGTAGCAAGAAGGATTTCTGGCACCGTTGCCGGGGAGGTCTTCGCTCAAGTCAAGACATACCAAGTACCCATCACAAACTCATCTCCCTCGCACTTACATTATGTGCCATTTGCCTCTCGTATTCCTCTCCCCCACTTCACCCTTGCCGTTTTATTTGTGCTCTCTTTCCCAATCTCCTCTCTCTTTTTTTGCTTGCCTTTTTCTGTTTGCTTGTGTGTTGGATTACTTGTCGCCATGGCGCAAGATAATACCAAATTGTGTGATTTATCCAATACCAATAATAATGATTTCCTTAGTACTCCGATTGCTCCTTTTAATGATGTTGAGTCTTGTGAAATCAATACTGCTTTGTTGAATCTTGTTATGAAAGATCAATTCGCCGGCCTTCCTAGTGAAGATGCCGCTACCCATCTAAACAACTTTGTTGATTTGTGTGATATGCAAAAGAAGAAAGATACAGAAAATGATATTGTTAAATTGAAGTTAATTATTTCGATTTTCCCTTAGAGATCGTGCTAAAGTTTGGTTTTCGTCTTTGCCTAAAAATAGTATTGATTCTTGGAACAAGTGCAAAGATGCTTTTATCTCTAAGTACTTTTCTCCCGCTAAGATCATCACTCTTAGGAACGATATTATGAATTTTAAACAACTTGATCATGAGCATGTTGCCCAATCTTGGGAAAGAATGAAATTGATGATTCGCAATTGCCCTACTCATGGTTTGAATTTATGGATGATCATACAAATTTTTTATGCCGGATTGATTTTTTCTTCTAGAAATCTTTTAGATTCGGCCGCGGGAGGCACGTTTATGGAAATCACTTTAGGAGATACTACAAAACTTCTTGATAATATTATGGCTAATTATTCTCAATGGCACACCGAAAGATCTACTAGTAAAAAAGTGCATGCTATAGAAGAAATTAATGTTTTGAGTGGAAATATGAATGAAATTATGAGATTGTTTGCTAGTAAGAGTGTTCCTATTGATCCCAATAATATGCCTTTGTATACTTTGATTGAGAATAATAATGAATCTATGGATGTGAATTTTGTTGGTAGGAATAGTTTCGGTAACAATGCTTATAGAGGAAACTTTAATCCTAGACTGTTCCCTAGTAATTCCTCTAATAATTATGGAAATTCCTACAAAAATTTTTATGGTAATTTTAATAAGATTCCCTCTGATTTTGAGAATAGTGTGAAATAATTTATGATCTCTCAAAAGAATTTTAATGCCTTGCTTGAAGAAAAATTGCTCAAAGTTGATGATTTGGCTAGGAACGTTGATAGACTCTCGCTTAATGTTGATTTTTTGAAACTTAGATTACTTCTCCTAAGCATGATATCAATGAGTCTCTCAAAGCAATGAGAGTGTCCATTGATGAGTGCAAAGAAAGAACCGCTAGATTGCGTGCTAAGAAAGATTGCTTTATAAAAGCATGTTCTTCTAGTTTCAATGAAAATATGATGAAGATCTTAAAGTTATTGATGTGTCCCCTATTAGATCTTTGTTTTGCAATATGAATCTTAATAATAATGGACTGGAGATGAGTCAACTTTAGTTAAAAGGCGTCCCAATGATTCAGAGTTTAGATCTTGAAGCTAAATTTGGTAAAAGTGGGATTGGAGAGGTCAAGACTTTAAATAGCATTGAACCCACTATCTTGGATTTCAAGGAATTTGATTATGATAATTGTTCTTTAGAAGGTTCTATTTTCTTGTTAGATTCCGTTATGAATTCTACTCATGCTTATAGTCAAAATAAAGCCTTTACCAAACATATTGTTGATGCCTTGATGCAATCTTTTGATGAGAAACTTAATTTGGAAGTTTCGATACCTAGAAAACTTAATGATGAGTGGGAACCTACTATAAAGATTAAAATTAAAGATCATGAGTGTTATGCCTTTTGTGATTTGGGTGCTAGTGTTTCCACGATTCTGAAAACTTTATGTGATATTCTAGGTTTCCATGATCTTGATGCTTGCTCTTTAAATTTGCACCTTGCAGATTCCACCATTAAAAAGCCAATGGGAAGGATCAATGATGTTCTCATTGCTGCAAATAGAAATTTGGTGCCCGTAGATTTTATCGTTCTTGATATAGATTGCAATCTTTCTTGCCCTATTATTCTTGGTAGACCTTTCCTTAGAATGATTGGTGCGATTATTGATATGAAGGAAGGGAATATTAGATTCCAATTTCCATTAAGGAAAGGCATGGAGCACTTTCCAAGAAAGAAAATTAAATTACCTTATGAATCTATCATGCGAGCTACTTATGAATTGAGTGCCAAAGATGGCACTACTTAGATCTATCCTTGCTTTTATGCCTAGCTAAGGGCGTTAAACGATAGCGCTAGTTGTGAGGCAACCCAATTTTATTTGTGTTTTTGTTTTTGTTTCTGTTTAGTAATAAATTTTGCATCTACCTTCTGTTTAGATGTGTTTTTATGTTTTAATTAGTGTCTGTGCCAAGTAGAACCTATAGGATAACCTATGGTGATAGTTGATTTGATTCTGCTGAAAAACAGAAAGTTTGCATGCATGAAATTAGTTTTGTTAAATCACAGAAACGTGATTTTGCATTGATTCTTTTTGCTGTAGATCAACAGACAAATTTACCAGGACGTCCTATTTTGGTAGGATTTTTAGAGTTCCATAAGTATTCGTGGGTTACAGATTGCTACATACTGTTTTGTTTTTGACAGATTCTGTTTTTCGTGTGTTGTTTGCTTATTTTGATGCATCTATGGCTAGTATTAAGTGGTATGAACCATAGAGAACTTTAAATACAGTAGGTTTAACACCAATATAAATAAAGAATGAGTTCATTACAATACCTTATGTGGTGGTTTTGCTTTCTTTCACTAACGGAGAATATGAGATTTCCTGTTGAGTTTTGTGTTGTGAAGTTTTCAAGTTTTGGGTAAAGATTTGATGGACTATGGGATAAGGAGTGGTAAGAGCCTAAGCTTGGGGATGCCCATGGAACCCCAAGATATTCAAGAATAGCCACAAGCCTAAGCTTGGGGATGTCCCCTCTTGGCATCCCCTCTTTCCTCTTCGTTCTTTGGTAACTTTACTTGGAGCTATATTTTTATTCGCCACATGATATGTGTTTTGCTTGGAGTGTATTGTATGATATTAGTATTTGCTTTTCAGTTTTCCACAATCATCCTTGCTGTACACACCTTTTTGGAGAAGCCCACTTGATTAGAATTTATTAGAATACTCTATGTGCTTCACTTATATCTTTTTGAGCTAGATAGTTTTTGCTCGAGTGCTTCACTTATATCTTTTAGAGCACGGCGGTGGCTTAATTTTGTAGAAATTGCTAGTCTCTCACGCTTCACTTATATTATTTTGAGAGTCTCTTAGAACATCATGGTATTTGGTATTGTTATAAAATTGGCCCTAGAATGGTAGGCATCCAAGTTGGGTATAATAAAAACTATCATAGGAAGTGAATTGGATGCTATGATCAATTTGATACTTGATAATTGTTTTGAGATATGGAGGTAGTGATATTAAAGTCATGTTCATTGGGTGATTATGAATTTAAAGAATGCTTGTTTTGAAGTTAGCAAGTCCCTTAGCATGCACGTATGGTTAAAGTTGTGTAACAAATTTGAAACATGAGGTGCCCTTGGATTGTGCATCCTGATGAGTGGCGATCGTGGACGAGCGATGGTCTTTTCCTACCAATCTATCCCCCTAGGAGCATGCGCGTAGTGCTTGGTTTTTGATGACTTGTAGGTTTTTGCAATAAGTATATGAGGTCTTTTGATTATTGTTGAGTCCATGGATTATACGCACTTTTACCTTTCCATCATTTTTTTTGACGAGTACCTTTCCATCATTGCTAGCCTCCTCGATACCGTGCATTGCCCTTTCTCACCTTGAGAGTTGGTGCAAACTTCGCTGGTGCATCCAAACCCCGTGATACGATACGCTCTATCACATATAAACCTCCTTATATCTTCCTCAAAACAGCCACCATACCTACCTATTATGGCATTTCCATAGCCATTCCGAGATATATTGCCATGCAACTTTCCACCGTTCCGTTTATCATCATGACACGCATTACTATTGTCATATTGCCATTGCATGATCATGTAGTTGACATCGTATTTGTGGCAAGGCCACTTTGCATAATTTTTCATACATGTCACTCTTGATTCATTGCCCATCCCGACACACCGCCGGAGGCATTCATATGGAGTCATATCTTGTTCTAGTTTTGAGTTGTAATTCATACTTTGTAAATCAATAAAAGTGTGATGATCATCATTATTAGAGCATTGTCCCCAAAAAGAAAAAAGAAAGGCCAAAAAGAAAA
>NC_041381.1:409344869-409412499 GCF_002162155.2 Triticum dicoccoides | reverse complement strand
AAAAAAAAGAAAGGCCAAAGAAAAAAAGAAAAAAAAAAGAAAGGCCAAAAAAAAGAAAGGCCAAAAAAAGAAAAAGAAAGAAAAAAAGAGAAAATAAATAAAAAGGGGCAATGTTACTATCTCTTTTCCACACTTGTGCTTCAAAGTAGCACCATGTTCCTCATATAGTGAGTCTCATATGTTGTCACTTTCATATACTAGTGGGAATTTTTCATTATAGAACTTGGCTTGTATATTCCTACAATGGGCTTCCTCAAAATGCCCTAGGTCTTCGTGAGCAAGCAAGTTGGATGCACACCCACTAGTTTTCTTTTGTTGAGCTTTCATACATTTATAGCTCTAGTGCATCCGTTGCATGGCAATCCCTACTCCTCATGTTGACATCAATTGATGGGCATCTCCATAGCCCGTTGATTATCCTCGTCAATGTGAGACTTTCGCCCTTTTTTGTCTTCTCCACACAATCCCCATCATCATATTCTGTTCCACCCATAGTGCTATATCCATGGATCACACTCATGTATTGCGTGAAAGCTGAAAAAGTTTGAGATTATTTAAGCACGAAACAATTGCTTGGCTTGTCATCGGGGCTGTATAATTTGGGAACATTTTTGTGTGACGAAAATGAAGCATAGCCTAACTATATGATTTTGTAGGGATGAACTTTCTTTAGCCATGTTATTTTGAGAAGACATGATTGCTTTGATTAGTATGCTTGAAGTATTACTATTTCTTATGTCAATATGAACTTTTATTTTGAATCATTTGGATCTGAACATTCATGCCACAATAAAGAAAATTACATTGAGATTTATGCTAGGTAGCATTCCACATCAAAAATTCTGTTTTTATCATTTACCTACTCAAGGACGAGCAGGAATTAAGCTTGGGGATGCTTGATACGTCTCCAATGTATCTATAATTTTTGATTGTTCCATGCTATTATTTTACCCGTTTTGGATGTTTATTGGCTTTACTTTACACATTTATATCATTTTTGGGACTAACCTACTAATCGGAAGCCTAGCCCGTATTGCTGTTTTTTTTTGCCTATTTCAGTATTTTGAAGAAAAGGAATATCAAATGGAGTCCAAACGGAATGAAACCTTCAGGATAGTGATTTTTGGAACAAATGTGATCCAGAGGACTTGGAGTGCAAGTCAAGAAGCAGTCGAGGCAGCCACGAGGGTGGAGGGCGCTGTCGGTGTCAAAACCGGCGGATCTCGGGTAGGGGGTCCCGATCTGTGCGTCTCAGGCTGATGGTAACAGGAAGCAAGGGACACAATGTTTACCCAGGTTCGGGCCCTCTCGATGGAGGTAAAACCCTACTTCCTGCTTGATTAGTATTGAAGATATGAGTAGTACAAGAGTAGATCTACCATGAGATCGTAGAGGCTAAACCCTAAGAGCTAGCCTATGATGGTATGATTATAATTGTGATCGGCCTTCTAAGGACTAA
Organism: Triticum dicoccoides; assembly: GCF_002162155.2. Taxonomy (NCBI): domain Eukaryota; kingdom Viridiplantae; phylum Streptophyta; class Magnoliopsida; order Poales; family Poaceae; genus Triticum; species Triticum dicoccoides. Next base: position 409,411,040 of record NC_041381.1, on the reverse strand, counting down.
CCTCTCCGGTTTATATAGACACCGAAGAGGGCTAGGGTTGACATGGAGTCGGTTACAAGGAAGGAAACACAATATCCGGATCACCAAGCTTGCCTTCCACGCAAAGGAGAGTCCCATCTGGACACGGGCCGGAGTCTTGAGTCTTGTATCTTCATGCTCCAATAGTCCGGACAAAGTATATAGTCCGGCTGTCTAGATACCCCCTAATCCAGGACTCCCTCGGTAGCCCCTGAACCAGGCTTCAATGACGATGAGTCCGGCGCGCAGTCTTGTCTTCAGCATTGCAAGGCGGGTTCCTTCTCCGAATACTCCAATGTACCTACTACGACAAATAGTGTCCGGTTTCCCATCAATGTCGCACTCCTTAGCCCTCAATAATGACCATCTCCATGTGTCAAGCGAATGCAAGGAGACGAGGCATTTTTGCATTTTTCACCCGCGATCCTTCCAGCGGGCCGTCTATTTGAACAGACGGGAATTCTCAGATCCAAACCTCACTCTCCCTCCTCGAGCAAGCATCCCACAGAGCGCTCCGGAAAAAAACATTCCAACATGGCCGGTCGTCGCAGCTCTTCTGCTCGCTCTCCTCGCTCCAGGTCAGGGGATTGTGAAGAGTGTTCAGTTCCTCATAGCCGTTTGATAAAGTTACAAACCCAAGGGTTTCTCCCACCGGCGTTTATGGTTCCCATTCGAGCCGGAATAGCCACCTATAACGGAGGGGAACAAGCGGAGGGATCTCCTAATCCATCTCCAGAGGAGCGAATATGCTTTATCCCGCATCTGCTAAGGGGCGTCGGGTTTCCCATCCACATGTTTCTTCGCGGGCTCCTGGAGTTCTACGGTCTCCAGTTGCACAACCTTACCCCTGCCTCCGTACTACATATAGCGGGGTACGTTGCCCTTTGCGAGCTGTTTCTAGGCTGCGAACCTCACTTCGGGTTATGGAAGAAGCTCTTCTGCCTTGTCCCCCGCACACGGGGAGAATCCCTATGTCAAGTGGGTGGGGCCGAAGTATGGCGCATTGCCGAGACCGGATACCTATCCGGCACTCCCAAGAAGGCACCAGAGAACTGGCCTTCAGAGTGGTTTTACATTGATGACGTCCCCTTCCGGATCCAGTCTGGACAGGTCTCCCCAAGTTCAGTAACGCCCCGCCGACGGCACGTCTAAGCTGGAGCCTCCGGGACCCCCAAGAGGAGGATACCAGGGAAATACATTTCTTGATGAGCAGGATAAAGTTACTGGCCAAATCCGGACTGACGATAGTCGAGGTCATGGCAATATGCATAATGCAGGGAGTGCAACCGCTTCAATATCGGGGGAAGCCCATGTGGCACTTCAACGAGGAAGACGATGCCACCCACTGCGGCCGTAAGGGTCCGGACTCCGCCACTGCTCGCAAGGATATTATCCAATTTATACAAAGGGGAAGAGGAAGAATTCCTTCGCATTAAACCGCGGGACGGATTCTCCATGTACAACCCCCCAGAGTGGGTAAGTCGTCATTCCTTTCCCTGCTTTACTTACTTTAGCATTCTCTGCTAAGATTACCCGCATCGATGTTTTCGAGCAGGAACTGAGGAGGGCCGTAGAAGGAATCTTCAGCCCCTCCCCGCAGCCAGAGGACCCCGGAAGGGCCCTAGATCCAGGACTCGAAGAAGATCCGGATATTACTGTGGAGCTTGTCAATGGGGTATTTTATCAAGCGAGCGGTGATAGTGCCTCAGTGGACATTATTGCCGACTATCCCGGACTGCTCCCTGTGTCGCGTGTAAGCCAAACTAAAAACCCTATCCTCCTAAGAGGACTCCCATCATGTATCATGCCTTACCCTTGAGGAGTCGTGCTGTTTGCAGAGACAACGATCGGAGCTCGGGGCCGAGCCCCTAGGGACTCGTCGAACACAAGCATCTGGATCGGGCAGGCTCAAGAGGAAGGCGGTGAGGGTCGACACACCATTGCAAAGGTAAAGCAAAAACCTGTCCTGCGATTATGGTATTGAAGTATAACATCGCCCTTCTTGTCCTGGTAGGGAAAGGAGCAGCCGGACTATATCCAGGGATCCCGCCAATCACGCCTCCACCAGCCGGGTTGCAGAACCGGTTTCGAGAGCGGAGGCGGACACGGGGCCAGTGCCGCATAGTTCTCCGATAGAGGACGCGGATATGCTATCGACCACAAACTCCGAAGTAGAGAGCGCCATGAATCACCGGCGCCGGAGGGTCATGCTTCGGAACAACATCTTCTCCGAAGAGGCTTTTAATGCCTTCAATTCGGGGGACGCATACATCCGAGAAGCTCAAGGCGGGCTTGCCCGAGCGACGGACCAGTATACCAAAGATATACGGGTAAGAAGTTTTGATAAGCATGTATAACAATAGCCCCTGAGACTTGAAACGGTTGGAACAACTGTTTTGAGGATCAATTTATGCACAGGTCCTTGTAGATAAGAATGAACAATTAGCTCAGGAGCTGGAGGAATGCAAGGCCCAGCTGAGGGACACGGTTGCCAAGTTAGAGGAATCCTAGAAGGCCTCATCTGGTAACATTTGTCTCGATTGTATGAAGATGCACCAGTTAGTAAGCGGCTGGTATGACTAGTCTAACAGAAAATTCTACAGACAATCCCGGGGTGAATCCGGAGAGCGTAACGGGTGACGACTCGTATCTCAAAAGGCAGCTAAAGACTGGCGAACGCATCCTTACACAAGTTAGGCAAGAGAAGATCAATCTTCAAGATGCCAATATTCGGCTGGATGTGGAATTAAAAGACGTCCGTGCTCAACTGGCGGACTCCGTGAAGGAGAACAAAAGACTTCGATGCGGTATTTACGGTGAGTGCCCAAACGAACTATATTACAATTCGGCGAGGAAGTGTATTGAAAGAATTTTTCTTGTAGGAATGTTAACGGGTCGCCCCGAGGAGGAGATGCCCTCATCTGCGGGCGAGGTACTACAAGAACTTTCACAGTTGCACGAGCGAGCTCGGCGGGTGATGCACGGCGTTGCTCAGGCCTTGTGGCCATCAAGCTTCCTGCCGAATGGCTTGGGGGAGCTTGTGGATCTGCTTCAAGGAGCCCAGTGGCGCTTCCGATTGTGGAAGATATCAGCTTGCCGGCAAGGTGCAAGAGAAGCCTGGGCAATGGTGAAGACGTGCTACACCAAGCTGGACCCGAACCATATGGCCGAAGTAGGACCGGCGGCGCTAGATGGGCAAGAAATTCCCGTTAGTCTGGTATATGACCAGGTAGCGTTAGCCGCCAAGTGTTCTCAACAGGATTGTAAGCTAGATAGCCTGTTGGATGGTATAGAGGAGGAATATAGTCAGTCTAAGTGACTGTGTAATTCAATGGACATAAGTAGTCCCTAGCCGGATTAAAATCATTTGTCATGTCGGACCTTTTCGCTTCAGCCCCCGGATCCTACAGTCCGGGGTGTGTCCGAATACCCGCTCAGTTATACAAAACCAGGGTATGGGTGGAAACTAGGCGTAGGGGTCATAAGTGCTTGAACAGACAAGTACCCAACTAGTTATGTTATATTACATGGATAGTAAGAAACATCTTCCAGGGAGAATAGTTCCGTTAGGGGTTCCTTTCCCTGGGTACGCATGCGACGATGCACATGTCCGGACTGCGAATGATGGCGCAGGATATAAGACTTCTGGGGATTTACGTTGTAATAAACGAATACATCTTTTGTTCACTGATCGAATATTCTCTTAAGGAAACTAGCTTTCGGCTTCACCCAGTCTGATGTACACATCCGGCTGAGCCGGCAGTAACAGTCGCAAAGGTGCTCCCCTTATGCCCTAGCCAAATTAACAGGAACGTAGGGCATAAACACAAGAGCCAGGCAACCCATCTTGGCCACATCTTAAGTCATATCGATGCATATAATGGTGAAGAAAAGGCACATATGGAAAATAAATGCATATGTGATAGGCGGAAAGCCATTAGAGTATTTATTTTTAGCTTCCGTATAGGAAGCCCCCAGGTATTGCTTACACACATAGTGCGGCCGGAGTGATCCGAAAGTCCGTACTATATTTAATAATTTGTGTGGAGAGGAAGAAAAAATCGAGAAAGGAGAAGGGATGGAGCATAAATAAAAGGGAGAGAGTAAGGAGACGAACATTGAGTTCGGCGTTAGGCGTAGAATCTCCGGAGTCTGGCTGCGTTCCATGGGTTCGGCTCGAGCCTGTTATCGGATGCATTACGTAATCGGTGCGCTCCTCCGGTGAGAACTTTGTCGATGAAAAAGGGACCTTCCCACTTGGGTTTGAGCTTGTCCTTCTTCTCCGGTAGGCGTAGAACGAGTTCGCCAATATTGTAAGTTTTGGCCCGTACTTCTCTGCTTTGGTATCGTCGAGCCTGCTGTTGATAGAATGCAAAGCGGGCTTTTGCGACGTCGCGCTCCTCCTCCAGGGCATCCAAGTTATCTTGCCGATCTAGCTCGGCTTCCTTCTCTTCGTACATGCGTATGTGTGGCGAATCATGTATTATGTCGCAGGGTAGGACTGCTTCTGCGTCATACACCATAAAAAATGGTGTATATCCGGTGGTGCAATTTGGCGTGGTCCGCAGCCCCCAGAGTACGGAGTTGAGCTCCTTGACCCAGTGCGTATCTGACTCTGTCAAAGATCTCACTAGTCTGGGTTTCATGCCGCTCATAATGAGATCGTTTGCCCATTCGACCTGGCCGTTTGTTTGGGGATGGTAGACGGATGCGTAGTCGAGCTTAATGCCCATTTTGCTGCACCAAGTTTTCACCTCATCGGCTGTGAAATTGGAGCCATTATCAGTGATGATGCTGTGGGGGACGCTGTATCGCTGTACGACCCTGGATATGAAGTCTATGACTATTTCGGATTCAGACGTTTTAACTGGTTTGGCTTCTATCCATTTGGTGAACTTGTCCACCATGACCAATAAGTATTTTTTCTTATGGCTTCCTCCTTTAAGAGATCCGACCATATCCAGCCCCCAGACCGCGAAGGGCCAGGTTATGGGAATTGTTTGGAGAGCGGTAGGGGGCATATGACTCTGATTGGCGAAGAGCTGGCAGCCGACGCAGTGTTGGACAAGGTCCTGTGCATCTGCTCGGGCCGTCGGCCAATAGAAGCCTGTACGGAAAGCCTTGCTGACTAGTGCCCGAGCCGCGGCGTGGTGCCCGCCCAGTCCGACATGGATTTCAGCCAAGAGCTGCCGCCCTTCCTCCTCGGAGATGCATCTTTGGAGCACTCTGGTGGCACTTTTCTTGTAGAGTTCCCCTTCGTGGATTTTGTAAGCTTTAGAATGCCGAACAATGCAGCATGCTTCATTTTGGTCTTCTGGGAGCTCCTGCCTATTTAGGTAGGCCAAGAAAGGCTCAGTCCATGGGGCGACTACGACCATGATTTCGTGGGCCGAAGATGTTATTTCGGTGGCAGAGCCTCCGATTATGTCTGATGGTTCAGAATCTGGGGGTGTGTTCGGATCCGTGCTAGTATTGCCGGACTCCCCTTCCCATACCACGGATGGCTTGAACAACCTTTCCAGGAATATGTTAGGTGGGACAGGGTCACGTTTAGCGCTGATGCGGGCGAGAACGTCAGCCGCGTGATTTTTTCTCGAGCCACATGGTGGAATTCGAGCCCCTCGAACTGAGCTGACACTTTGAGGACGGCATTACGGTAGGCCGCCATTTTCGGATCCTTGGCGTCAAAGTCTCCGTTTATTTGTGATATTGTGAGGTTCGAATCCCCGCACACTTCCAGGCGTTGGATGCCCATAGAGACCGCCATCCAAAGACCGTGCAACAGAGCCTCATATTCGGCTGCATTATTGGAGTCTGTGTATAATATTTGGAGGACGTACTGGACCGTGTCTCCGGTGGGAGACGTCAGGACTACGCCTGCTCCCAATCCGGCCAGCATTTTAGAGACGTCGAAGTGCATGATCCAGTTGGAATACGCGCCGTACTCTTTAGGGAGTTCGGCTTCTGTCCATTCGGCGACAAAGTTAGCCAGTACTTGCGATTTGATGGCCCGCCGTGGTTTGTATATTATGTCGAACGGAAGGAGCTCGATGGCCCATTTAGCAATCCGTCCCATAGCGTCGCAGTTGTTTATTATGTCATTGAGTGGTACTTCGGAGGCAACCGTAATCGAACACTCTTGAAAGTAGTGTCGCAGCTTCCGGGATGCCATGAAGACCGCGTATGCTATTTTTTGATAGTGTGGGTATCGGGATTTGCATGGGGTGAGGACTGTGGATACGTAATAAACCGGCTTTTGGAGCGGGAATTTGTATCCGTCAACCTCTTGTTCGACGACGAGCACTGCGCTTACAACTTGGTGTGTTGCAGCTATGTACAGTAGCATGGGCTCGCCGATATTTGGCGCTGTTAGGACTGGATTGCTGGCCAGTAAGGTCTTTATTACTTCTAGTCCGGCCGTGGCTGCGTCTGTCTACACGAAGTGTTCGGTGCGCCGAAGGAGGCGGTAAAGAGGTAATGCCTTTTCTCCTAACTTGGAGATAAAGCGTCTCAAAGCGGCCACACATCCGGCTAGTTTCTGGATGTGCTTGAGGTCTGTTGGTATATCCAACTGCGATAGAGCTCGGATTTTTGCTGGATTCTCTTCAATTCCTCTATTGGAAACAATGAAGCCCAGCAGCTTCCCCGAGGGGACGCTGAAAACGCATTTTTCCAGATTCAACTTGATGTCGTATGTCCGGAGGTTATTGAATGTAAGCCTCAAGTCATCTATTAGGGTTTCGATGTGTCTTGTTTTTATGACCACGTCGTCTAAGTATGCCTCAAATGTTTTGCCGATTTGTTTTTCCAGGCATGTTTGAATCATGCGTTGATAGGTTGCACCGGCATTCTTAAGCCTAAAAGGCATAGTGTTGAAGCAAAAGGGGCCATATGGCATTATGAAAGCTGTTGCAGCTTGGTCAGACTCTGCCATCTTTATTTGATGGTATCCAGAGTATGCATCGAGAAAACACAGCGAGTCATGTCCAGCTGTGGCATCGATTATTTGATTGATGCGAGGGAGGGGAAAGGGATCCTTGGGGCAAGCCTTGTTGAGGTCTTTGAAGTCGACGCATAGGCGCCAGGATTTGTCCTTCTTTGGTACCATTACCAAGTTCGCCAGCCAATCCGGATGTTTAGTATCTCTCATGAATCCGGCCTCAAGTAGCTTGGCTAGCTCTTCCCCCGTTGCTTGTCGTTTGGGCTCTGAAAATCGCCTTAGGGTTTGTTTGACAGGTTTGTATCCCTTTAGTATGTTAAGGCTGTGTTCAGCCAATCCAAGCGGGATGCCCGTCATGTCCGATGCGTGCCAGGCGAAGATGTCCCAATTCTCGCGTAAAAAATCTCGTAGTGCGGCGTCCATTGCGGGGCTCAACTGTGTCCCGATGGAAGCTGTCTTCGTGGGGTTCGTTGGATGGACTTGGAATTTGACTATCTCGTCTGTAGGTTTAAATGAGGTGGACTTAGATCGCTTGTCGAGTATCACGTCGTCCCTGTCCAGGGTGGCCCGTAGCATCGTTAATTCTTCGGCTGCTAGGGCTTCGGATAATGCTTCAAGGGCTAGTGCTGCGGTTTTGTTTTCGGCGCGAAGTGCGACGTCCGGATCACTGGCTAGAGTGATGATTCCATTGGGCCCGGGCATTTTAAGCTTCATGTACCTGTAATGGGGTATGGCTTGAAAGCTCGTAAACGCGTCCTGCCCTAGAGGGGTGTGGTATCCGCTGCTGAAAGGAGCCACTAGGAATGTGATTTCTTCGGACCTGTAGTTCTCCGGGGTGCCGAATACCACATCAAGTGTGATTTTTCCCGCACACCGCGCCTCCCGACTAGGGATAATTCCCCTGAAGTTGTGCCGCTTTGTTCAATGCGACTTTTATCAATTTCCATCTTGTCGAGCGTTTCTTCATAGATCAAGTTTAATCCGCTCCCGCCGTCCATGAGTACTCTAGTGAGCCGGAAGCCATCTACGATTGGGCTAAGGACCAGAGCGGCTGGTGCCCGGACGGTCTGGAATCGAGGTTCATCACTGGCATTGAAAGTTATAGCAGTGTCGTTCCAGGGGTTTATTTTTGCCACATGGCAGATTTCAGCGGAGCTCCGATGAGCTCGCTTGCGCCTATTGTTTGAGGCGAAAGTCTCGAAGACCGTTAGTATCATATTGTGCTCGTTGGCGGGATGTTGTTCTGCTTTACGGCTTGCAAGAAGATCCTCGCCACTTTTCGCAACCTACCGGAGTATCCAACATGCCCTAAGGCTATGGGTTGGTGCTGTGTCCGGAGCATTGTGGAGTTTACATGGCCCATCGAGCCATTCTTTCAATATGGTCCCCCACCCTGGGGTGTGCTTTGGTTTCTTGCAAATTGGATCGGCCGACTTACGAGAGTTCGCCCGTTTAGTTCGGCCAAAGGTCTTGGTGAGAGCCGTATTGTCCCAAAATTCTGTTTGGGTTTTCAGGCGCTTTCCATCACACAGTACTTTTGTACTATGATTGCCAAGTCCGCGAAGTGTACTATGTCACGGCGGCTTATAGCATTAAGGAGTCCTTTGTCCATGCAGTTTTTGCAGAAGAGTGAGACTACGTCCTCCTCGCGGTAGTCCTTGACCTTGTTAAGCGCAAGAAGGAATCTGGCCTAGTAGCGATGTACTGTCTCCTGGGGCTCTTGCCTCATGCGGGAGAGACGGTTTAAGTCCAGGTGGGTGTTGTTAGCTGAATCCGGATTCTGATCCAATCTAACACCCAGGGGGCATGGGAGGTTCCAAGCCTGACAGCTCGGGATCCGGAGTGCTGCCCAATTTCTTCGGCCCAATGCCCGATTCTAAATCCGGGACCCGGGTCATGTCTTCCTTTGAGCAGGTGTTCGGCTCAAGGAGTTCGGGGATTCGGACATAATTCGTCCTCAAAGTTGAGGGGCAACCCGTGTGTGGTTCCTCCACTACCGCTATCTCATGGGTGGCCGGCGGGGATCTGACGTCCCTTTGGTCGGGTTTAAGCCCGATCCGGTCATAGTCTGTAGCGTCTCCCAGAGCGGTGATGCGATCCAAGAGCTCATTAAGGGAGGAGAGCTCCATCGGATCCATCTGTTCCGCGAGTTCCGAACTGACGCAAAGGTTATGCTTGATGACCTGAGAGGCCATCGTCGGTGCAACCGCCGATGGGGCAGCCATGATAAAGCTGCCAAGTTGGAGAGTGTGGCCTACAGCCAAAGCTCCCCCCGACGTAATGTTGTCCTTGACGATGAGACAAGCCATCGAGCCTTGCGGCGACGACATAGAGGAACTCTCAATGAAAGCACCAATGTCAGTGTCAAAACCGGCAGATCTCGGGTAGGGGGTCCCGATCTGTGCGTCTCAGGCTGATGGTAACAGAAAGCGAGGGACACAATGTTTACCCAGGTTCGGGCCCTCTCGATGGAGGTAAAACCCTACTTCCTGCTTGATTAGTATTGAAGATATGAGCAGTACAAGAGTAGATCTACCACGAGATCGTAGAGGCTAAACCCTAAGAGGTAGCCTATGATGGTATGATTGTAATTGTTATCGGCCTTCTAAGGACCAACCTCTCCGGTTTATATAGACACCGGAGAGGGCTAGGGTTTACATGGAGTCGGTAACAAGGAAGGAAACACAATATCGGGATCACCAAGCTTGCCTTCCACACAAAGGATAGTCCCATTCGGACACGGGCCGGAGTCTTGAGTCTTGTATCTTCAAGCTCCAATAGTCCGGGCAAAGTATATAGTCCGACTGTCTGGATACCCCCTAATCCAGGACTCCCTCAGGCGCGCCCACCCCTACAGGGCGCGCCCCCCTATCTCGTAGGCCCCTCGGGCGGCCACCGACCTACTTCTTCCTCCTATATATACCCACGTACCCCGAGAACATCAAGGGAGCCAACGAAAACCTAATTCCACTGCCGTAACCTTCTATATCCGCGAGATCCCAGCTTGGAGCCTTCGTTGGTGCTCCGTCAGAGGGGGAATCGACCATGGAGGGCTTCTACATCAACACCATAGCCCCTTTGATGAGTTGTGAGTAGTTTACCACAGACCTTCGGGTCCATAGTTATTAGCTAGATGGCTTCTTCTCTCTTTTTGGATCTCAATACCATGTTCTCCTCGATCTTCTTGGAGATCTATTCGATGTAACTGTTTTTGCGGTGTGTTTGTCGAGATCCAATGAATTGTGGGTTTATGATCAAGTTTATCTATGAGAAATATTTGAATCTCCTCTGAATTCTTTTATGTATGATTGAGTTATCTTTGCAAGTCTCTTCGAATTATCAGTTTGGTTTGGCCTACTAGATTGATCTTTCTTGCCATGGGAGAAGTGCTTAGCTGTGGGTTCAATCTTGCGGTGTCCTTTCCCAGTGACAACAGGGGCAGCAAGGCACGTATTGTATTGTTGCCATCGAGGATAAAAAGATGGGGTTTATATCATATTGCATGAGTTTATCCCTCTACATCATGTCATCTTTCTTAATGCGTTACTCTGTTCTTATGAACTTAATACTCTAGATGCATGCTGGATAGTGGTCGATGTGTGGAGTAATAGTAGTAGATGCAGGCAGGAGTCGGTCTACTTGTTGCGGACGTGATGCCTATATACATGATCATGCCTAGATAATCTCATAATTATTCACTTTTCTATCAATTGCTCGACAGTAATTTGTTCACCCACCGTAATACTTATGCTATCTTGAGAGAAGCCACTAGTGAAACCTATGGCCCCCGGGTCTATCTTTTATCATATAAGATTTCAATCTACTTTTATTTGAATCTTTACTTTTCCAATCTATATCATAAAATACCAAAAATATATTTATCTTATCATACTATCTCTATCAGATCTCACTTTCGCAAGTGGCCGTGAAGGGATTGACAACCCCTTTATTATGTTGGTTGCGAGTTCTTTGTTTGTTTGTGTAGGTGCGTGGGACTTTTGAGGAGCCTCCTACTGGATTGATACCTTGGTTCTCAAAAACTGAGGGAAATACTTACGCTACTATTGCTGCATCACCCTTTCCTCTTCAAGGAAAACCAACGCAAGCTCAAGACATAGCAGCTATCATCATAATATATTTTCTCATCAAAACTTGGGGGACTAAAAATATCATCTTCATCAAACATAGGATCCCAAAGCTTGTAGCTTTGCATATCATTAGCATTATGGATATTCAAGGAATTCATACTAACAACATGGCAATCATGCTCATCATTCAAATATTTAGTGCCAAACATTTTAATGCATTCTTCTTCTAACACTTTGGCACAATTTCCGGAATCCTTATTTTCAAGAAAGACATTAAAAAGATGAAGCATATGAGGCACCCTCAATTCCATATTTTTGTAGTTTTCTTTATAGACTAAACTAGTGATAAAACAAGAAACTAAAAGATTCAGTTGCAAGATGTAAAGATATACCTTCAAGCACTAACCTCCCCGGCAACGGCGCCAGAAAAGAGCTTGATGTCTACTACGCAACCTTCTTCTTGTAGACGTTGTTGGGCCTCCAAGTGCTGAGGTTTGTAGGACAGTAGAAAATTTCCCTCAAGTGGATGATGTAACGTTTATCAATCTGTGGGAGGCGTAGGATGAAGATGGTCTCTCTCAAACAACTCTGCAACCAAATAACAAGGAGTCTCTTGTGTCCCCAACACACCCAATACAATGGTAAGTTGTATAGGTGCACTAGTTCGGCAAAGAGATGGTGATACAAGTGCAATATGGATGGTAGATATAGGTTTTTGTAATCTGAAAATATACAAACAACATGGTAGCAAGTAACATAAGTGAGCGAAAACGGTATTGCAATGCTTCGAAACAAGGCCTAGGGTTCATACTTTCACTAGTGCAAGTTCTCTCAACAATAATAACATAATTGGATCATATAACTATCCCTTAACAAGCAACAAAGAGTTACTCCAAAGTCACTAATAGCGGATAACAAACGAAGAGATTATTGTAGGGTATGAAACCACCTCAAAGTTATCCTTTCCAATCAATCCATTGGGCTATTCCTATAAGTGTCACAAACAGCCCTGGATTTCATAGTAAAATAACACCTTAAGACACAAATCAACCAAAACCCTAATGTCGCCTAGATACTCCAATGTCACCTCAAGTATCCGTGGGTTTGATTATACGATATGCATCAAACAATCTCAGATTCATCTATTCAACCAACGAAAAGAACTTCAAAGAGTGCCCCAAAGTTTCTACCGGAGAGTCAAGATGAAAACGTGTAGCAACCCCTATACAGAGATTCCCAAGGTCACGGAACCCGCAAGTTGATCACGAAAACATACATCAAGTGGATCAATAGAATACCCCATTGTCACCACGGGTATCCCATGCAAGACATACATCAAGTGTTCTCAAATCCTTAAAGACTCAATCCGATAAGATAACTTCAAAGGGAAAACTCAATCCATTACAAGAAGGTAGAGGGAGAGAAACATCATAAGATCCAACTATAATAGCAAAGCTTGCGGTACATCAATATCATGCCATATCAAGAACACGAGAGAAACAGAGATCAAACACATAGCTACTGGTACATACCCTCAGCCCCGAGGGTGAACTACTCCCTCCTCGTCTTGGAGAGCGCTGGGATGATGAAGATGACCACCGGTGATGGATCCCCCCTCCGGCAGGGTGCCGGAACAGGGCCCCGATTGGTTTTTGGTGGCTACGGAGGCTTTCGGCGGCGGAACTCCCAATCTATGTTTCTTTCTGGGGGTTTCTGTATTTATAGGAATTTTTGGCGTCGGTCTCACGTCAGGGGGGTCTCCGAGTCATCCATGAGATAGGTGGGCACGCCCAAGGGGTAGGTTAATAGGTTAGTCCAAAAAGTCATATAAAATAGCATATAAATGCATATAAAACATCCAAGATGGATCATATAATAGCATGGAACAACCAAAAATTATAGATACGTTGGAGACGTATCAGTCAACCTGCCGGCTTACGTAGCCGGGCCGCCTGCCGAGCCCTGCACCAACTAGAGTTATCGGCCAAAGATCCTAACGGTCACCTCCGCCACCGCTCTCGCTAGGCTCCAGGTGATGATGGATTCGGAGGGCCTCAAAACCTCTAACCTGCTGGCCGCCTTCGTGGAGCGTCGGGTGCTGCCTCTTCAAGCCTGGCCCCACATAATCAGCAATAGGAGTGGGCGTCGGGATCCATCCCGGATATCCACCAAGGTGCTACCAGACGAGGAGGTAGTCCAGATGGTGAACTCTTTCTCTGATTGCAAGCTCTCAAAGACGGAGTGGTGGTTCAGCAAGACGCCGTACAGCCGTGCTATTCCGCCGCCTTCGGTAACTCTTTTGATTCTCTATCTCTTTGCTAGTCCGGGTTCTTCTTGCCGCCTGAGCTGTCGGCCATGGTGCAGTGCTTCCCGGGCCAAACGGCTACCTACACACCGGCCCCAAGTGACCAGTTCCTGGCGGACCGGATGGTGAGCGATGCGGACGACCCTGACTTGGGGACGGCCGCCATGGAGGAGGACGATGCCATAGGCGGTGGCGGAGGGGGAGCAGGCGGCTTCTCATGAGGTGGCGTTGGGGAGTGGCCGGATGACGACGAGGAGGACGACGAGCCGTGCCGCAGCCACCGCGCTAATAAGGCGGGTGCCAGCTACTCGGCTACGCTGACTGCAGCAGTTGGCACGCCGAAATGCCAGGCCGATGCCGGGATTTTCGGCAGTCGGCCCAAGAAGGTCAAGATCTCGGCTGTCGCGACAAAGCGGCAAGAGGCTGCCGCGAGGGCGACCCTTTTCCATAAAGGCCGAAAGCAACGCCCGTTGGTTTCTTCGTAAGTACTTTGATCTTCCTGCTATCATTTCACGTTTGCTTCCCTTGCGATCTTTTCATTAGTTTTCCTTGTTTCCATGAACAGGGCTCCGCTATCTCTCTCGCGGGCCCCGGCTACCTCGATGGTTGGGGCGCCGACAGCTCTGCAGGCCCCCACCATGTGGATCCACTCGCCGCCCTCCAGGAGGCAACAAAGAGGAACGCGCGGGAGGCACGATAGGAGCGGGACGCCGTGACCCGGGAGGAGGTGGAGGTGGCCAAGGTGGCGCAAGCGGAAGCCGTCGCAGCGGCCAGGGCGCAGGCCGATGCGTTGAGCAAGGAGCAGGCGGATGCCGCCGCCAAGGCGCAGGAGGCGGAGGTGCCCCGTGGTCGGGCCCCGGGGTCCGTTGATCCACAGCACACACGGTAGCCTGTGCTGGAGGTCCAGGAGCCGATTGGCGGGGCTAGCATCGACCAGACGGCCTTGGAGAGGGGAGGGGCGGCCCCATTGCTTCGGAGGCGGAGGAGGTACCCCCGTGTGCCGACTGTCGACATGCACGGCAGCCAGCCTGACGCAACGCAAGTGGTGCCATCTGACGACGGGTTGGTGGTGGGTCTGATTCCCACGGTCAGCGTTCCCGCGCGCCAGCGCCCTGCGAGGGCGAGCTCGGCACCAAGACCGATGGAGGTCGGGGCCACCAGCTCGACGGCGCCCGATACCGAGGCCACCAGCGCCACCTCGGCGGACTAGCCATCTGGTGGTGGTGGCGGTGTCCTGAACGTGGCTGTGCAGGATATCTTGGCCCAGTTTAGCACCCAAGGCGCCGCCCTTCAGCGATCCATGCAGGAGTTCTTGGCGACGTGGGCGGCCATCCAGGTATGTACTTGCTTTTCGTTTTTTAAACTCTTGCAATCCTCCGTGGGGGCGCGCTAGCGCATCGACTGGGTGTAGCCCCCGAGTTCCGGGCCGGGTGCTGAGCACGCGGCCCGGTACTTTAAGGTAAATTCTTAGTGGTAACTTGTTTCTTTTTCTTCCGTTGTCTTTGTTGCAGGCCTACCACAACCTCCGCGCGGCTACCTACAACTCCCAGAACCAGGAGTTGGCAAAGCGGACCAGCGACTTGAATGAGAGCCGGAGTAAGCACTTCATCTTTCTTCTCACGGTAGCGCGTCAGCGCACCCGCTGCGTGTAGCCCCCGAGATTCGGGCCGACTGTTGAGCAGTCGGGCCGGATCTTCCGGCAACTAATCTTTTGTTGATGTCTTTTCTTTCTTGTCTTTGCAGAGGTGACCGCCGAACTGCAGCAGCGCCTGGGCAAGGCCCAAACCAAGAAACACACCAAGGAGCAGGAGCGCAGCCGGGCGGCTCAGGAGTGCGAGCGCCTGACTAGGGAGCTGGCGGCCCAGGTGGAGCAGCACAAGGCGGAGCTCAAGCGGCTGAAGGACAGCGAAGACTCCCTGAAGGCCGAGTTCGAGACTCAACGTCTGAACTGGGCCGAGAAGGAGAAGTTCCTGACTGATGGCTACGGCGAGATCAAGGATATGATCGATGGTAATTTATTTTTTTCCTTGAGCAGCCGCCGACTGCTGCAGGAGCCGGCCTTTGTCTTCTATTCTTTTGACCTTCTTCTTGTGCAAAGTACTTCCCAGGTTACTCCGTCGCCATCAGCAAGGCCATCGAGGCGCAGCGCGTGGCGCGAAGGGCGGCACGCATGGACAATGCACCCAACGCGCCCCGGAATCTCGGTGAGCAGCTCCTGGCAGTCAAGACACACCTACAGCCGGCCCACTGGATGCTCTGCCGCCTACAATGCGTCAGGGCTCAGGTGCTGGCCGCCCTCTGGCCAGGCGTTCAAATTCCATGCACCCCCAGCTGGACTACCGACTAGGTGGAGGTGGCAGCTGGGCGCCTCGAGGCCTAGAAGGGCGTCGCGGCCCAGGCAGGTGCCCGGACGGCCTTGGAGTTTGCCAAGGCCTGGTACCCCAGCCTGGATCTGACCCAGCTGGCTACCTTCCGGCAGGAGGCCGGTCCGGAGCTAGCGGCGATGGGTCCTGAGCTCACTCAGCATGCGGCGGCGATCGCCGACTACGTCGACACCATCGTCTTCATCCCCGAACTGGACAATGAGGGCGCTAGGTGCCGCCCAGCTGGTTCGGGCTGAACCCGGGTGGATGATGAGGACTTGGCGGGGGAGATCGCCTCCAGCGATGAGGGTGAAGACGATGAAGACAAGGACGGCGAAGACGATGCACCAGAGGACGGAGCAGACAGACAACCTCATCATGATCAAGCTTCGACCAGCGAGCCACGGGTAGCTGCGCCGACTGCCGCTGATGCTGACCAGGCTGAGACTCACCAGTCGATCGCTCCACCATCTGGCGCCGCTGCCTCCACCAAGCTCTCGGACCCACCTGCTGCTCCTCTGGCCTAGGTGGCCATTTTATCTTATCTTGTCTTGTTCTTGTAATCTTTTGAACAAGTACGTTAAATTCACGCGATTCCACCTACTGGGGTGTAAGTTTAAACTTAATGAATGCTGGCCTCGAGCCTTTTGCAATGTACATATAACTTTAAATCCCCACATTCTTGCATGTGTTTCCAGATTCTTGTCCGAATTCGCTTTTCTCTCTTTGGCTTTTTTCTCTGCCGCGCTCTTCTAGCCGCATCCCTACCAGCCGGACAACCACTCCGCGGTCTATGGCTGGGTCAGGGACTTGGCCGTTCTTCAGAACGGGCAAGTAACTTCGGCCGCGTAGAGCGTAGCTTAGTCGAGCGAGAAGTCGACCTACCGGCTGCTGAGCAGCCGGACGAGGGAGGCGAGGAGCCGGCTAGGCCTAGGTTAGCGTTTTTCCTTAGTCGGATTTCGTGTGGACGGCGTTTCCGTCCTTTAGCTCTTCGCCAGTTGGACAGCCGCGCTGCAAGCTGGGACTTGGAGCAAAGAGAGGGCTTTTGGCGTCGACACACTACTAGTCCGCTCCGGCTAGTGCAAACTTAGGCCAAGGCGGCGAGCCCCCGGGCCGGCTGGCCGGAACCCGGACGAGGCAGGAATAGGAAAAACTCAAATCATGGCATAAGCTTAGCTCATAGATAAAAAGGTAGCCCCCGAGTGCACCTCAGGGGACCTGAGGTCTTTTACTTAATACAAAAGTTGGCGTGGTACATATGCTCGAATCAACTATAAAACAGGCGGATCAGATTTGTATTCCATGGTAGCTCCATCTCTTTTTTTTGACCTTGAAGACTGCAGGGCTTGCACCCCACAGCATTTTATTAATGCAAAATAAAAACAGAGCTAGTACAAGGTATCCTCAAGATGAGGAATAAAAAACAAAAAAAGGAAAAAAAGCTATACAAGTTGGCTAGTCCTGATATATACAAATATACAAAAAGAGAACAAAAGCAACTCCCCTCAAGGAGGAAGGAAATCAATCCATTTAAGTAAGGCCTCCTTGTGCTTCTGTTTGATTCTATGAGAAAGCAGAGTGAGATCATGAATGAATCCATATCTCCATGCTGTGAAGGAAGGCTTGATGTTCCTGAAAGCTCTGTCATTTCTAAGCTTCCAAATATTCCACCAAGCAGTAAAAACCACCTCCGCAAAGAAAGGTTTGTTGAACTCCTTTCTAGCATGGAAGGCAATCTCCACCATGTCCTCACTGTCTTTCCAGACAATTTGCAGATAGATCCAGACGCGAGCACTAAAGTTGCACTGGAAAAAAAGGTGGCTTCTGTCCTCCAAAATCCCTATTGGACATAGAACACATTGTGGACCCTTATTAATCTTCCATTGTCGCTACATCTCTTCGCCGGCTATGCATCGCTTGCGTGCCCTGGGCTTCTGGGCGTCGATGAGGTAGTACGAGTCATTTCCCAGGGCCTTGCTGTTGATGAAGGGGCCTTCCCAAGGTGCCGCGAGCTTGTGCTGTCCGGCTGATTGCTGGATCAGGCGGAGCACAAGGCCGCCTTTGAGTAAGGAATGCGTCCTGACCTTCTTGTTGTGTAGCAGCGCAGGCTCTGCTGGTAGATGGCGGACCGGCTGCATGCTAGCAGTCGGGCCTCTTCCAGCAGGTTGATGCTGTCTTCTCGTGCCTCTTTTTCTTCCGCCTCCGTGTACATGGTGACCCGAGGCGAGTCGAACTCAATATCCATAGGGATGATAGCCTCAGCACCGTACACAAGGAAGAAGGGCGTGAAGCTGGTTGATCTGTTGGGCGTGGTCCGAAGGCTCCAGAGGACGGCCGGCAGCTCGTCGATCCAGCAGCCGGCCGACCACTCTAGCGGCTCGATCAGGAGGGGCTTGATGCCGGACAAGATGAGGTTGTTTGCTCGCTCTACTTGGACGTTAGACTGCGGGTGGGAAATGGACGCTAGGTCCAGTCGGATGCCCTGATTTGCACAGAAATGGGCCAAGGCGCCTTTGGCAAAGTTGGTGCCTTTGTCGGTGATGATGCTGTGCGGAATGCCATATCGGACAGTGATGTTGGCGATGAATGTGACAGCAGTCGGACCATTCACACTACAAAAAAAGACACATCCGTGACATTTTGGGCCGAACGATTTTTTTTTCTGTCATACTTATGACACTTCTATGATGATAATTGTGACAAAACCCAGTATCATCATAGATGTGGTGGGCCCTTACTTCTATGACAAAAAATCATGACAGAAAATGGGCTTTTCATCTTGGGCGGGCCGGAGACGCGGCTGCATGACATTCTTTGGGCCGTCCATGATGGAAAAAACCATGGTAGGAGCGAGAGCGTGGAAAATATCGGGGAGTTCCCAGTTACGGTGGGTGGTCGGGGGCCGAGCGATGTGTGTTTCTCTTGTACACGTACACGCATGGGTGCGAGGCGTTGGGCTCTAACTGAACCTGAGCGAGGTGTTCACCTACTGAACCCGAGCGATTGCACTACAGGCTACACGTTACTGAACCCGAGCGATCGATCGATGGCTGTTAACTGAACCCAATTGGTGATTCCTTCGCTACTGCTGCTAACTGAAGCCGATCGATGCTTCCTCTGCATGAATAGTGAGCATTGTTGGGGGGTGGGTTGGATGAACAGTTCCCAGTGGGGGTTGGATGAATAGGACCCTGATCAATCGAGTCGGTTGGGCGTGGATGAACAGGACCCCGTGGACGGCTGGATGAACAGGACCCCATGGAGGGAAGGTTGAACAGTAGCCGTTGGAGGGCTGGTTGAACAGTAGCCGGTGGAGGGCTGGATGAATAGTAGCCCATGGAGGGGTGGTTGAACAGGATCCCGTGGAGAGGGCTGGTTAAATAGTAGCCGGTGGAGGAGCGCGCGGTGGAGGCTGGATGAACAGGAGCTCGTGGATGAACAGTCGCAGGTGGAGGCTGGAGGAGGTTGACGGTGGATGAACAGTAGCCCGTGGAGGCTGGAGGAGGTCGACGGTGGAGATGAACAGTATCCCGTGCAGTCCTGTTTAGCGGTACGCCACACCCCTCCCGATGAACAGGACCCTCGTTTCGACCATAGCGCTCCAACACAAATCCATTTCCTCTCTTTTGCGGTACGCCACACCCCTCCCGATCAACAGGACCCCGTTTCGACCATAGGAGGTCCAACAGAAGTCTATTTCCTCTATTTTGCGGTACGCTAGACCCCTCCCGTTGAGCAGGATCCTATTTTGACCGTGGCCGGTCAAAAACAAGGCCATTTCCTCCATTCTACAGTACGCCAGGCCTTGTTTCCATCGGCCATTCCGTCCAAGCCCTCCCAATGAACACGACGACACATTTTGTTCTGACCCAGCTGTTTGGCTCCCCATGAACAAGATGATGATGCAGTTTCTCCATTCCGACCCAGCCATGTACACAAGCCCTGCCGTACGTATGCGCGAGTAGACGTTCGAGACCCCGCCCGTATGTACGTACGTGGCCGTATTTACTTTCTTGCACCCCTGGCCGCTGTACGTAAGTGTACATGCTATGTGAGGGCCTCTACTACGACACGTGCGCGTCTCTACATCGACCAGTATGTGCTTACACGTCCGCGACCAGAATGAGAATGCTACATACGCTTTGACCAGGTGGGTCCCGACTGTCAGGCACTTCCTTGCATGCAAAGATGTAGCTGGTGGGTCCCAGCAGTCAGGCGTGAATCATTTTTTTTGCCCGTAATATGGACGCACTTCCTTGCATGCGAAGATGTAGCTAGTGGGTCCCAACAGTCACGGGGGAAACGTTTTTTTGTGAAATACGGTGGCTCGTCCGGTGGGTCCCTGCTGTCAGGTGGAGGAATCATTATTTTTCGCGTAATAAGGAGGCACTTCCTTGCTGCGGCCGTGGACCCAGCTGTCAGCCTCTCCACGTACAGTACTCTTCCATGGAAGTCGTTCCTTGACCATGTTGACCACGCCGCACCGAGAGCACTAGGGCAGTGGACGACGGCAAGGCCTAGGAAGGGGATGAAATGGTGCCGGGGAAGACATGACAGTGGATGCCCACGCGGAGAGGAGTACGAGGGTTCACTGGTTCGGCTTTGTTGTGAGGCTGCCGTCACCGCAGAATAACAGGGGGTGTGGGTGGGTGGAGGGATGGCCTAGCCAGTGGTGGGAGTAGTAGGGGGAAATGAGGCCTCCGCAGCAGCACAGCCGGCCACGGGAGGCAGGAGCAGGCGGCACAACCGGTGCTACTTTGCGCGGCTGGAGCAAGAAGACCAGAGGTTGAAGAAGCACTACGGCCGTTGGATGGACATCGTACGATCACTGGAGCTAGAATCGTTCATATTGACTAAGATGACAAAGCCCTCCGTCCCCATCAACTTAGTAGGCCCACAAGTCAGCCTCCCACTATGCTGGGTCCCAGCTAGCAGGGGGAGTATTCATTTTTTTGTGCGTAATTAGGAGGCACTTCCTTGCGTGCGAAGATATAGCCGGTGGGTCCGACCTGTCAGCGGGGGGAACATTTTTTTGTGAAATACAGAGGCCCTTCCTGTGGATCCCAGATGTCAGGTGGAGGAATCATTCTTTTACGCATAATAAGGAGGCATTTCCTTGTGTGCAGCCGTGGACCCAGCTATCAACCTCTCCACGTACAGCCCACGTTCGATGGAAGTCGTTTCTTGACCACGTTGACCACGCCGCGCCGAGAGCACCAGGGTGGTGGACGACGGCGAGGCCTAGGGAGGGGACGACCCAGAGCCGGGGAAGACGCGTCAGTGGATGCCAACGCAGAGAGGAGTACAAGGGTTCATTGGTTCGGCTTCGGTGTGAGGCTGCTGTCGCCGCAGAATAACAGGGGGTGTGGATGAGTGGAGGGATGGCCTGGCCAGCTGTGGGAGTAGTAGGGGTGGTGAGGCCTCCGGGGTAGCACAACCAGCAACGGGAGGCAGGAGCAGGCGGCACGACCGACGCTACCTTGGGCGGATGGAGCAAGAAGACCAGAGGTTGAAGAAGCACGACGGCCGTTGGATGGACATTGTACGATCACTGCAGGTAGAATCGTTTATATGACTAAGTTGACAAAGCCCTTGGTACGCGTCAACTTAGTAGGCCCACAGGTCAGCCTTCGAAATGGTGTGGCCCAGATGTCAGGGGGAGGAATCATTTTTTGGGCGGCTGAAGCTAGAATATCCGAGATTGAAGAAGAAGCACGACATCCGTTGGATGGACATCCAACGGCCACTGCTGTTAGAACCGTTTGTTGACTATAAGTCGACAAAGCCTTGCATACGCGTCAACTTACTTTTTCTAGGGGACGCATCAACTTAGTAGGCCCACAACTGTGTGGCAGAGAACTTATAGCCCATTTGCGATTTGTAAGAATGTACAACCCATTATTGAATTCTATTGGAATTTCATACAACCCATATACAGTTTGTTAAAAGTACAACCCATTTTCTAGCTAGGACAACGATTAATAATTTCAACAAACCATGCAAAACAGAATTCAATAAAATTTCCCACATTTTGATGGGATCCGATATATTTTTATCCCGAAATTTCTAGTTAGATTAAATAGAATTTCAATATAAATTTGTATTATGTAAAAATCCAACGAAACATTGCGCCCGCAACAATGAATGAAATTAAAAAATTCAAAATCCAAAAATAATGTTTTATAAACTAATTACGTGTTTGGTGCATTTTTTTTATAGTTACTGCCCAGTTTTTGTAATTACATCCCATTTATTATTTCTTAAAGCCCATTTTCCTGTTAAGCGTAATGCATCCCTCCTAGGAAAAATTTGCAGCCCAGCGGTGCGGCGAATAACAAGTTGACCATGCCTGGGTATTCCTCAAAAAAAGTATAGCTGGGCTAGCCATTTTCAGCTTGAAAAAAATTAATATCTGGGATGGATATCTGGCCTAGGCTAGATGGGCCACAGCCCGCCCAGTTAATACCCTGCTCTCCTCCGAACAACAACAAAAACATTGCTCAAGAAAAACTCTGCAGTGCTCACATCTCAAAAACATAAATACTGCTCAAGCTGCTTGGTCCGAGCTGTCAGCCCCTCCTTGTGCAATTCTCTCGTTTATTGACTACATAGGTTGACAATGGTGTGGGACCGTGATGTCAGGAAGCTAGGAGGAAGCAAAAAAAATATAGTTGTACATAATAAGGAGGCACTTGCATACGTACAGCTATGGCCCTAGTGGGTCCCTATTGTCATCCAGTCAAAATAAAGTCATCTCCTGAATCCTCATCTTCATTGACCATGTTGACAATGCTCAGCGCCACGGCGAGAGCAACAACTCGAAGGACGATGGAGAGGGCCTCGCGGGCCCTATGGATGGTCTAATACAACGCCGCTGCTCATTCAGGAAGCTAGGATCATCAGACACCTATGAGCACCTTCGAGAGACTGAGATGACATGAAACGGTAAGGCCGCGCTTGGGAGCTTTGGTTTATTTCACACCTGTATTAAGATACAAGTGTAATTTACTCGTCACCGGAAACAACGCGTAAATTACAGGTGTAATGAAACTGAGGGCCCAGGGTCTGTAAGTAAAACCGGCGGGTTACACGTGTAATTTGAGAGACCGGTGTATATTTTACTAGTCGAAATCGACCAACCAAGCGCTTCGCCCGAGACCATGTGATTTTATTTACGAGCATCAGTTTTACAAGCGGTTTTGGTTGGAAAACGACGATCCAATCACGACCTAAGATGATGAGTTGGTCGGAAGATCATATGGTTTCACCTCTAACCTACCCGACTTGTCATATAGGATATGAATGAAACATAAGACGATGAACTTCTTAAGCACATAAACAACAGAAGAGGATGATCTTCTTAACATGGAAATCATTGGCATTAGATCAACATGCAAAACAATACGAAGCATTATTCTCAGGAGGCACAGTGAACAGCTCATGATGCCGCATGCCACAACATTCCAAGCTCAACTTTGCAATCAAACACACAAGGCTTGGCATTACATAGACAATATTCAGAACAAACTCTTAAAATACCTTACATAAGTCAACATTCATGTGACTATGCATCTCAGCAGAGTAACTATTTACTTCTAAACTGAACACAGGAATAGGAAAAAACGATCGACGCTGCTCACAGCAAAGGGCATCCCACTCAAAAATATCAAATGCATGTCTTATGTCTAACATCAATGAGCAAAATTTGACAAGGTTTTCCAATTCCAATATATTAAATTAATGTCTTCTTGCTAACATCAACGATTAAAGTTTGACAAGCTTTTCCCCTTCAAAAATATGTAATGCCTATGATTGTGGAACGGGCAGGGTCTTTCATCTGTTTGTCAGCTGATAGTCCGGTGACTCACGGTGACGACGAATGATTAGAGAACCATTCGATGCATTGTGCATGATGAAGTATTATGGAGGACACAAACCATTTCAATATTTTGTGCAGTTCCACTAAAATCAAGCTGAGCATCCATGTGGATTTCGTATTTATATGCTGCAAAAAACAAAGACACATCAGCATACACATGAATATTGGCCCCAGTGTCAACCCACCAATCGGTGTACTAACAAACTGAAAGTACGGTAAACAGATTACCATACCCAGATGCCCCATCATTGTTGCTTAGAATGACATTGACAGACTTGGAGTCCTGTCATGCCTTCTTGTACTTGTTTGGGAACTTTTTGCCCAGTGCACTCCATGTGTTGTAGAGTTGCCTATGCTCTCCGCAGACTAGTCATGTCACCAGCGTCTACTAATACTCTGTAAAGCTTCTCGATCATTCCTTCTGTAATGTAGGTCTTTCTGCAAAGTGGTAAGACCAACTGGACCCACTAATGCAGCAGTTTGCTTTAGACACATTGGCTCCTTTTGTGCAGTTCAACTAAAATCAAAGTCGGAATAAAAGCGAGCTTTAATTTTGATATCCCTGTAAGCAACAATAGGTATAAGGGAAACAGTTACTAAGAAATAAAGGTTGATGACTTGTACTCCCAGAAGATAAACATCTATTGATCTACCTTATCTTAACAATGCCTTGTTTGAATATGTATGAAGAATGACAAAGCAGAAAAGTAACATTCCTAAAAGAATGCGACTGATTCATTTTAACAAAGACATTATCTTAACAATACCTTGGTTAAACATGTAGGAAGAACTACAAAGCAGGATAGTACCATTCCTAAAATAATGCGACTGATTCGTTTTAACAGAGGCAAAAAAGGAATCAATTATTGGCCAATAAAGGAGGATGAAACATGCAGCCACAAAAATGGTAATCCCGCCAATCCCTAACAAGTGTTGCAGTTTTGAACTAAGATTCAGTAGTTAATTAATTCTAAGAGTGGCATTGCTTAATTTTACCAGCGACATTAGATTAACAAAAAGCATAAACAGTTCCAGGGGAGAGTGGGCGCAACAACATCATGTGCTCCCATCTACTTATAAAGGGGGTGATGCAGAGTTTTGTTGTAACAAAGAAACAAGCATCATGTCTGGGTTGGAACAATTTTTTCTCACTTAATGGTAAAAGACCGTAGTTTAATAGCTTCAATTCAACATTTATCCAAAACAGTACCAATACAAGTAGCACAACATCTGAAAGCACACTACAGCATCATGTGGATGAAAGTCGGTACTGACCTTTCTTGACCAAGATTTTAAGCAACTCGCGAGGAGGACTTGAAAGAAATCCCAACACATATATGAAAATACGATCTCCTTTTGTGCAGTTCCACCAGAATTAAGCAAAATCGCCGGTGTGACATTCAAGTTGAACTGCACAAAACACTCTTAAAACATAAGTGTTTCACGTAGCGAAGCAAAATGTCGCAATGGCAACAAGTTGAATAGATATCCCTGTTTTAACAAAGGCAAAAAAGGAATCAACTACTGGCAAATAAATGAGGATGAAACATGCGGCCACAAAAATGGTAATCCTGCCAATCCCTAACAAGTGTTGCAGTTTTGAACTAAGATTCAGTAGTTAACTCTTAGAGTGGCATTGCTTAATTTTACCAGCGGCATTAGATTAACAAAAAGCATAAACAGTTCCAGGGGAGAGTAGGCGCAACAACACCATGTGCTTCCATCCACTTATAAAGGGGGTGATGCAGAGTTTTGTTGTAACAAAGAAACAAGCATCATGTCTTGGTTGGAACAATTTTTGCTCTCTTAATGGTAAAAGACAGTAGTTCAATAGCTTAAATTCAACATTTATCCAAAACAATACCAATACAAGTGGCACAACATCTCAAACACACTGCACCATCATGTGGATGAGACCATGATTTGAAACAACTCGCGAGTTAGACTTGAAACAAATCTCGATCTCCTTTTGTGCAGTTCCACCAAAATTAAGCAAAGTCGCCGGTGTGACATTCAAGTTGAACTGCACAAAACACTCCTAAAACATAAGTGTTTCGCGTAGCGAAGCAAAATGTCGCAATAGCAACAAGTTGAATAGATATCCCTGTTTTAACATAGACAAAAAAGTAATCAATTACTGGCAAATAAAGGACGATGAAACATGCGGCCACAAAAATGGTAATTCCGCCAGTCCCTAACAAGTGTTGCAGTTTTGAACTAGATTCAGTAGTTAATTGAGAGTGGCATTGCTTAATTTTACCAGCGACATTAGATTAACAAAAAGCATAAACAGTTCCAGGGGAGAGTGGGCGCAACAACACCATGTGCTTCCATCTACTTATAAAGGGGGTGATGCAGAGTTTGTTGTAACAAAGCAACAAGCATCATGTCTGGGTTGGTACCATTTTTGTTCACTACTTAATGGGAAAAAAGAGCAATACAATAGCTTCAGTTCAACATTTATTTAAAACAATACCAATACAAGTAGCACAACATCTCAAAACACATTGCACGATCGTGTGGATGAAGGCAAGTACCAACCTGTCATGACGCACACAAGATCACCTACGAATCTGCCAACATGAATTGGAAATCCAATCTCGTTTTGTGCAGTTGCATTAAAATCAAGCAAAGTCATCGGTGTGACATTTAAGTTTGCTATAGCAACAAGTTGAATAGATATCCCTATTTTAACAGAGGCGAAAAAGGAAACAATTACTGGCCAATAAAGGAGGATGAAACAAACAGCGACAAAAAGAAGCATCTAACTTATCTTGATGGAAAACAAAGTAGGATAGTAGCATTTCTAAAATGGTTGCATTGATTCATATTAACAGAGGCATTCTCTTAAAACAACATTTGTTAAAAATGTAATTTACTTTTACCAGTGGCATTGCTTCAATTTTCCAGCGGCATTCTTAGATTAACAACATCAAAATAGTTGTATGGGACATGGGACATGCCAGCACCATGTGCGTCCACAGGTATAAATGGGTGATGCAGAATATGTAGCCAAGAAACATATCTGCATTGGTCCCATATTTTTTCTCCTTGAACATTTTTCCTATGTGAGGGCATCAAATCTAGTCCTGCACAAACTACCCGACCCCCAGTTTCTTTCCCTTTTCAACAAAGAGATCGGTTCCTTACAGATGTGCGTACTGGGTTACCCCCTTTTTCTCTTTTTGACCAACAAAGCGGCTGGATAGCCAGTCTATACTACTTTCCCTCCCTCCTTTCCTCATTGAACCACGTCCTAGATTCATGATCCACCCCACCCCATCCTTCTTTCCTCTTTGAGCCAAGACCTAGATTCGACTACAGGATCGAAAAAGATCCACATGCAGCTAGAGCAATGACAGATTCAAAAAACTTATACCTTAGGGTCGTCGGGATGTGGAAGGCGTGCGGCAGGAGGCCGGATCTGCCCACACTATGTACGGTAGCGAGGAATAAGGGGTCGGTGGCTGAGGGAGTCCTGGACTAGGGGGTGTCCGGACATCCGGACTATCATCGTCCGCCGGACTCCAAGGCTACGAAGATACAAGATTGAAGACTCCGTCCCGTGTCCGGATGGGACTTTCCTTGGCGTGGAAGGCAAGCTTGGCAATACGGATATGTAGATCTCCTACCATTGTAACCGACTCTATGTAACCCTAGCCTTCTCCGGTGTCTATATAAACCGGAGGGCTTTAGTCCGTAGGACACAACATACATTACAACAATCATACCATAGGCTAGCTTTAGGGTTTAGCCTCCTTGATCTCGTGGTAGATCCACTCTTGTACTACCCATATCATCAATATTAATCAAGCAGGACGTAGGGTTTTACCTCCATCGAGAGGGCCCGAACCTGGGTAAAACATCGTGTCCCTTGTCTCTTGTTACCATCCGCCTAGACGCACAGTTCGGGACCCCCTACCCAAGATCCGCCGGTTTTGACACCGACATTGGTGCTTTCATTGAGAGTTCCTCTGTGTCGTCACCGATAGGCTCGATGGCATCTTCAAGCAACGACGCTGTCCTGGGTGAGACTTTTCTCCCCGGACAGATCTTCGTATTCGGCGGCTTCGCACTGCGGGCTAATTCACTAGGCCATCTGGAGCAGATCGAAAGCTACGCCCCTGGCCATCAGGTCAGATTCGGAATCCTAAACTTCACGGCCAACGTCCATGGAGACTTGATCTTCGACGGACTCGAGCCGCAGCCAAGCGCGCCGCACTGTTACGATGGGCATGATCTAGCTCTGCCGCCGAACAGTGCCTTGGTAGCCGCACACGAGTCCGCTCCGGCTCTTAGCTCAGAGCCGATCGCCCAGATCAAGGACCGGTGGTTGGACACCGCCTCGGGGGCTTCAATTTCCACGGCAATGGAGCCGAACACTACCCTTGTCCCTCGCGAAGCTCGTGACTCCGAGGTGCCGGACTCCGGACCTCCCGCGCCCCTGCCAATCGAATCTGATTGGGAGCCGGTTATGGAATTCACCGCCACGGACATCTTCCAACACTCGCCCTTTGGCGACATCCTAAATTCGCTAAAGCATCTCTCGCTATCCGGAGAGTCCTGGCCGGATTATGGCCAGGATGGTTGGGATACGGACGACGAAGAAATTCAGAGCCCACCCACCACCCACTTTGTAGCCACCGTCGACGATCTAACCGACATGCTAGACTATGACTCCGAAGACATCGACGCTATGGACGACGATGCTGAAGACGAACAGGAACCAGCGCCTACAGGGCACTGGAAGACCACCTCGTCATACGACATATACATGGTGGACACCCCAAAAGACGGGGACGGCGAAGAAGCAGCGGAGGCAGATTCTTTAAAGAAGCAGCCCAAGCGCCGGCGTCAGCGGCGCCGCTCTAAATTCCGCCACAGCAAGAATGGAGATTCCGGCACAGGAGATAATAATACCCCAAAGAGTGCCGAAGATAATCCCCTCCTGCAAGACTCAGTGCAGGAGGATGCAGAAATAAGCCCTCATGAGAGGGCGGCAGACGAAGAGGCTGAGGATCATAACTATATGCCTCCCTCCGAAGATGAGGCAAGGCTCAACGACGACGAATTCGTTGTGCCCGAGGATCCCGTCGAACAAGAGCGTTTCAAACGCAGGCATATCGCCACGGCAAATAGCCTAAAGAAAAAGCAGCAATAGCTTCAAGCTGATCAGGACCTGCTGGCCGATCGATGGACCGAGGTCCTCGCGGCCGAAGAGTATAAACTCGAACGCCCCTCCAAAAGCTACCCAAGACGCAAGTTGCTCCCCCGACTAGAGGAGGAAGCGTACATACCTTCATCACCAGCGCAAGATACGGCAGACCGACCACCACGTGGTCGCGACAGGTAGGCATCTAGGCCCTCAACCAAAACCGTACCCCGGCATCGCTCCAAAAGTACGAAGCCAAAAGGGAATGCGCCAGACTTGCGGGACGTATTGGAGGACAAAGCAAGGCAATCCAGATCCATCTATGGATCACGAGGGCGCCCCATGACCCGCGACGAATACCGTCGCGCTGGACACAATAACCCCGGCTGGGCCGAACAGAGCAGACAACGCTCTCTCGAGCTGCGTCGTGATATTGCTCAATAGAGAGGCGCCGCACACCCGCTATGCTTCACTGACGAAGTAATGGATCATCAAATCCCTGAAGGGTTTAAACCCGTAAACATCGAATCCTACGATGGCACAACAGACCCCGCGGTTTGGATCGAAGATTATCTTCTTCACATCCATATGGCCCGCGGCGACGATCTCCATGCCATCAAGTATTTCCCACTCAAGCTTAAAGGACCAGCTCGGCATTGGCTCAATAGCTTGCCCGCAGAGTCAATTGGGTGTTGGGAAGACCTGGAAGCCGCATTCCTCGACAACTTCCAGGGCACCTATGTGCGGCCACCAGATGCCGATGACCTAAGCCACATAATTCAGCAGCCAAACGAATCGGCCAGACAATTCTGGACACGGTTCTTGACAAAGAAAAACCAAATCGTGGATTGTCCGGATGCAGAGGCCCTTGCAGCCTTCAAATATAACATCCGCGACGAGTGGCTAGCCCGGCACCTGGGACAGGAAAAGCCGAACTCCATGGCAGCCCTCACATCATTAATGACCCGCTTTTGCGCGGGAGAGGATAGCTGGCTAGCTCGCAGCAACAACCTCCGTAAAAATTCTGGCAGTCCGGATACTAAGGACAACAATGGCAGGTCACGTCGAAGTAAACATGAACGCCGCATTAACGGCGACGACAAGGAAGATACGGCAGTCAACGCCGGATTACGAGGCTCTAAACCCGGTCAACGGAAGAAGCCATTCAAAAGAACCACTCCGGGTCCGTCAAATTTGGACAGAATACTCGACCGCTTATGCCAGATACATGGCACCCCTGAAAAGCCAGCTAATCACACCAACAGAGATTGCTGGGTGTTCAAGCAGGCAGGTGAGTTAATTGCCGAAAACAATGACAAGGGGCTAAACAGCGACGACGAGGAAGAGACCCGACCGCCGAACAATAGAGGACAGAAGGGTTTCCCCCCACAAGTGCGAACGGTGAACATGATTTACGCAACCCATATACCCAAGAGGGAGAGGAAGCGTGCACTAAGGGACGTCTATGCGATGGAGCCAGTCGCCCCGAAGTTCAATCCATGGTCCTCTTGTCCGATCACTTTCGATCGAAGAGACCATCCGACCAGCATATGCCATGGCGGATTCGCCGCATTGGTTTTAGACCCAATCATCGATGGATTTCACCTCACGAGAGTCCTGATGGACGGCGGTAGTAGCCTGAACCTGCTTTATCAGGATATAGTGTGCAAGATGGGCATAGACCCCTCAAGGATTAAATCTACAAAGACAACCTTTAAAGGTGTCATACCAGGTGTGGAAGCCAACTATACAGGCTCAGTCACACTGGAAGTGGTCTTCGGATCCCCGGACAATTTCCGGAGCGAGGAGTTAATCTTTGACATAGTCCCGTTCTGCAGCGGCTATCATGCTCTGCTCGGACGAACCGCGTTTGCAAAGTTCAACGCGGTGCCGCATTATGCATACCTCAAGCTCAAGATGCCAGGCCCTCGTGGAGTCATCACGGTCAACGGAAATACGGAACGCTCCCTCCGAACGGGGGAACATACAGCGGCTCTCGCGGCAGAAGTACAGAGCAGCCTTTTAAGGCAATTCTCGAGTCCGGCCGTTAAACGGCCGGATATAGCAAAACGCGCCCGAAGCAATACCAACCAAGACCACCTGGCGCGATCAGAGCACGCGTAGCAATGCGGCCCCAACCCCCGCCCTCGCATGATTGCAAGAACAAACCTCCGTGTACATCATTACGCTTTGGAGATACCATGGGCGTAGGGGAAGGGGCACGACCACAATGGACCCAGAGTGCGGCTCGACCACACCAGGGGCTCGCAAGTGTGCCCCCCTTTTTTTATCTTATTATTATCATTTTCCTTCCTTGTATACACAGGACTCCGTTAACCAAAGGCCCTGTCCGGCGGTGAACCTGCCGAACTCATGATGCAACAGCCAGGGAGGAAAGAAGGCTGCGACGAACACTCAGGTGGTCTTAATTACGAGCATTATATTCGATTATATACACAAAGTCCGCAGCTCATCCCTGGAGGGGGACATGTTCAATTAGTCCAAATCCCTTGCTTACCGCACTATTTGTATCAGTCCGCACTCATAGCAGACTTCTTTTAATAAATAATGCAACACTTTTTGACTGCAATTACATTACTTTTTATATATATATATGTTCATTACATGACATCTTGCACCCATATATTTTGGTACGGCCTAATACACCAGGGGCTTATGTTCCCCACACTATGGTGTGACAAGTCCGAACACTTTCATAAGTGCGGCACCCCAAACTTATAGCATTATATGAATCGGCTCCGAATCATGTCTTGGGTCAATAGTTGGGTTTGCCCGGCTCCCACGTTTTGGTGCCTTACGCTCCATTCTGTCGGCTAAGGTGGCACTGGGAGAACCACTGCGATTGCGCCCCGGTTGAGCCGGGCGAGCGTCTCAGTGGAGAAAGCTAAAACTGACCGGCATGATAAGGCGAGAGACTGGTCGCTGTTCGAGAGGTCTTTTCGGGTCCTTAAAGACTCATGCCGCTTCGAGCGAAGTTCCGGACAATGTCCGACGAAGGCGTGGATAGCGCCCCGGATTCGGTCTTCCGAATACCAGGGGCTTCACCGAAATTTAAAATTATAGAATTCTATGGCTAAGTGAGAGTGTTCAAGCATTATAAGTCCGGTTGCCTTGTTCGTTGTGTTGAGCGCCTCCCTAGATGGACCCAAAAATGGGACCAAGAGTGCTCAAGTTTATCCCGAACACCCCAGCACTCGCGGCTCGGGGGTTGAAGCCAACGACTTGCCATCTCTCAGATTTTATAAACGGCCGCACAGAAGGTAATATTTTAAATTAAAACAAGCGTTGCTTAAGGCGCACATGAACAAAGTTTTCAGCGCACAGTATAACACATAGCGAGTTTACTCAAAAATTACATCTCTGGGGCACTCATCCGCAATATCGCGGGCTCCCTTCAGGACAGTCTTATAATACATTTCGGGCGTACGATACTCCTTGCCCGGTGGCAGTGGGTCAGTGAGAAGCTTCTCCGCATCCAGCCTGCCCCAATGCACCTTTGTGCGGGCAAGGGCCCGACGAGCACCTTCAATATAGGCGGAGCGCTTGATGACCTCCACCCAGGGGCACGCATCCACCAGCCGCCGCACGAGGCCGAAGTAGCTCCTAGGCATGGCCTGTCCAGGCCACAGCCGGACTATAAGGCCCTTTATGGCCTCCTCAGCTACCTTGTGGAGTTCGACCAGCTGCTTCAACTGGTCGCTTGGGGGCACCGGATGGCCGGCCTCAGCGTACTGAGACCAGAAGACCTTCTCCGTTGAGCTCCCCTCCTCGCCACGGTAGAATGCGGCGGCATCGGACACACTGCGCGGCAGATCTGCAAACGCCCCTGGAGAGCTCCGAATGCGGGTAAGTGTCAGGTAGTTTACATTAACATGCTTGCTTTGCATGAAAAATGCCTTACCCGCCGCTATCTTCTGTAAATCTTCAACCTCCTGAAGGGCCTTATGGGCCTCGGCCTTGGCGGACTTGGCACTTTCGAGAGCCGAGGCAAGCTCGGACTCTCGAGTCTTGGAGTCACGCTCCAAGCTCTCATGCTTCTCCATGAGAGCCCGGAGCTCTTGCCGTACTTCCGCCACCTGTGCCTCCTGCTTTTCTCGCTCTGCCCGTTCCGCGGCCGCACTGCGTTCGGCCGCAGACACAGCCTCCTTCAGGGCTGCCACCTCGCTTGTGGCCCCTGCGATACCCATATTATCCTTGTTAATTTTATTGCAACCAAAATCCTTTTCTGTAAGGTAACTATTCAAAGTGGTGTTACTCACCTTCTTTGTCCTCGAGCTGCTTCTTGGCATGGCCGAGCTCTCGCTCATACCACTCGAAATCCTGCTTCAATGCACCGACCTCCGCAGTCAGTGCGGCAGAGGTCACCAGCGCAGCCTGCAAACCCATATGGACATATTTAAAGCAACCCTGCGTATATCTTTTTAGATCCTCAATCCGGCTTTTCTTTCCGAACACCGAACTGAGCATCAGGGGCTACTGTCTATGCGGTATTACATTACATAATTATAACTTCTTACCTGAAAGCCTGTTAGAAGGCTGCTGCAAGCTTCGGTCGGCCCGCTCTTGGCGAGCTGAACCTTCTGAATCACCGCACTCATGATAGTGTGGTGTTCTTCCTCGATGGAAGCGCCTTCGAGCGCCTCCAGCAAGTTGTCCGGCGCCTCCGGTTGGACGGAGGCCGCCGGCATCACAGTCTTGCCCCTCTTGCGAAGGGGCCGCCTGCCGGACTCTGGAACCGTTGCAGGTTCCGATGTAGAGTCCGGCGCAAAGTCCGGGAGGCTGCCTGGCGGCGCCTCCGGAGCCTCCTCCCAATGGGTCCCTCCCTGGGATCCCACCTCGGCGTCCTCGTCGGCGCGGGGGGTAGAGGCAGTCGGAAGTGAATCCACATCCGACGGGGCCAACGACCCGCTCGATGAAGCGGGGAGATCATAATCGGCCGGACTACGGGCAGTATGCGGCATTAGTAGGACACTGTGTGACACAAAATAAATTGCATAGCAGGGATCCGGATACTTACGATCTCGCTGGAGGCCTGGCCCTTGAAGGCCACTCCTCCTCGTCAACGTCGATGTTGGCAGAGCTGTCCGGGGGAATAGTCCTTCCCCTCTTGGACCCTTCGGCCTCCCCTATCGGGGAAGCCTTCCTCTTCTTCTCTCCCTCCTCTGGGAGAGAGTCTTCTTCCTCCTCCTCATCTTCGGGGGAGGATTCCGCCTCGCCGTCGGACACCTGATTACGGGAACTCTTTCAAGTCCCCGTGGCCACCTTCTTGGCCTTCTTCTCCGGCACCACGTGCGGTGCGGGAACCAGCAGCCCCGCTAGACGGGCGTCCACTGGATCTTCTGGCATGGGAGCCGGACAGATGAGCTTCTCGGCCTTCTCCATCCATTCCTACCAAAGGAAGAGAGAGATTGAAACCCTCTTAGAATCAATCTATTTACCACAAGTGTCCCGTAAAGGGGTCGAATCACTTACCTCGTCAGCTGGATGCTGCGAGCAAAATCCGCGATCTTCCGTCGCGGATGCGGGGGCTTCGGCGCCCTTAAACAGCACCCTCCAGGCGCCTTCGTACGTCGTGTCGAAGAGCCCGCTCAGCGCCCGGTGCTATTCCGGATTGAACTCCCACAGATTAAATGCCCGTTCTTGGCATGGGAGAATCCGGCGGATGA
This sequence comes from Triticum dicoccoides, assembly GCF_002162155.2. Taxonomy (NCBI): domain Eukaryota; kingdom Viridiplantae; phylum Streptophyta; class Magnoliopsida; order Poales; family Poaceae; genus Triticum; species Triticum dicoccoides. The sequence continues at coordinate 409,376,608 of NC_041381.1, read as the reverse complement.
GCATGACTTGGACCACGTCGACGAGCCTGAGCTTATTGCTCACCAGCTTCTGGATGCAGGCTCGGAGTCCCGTCAGCTCCTTCGGATTGCTCCACAACAAGCCCTTCTCTTTCCAGGAGGTGAGCTGCGTGGGGATACCAGATCTAAACTCGGGGGCCGCCGCCCATGTGGGTTCGCGCGACTCAGTGATGTAGAACCACCCCGATTGCCACCCTTTAACGGAGTCCACAAAGGCCCCTTCGAGCCAAAGGACGTTGGGCAACTTGCCCAACATGGCGCCTCCGCATTCTGCTTGCGTGCCCTTCACAACCTTCGGCTTGACGTTGAAGGTCTTCAGCCATAGGCCGAAGTGGGGCCGGATGCAGAGGAAGGCCTCGCACACGACGATAAACGCCGAGATGTTGAGGATGAAGTTCGGCGCCAGATCATGGAAATCCAGGCCGTAGTAAAACATGAGCCCCCGGACGAATGGGTGGAGTGGAAAGCCCAGTCCGCGGAGGAAGTGGGGGAGGAAAACAACCCTCTCATGGGGCCCGGGGGTGGGGATGAGCTGCCCCTCATCGGGCAGCCGATGCGCGATGTCGCCGGAAAGGTATCCGGTGCTGTGCAGCTTGGTGATGTGCTCCTCCTTAACGGTGGAGGCCAACCATTTGCCTCCCGCTCCGGACATGGTCGGAGAAGGTCGAGGCGAGATGCGCGAGCTTGGGTGTTGGAGCTTGAGTGCGCGGAGATGGATAAGCAAAGGAGGAAGAAGGCGTAGGTGAGAAGGTAAATCCTTATCCCTTATCTATATATAGGCGGACGGAGACTATGCGTCCCCCACCAGCCTGGTAAAACTCGCTTATCTCCCAAGCGCCACCATCAATGGCGCGGTTGGGTTACCCACGTCCGTATTGATGAGAATCCCGGAATAAGGGGAACACGATCTCTGCTTCGACAGGACGTGCCAAGAAAACTGCTTTGCTAAACATGCTGAGGTGGTATAATAAAAAATGATTCAAATAAAGGCTTGGCAGCGGTGTGGTGTCATGCCGCATAATACGTCAGCAGATTGGACTGGTGTACATTTTATTCTCTCTACGGTGGAATGTGGAATTTATTTTGCAGAGCTGGACACTATCCTGGTGTTCATGATCTTCTCTGGATTATTCAAGGGAGGAACCCGCCTTGCAATGCCGAACATTATGCGCGCCGGACTTATCGTCATTGAAGCCTGGTTCAGGGGCTACTGAGGGAGTCCTGGACTAGGGGGTGTCCGGACAACCGGACTATCCTCGTCCGCCGGACTCGAAGGCTACGAAGATACAAGATTGAAGACTTCGTCCCGTGTCCGGATGGGAATTTCCTTGGCGTGGAAGGCAAGCTTGGCGATACGGATATGTAGATCTCCTACCATTGTAACCGACTCTGTGTAACCCTAGCCTTCTCCGGTGTCTATATAAACCGGAGGGTTTTAGTCCGTAGGACACAACATACATTACAACAATCATACCATAGGCTAGCTTTAGGGTTTAGCCTCCTTGATCTCGTGGTAGATCCACTCTTGTACTACCCATATCATCAATATTAATCAAGCAGGACGTAGGGTTTTACCTCCATCGAGAGGGCCCGAACCTGGGTAAAACATCGTGTCCCTTGTCTCCTGTTACCATCCGCCTAGACGCACAGTTCAGGACCCCCTACCCGAGATCCGCCGGTTTTGACACCGACAGTGGCCCTCCCCCACATGCGCTGGGTGAAAGAGAACATCTTAGCCGACAAAGGATTGCCTCCCTCGCCGAAGGCGATAGAGTGAACGCTGCACCTCCTCCCCTACCCGGTGCGACTGGATCCGGCCGCCTCCTTCACCAGCTGTGAGGGGAGAGAGAGAGACAAGAGGCCAATGTAGTATTGCTTAGATCTGGTGAAGAGGGTGAGAGACTATGAATATAGCAAAGGAACACTGAGCCTCCAACATATATATATGTATATATATATATATATATATATATATATATGTAGTGCGGCGAGAGTGTGGAGAGTGCAAACCCTAGCGAACAAGCGGTGAGGCTCCAACTTATATAGTACTACTTATATATTGTAGTACGAACTGAGCTCCAGTGCCTTAACTGCACCTGCTTTTGGCTGTATGATAGGTGGGCCAGCCACATTTTGGGCCCACCTGTCATAAACCCAAAGGCAGGTGCACTAAGTCAATGAAGTTGTGTCCATATAGTACTCATGTATACTACTAATATATAGTGCAGTCGTTTTCTTATTCTCTCCATACCAATCATTTTAAATTGTGTAAGTACGAAGCCAAACTCTTTATTTAACGTACTAGTGAAGAAAACTACTACTTCCAATGAACTAACGATCGATGCGTCCCTGTCGCACTTCCTATCCTTCACATGCGGTTAGGGATGGCAATGGGTCGGGTTTGGGGCGGGTGGAGCTGGTCCAAATCCAATCCATGACCCATCTTCCTACTCTCTGCCCATCCACCAAATTATCCATGGGCACAACTTGTGCCCATGCCCAAACCCGCTGGATACCCACATACCCATGGAGCTCCATGGGCATAGAAAAGTCAGCATGAAGCCTTCCCAAAGATCAAATTTGCTCATCATCATTCACTCACAAATGACAACATAAGCAACATGCATAAGTAGGCAACAACTAATATGATGAGTCATTAAGTGTGGCATACCAGAGGTTGATTCTGTAGCATATAGCTTATGGCACCAGTTGCATATTGCCTGCCATTTCCCATTGATTCGCTCTTTCTACTATCACTGGCATACGGCCCCACATGCCATGTGGCTATCCATTGGATATCCATGGAGCACAAATTATAATCGTGCCCAACCCGGCTGTTCGTGGGTATCCATATCCATGGACCCATGGGCAGAAATGCGCTCCATACCCTTGCCCAACCGGGTCGGGTATCCATGGGTATCCAGATCCATGGATAAAATTGCCATCCCTGCATGTGGTACACTACCCTCCCTTAATGAACAACCACACATGCGCCAAATTATCGGAAACGTGTGAGAGTGTGTACAAATAAAGAATTTTAATTTCAATTATCGGGAAGGTTTGAGAGTATGTATAGTTTGCCCTCTCTCAATAATTATGGTTTGTTGTGTTCGGACTAAACTTGGTCAAACTTTACAAAGTTTGACTTCAGTCAAATCTAATATGCGGAGTAAATAAAAACGGAGGGCTACTACATCCATCCGGGTATTTAGTCCACACCATTTCTTAATCAAAGTTAATAGCTGGACAAATAAAATTACAGGGGAGCTGAAGACAAAGTTGTGAGAAGGCTTAGAAATCAATACAAAACTTATGCTCTCAGTACCAAGGCCAATCCTTCTTTGAGGAAAAATTTGGTTCATAGCCAATTGTGTGATAAAATTGCACCAACATGAAAGACGACTGCGTCTCCAATGCAACTAAGGTGAACTGATGAAGGACATCATCTTTGTGGGTAAGAAGCAAAGAGCACTGATGGAAGACAGCTTGTTTTTCATGGAAAATCGATCAGCTTCACCAGCCGATGCAACCATGAGGCACAACCATGAGCATCGATAGGTCATCGTGGTGATGCATCATCCATTCGGCATCAAGTTTGGGTGAGGCACCTATGAAGTTCGACAAATCCTCACTGTGGTCTGTTTCTTCTCATTAATCAAGCTCGAGGAAGGAAGAACCACGTGGCAGAGGACAGTGAGGTGGAACAACAATGGCCATCCAATTTTGTGCAGTTCCCCTAAAATTGAGGAAGACATGCCCGGGGATGGAGATACATGATAAGCCACAAGTATAGGGGATCGCAACAGTTTTCGAAGGTAGAGTATTTAACCCAAATTTATTGATTCTACACAAGGGGAGCCAAAAAATATTCTCAAGTATTAGCAGTTGAGTTGTCAATTCAACCACACCTGGATAACTTAGTATCTGCAGCAAAGAATTTAGTAGCAAAGTAGTATGGAAGTAACGGTAACAGTGGCAAAATTAACGATAGCAGTTTTGTGGTAATTGTAACAGTAGCAACAGTAAAGTAAATAAGCAAGGCACAATATGTGAAAAGCTCGTAGGCATTGGATCAGTGATGGATAATTATGTCGGATGTGATTCCTCATGTAATAGTTATAACATAGGGTGACACAGAACTAGCTCCAGTTCATCAATGTAATGTAGGCATGTATTCCGAATATAGTCATACGTGCTTATGGAAAAGAACTTGCATGACATATTTTGTCCTACCCTTCCGTGGCAGCGGGGTCCTAATGGAAACTAAGGGATATTAAGGCCTCCTTTTAATAGAGTACCGGACCAAAGCATTAACACATAGTGAATACATGAACTCCTCAAACTATGGTCATCACTGAGAAGTATCCCGATTATTGTCACTTCCGGGTTGTCGGATCATAACACATAATAGGTGACTATAGACTTGCAAGATAGGATCAAGAACTCACATATATTCATGAAAACATAATAGGTTCAGATCTGAAATCATGGCACTCGGGCCCTAGTGACAAGCATTAAGCATAGCAAAGTCATAGCAACATCAATCTCAGAACATAGTGGATACTAGGGATCAAACCCTAACAAAACTAACTTGATTACATGGTAAATCTCATCCAACCCATCACCGTCCAGCAAGCCTATGATGGAATTACTCATGCACGACGGTGAGCATCATGAAATTGGTGATGGAGGATGGTTGATGATGACGACGGCGACGAATCCCCCACCTGGGAGCCCCGAACGGACTCCAGATCAGCCCTCCCGAGAGAGATTAGGGCTTGGCGGCGGCTCCGTATCGTAAAACGTGATGAAACTTTCTCTCTTTATTTTTCCTCCGTGAAAGAAACTATATGGAGTTGGAGTTGAGGTCGGTGGACGTCCAGGGGGGCACGAGGCAGGGGGCGCGCCCAGGGGGAGGGGGCGCGCCCCCACCCTCGTGGACAGGGTGTGGGCCCCCTGACGCTATTTCTTTCACCAGTATTTTTCATTAACTCTTAAAAGTTGCTCCGTGGATTTTCAGGTCATTCCGAGAACTTTTATTTCTGCACAAATATAACACCATGGCAGTTCTGCTGAATACAGCGTCAGTCCGGGTTAGTTCCATTCAAATCATTCAAGTTAGAGATCAAAACAAGGGCAAAAGTGTTTGGAAAAGTAGATACGACGGAGATGCATCAACTCCCCCAAGCTTAAAACTTTGCTTGTCCTCAAGCAATTCAGTTGATAAACTGAAAGTGATAAAGAAAAAAATTTACAAACTCTGTTTGCTCTTGTTGTTGCAAATATGTAAAGCCAGCATTCAAGATTTCAGCAAAGATTATGAACTAACCACATTCACAATAACACTTAGGTCTCATGTTTACTCATATCAATGGCATAATCAACTAGCGAGCAATAATAATAAATCTCGGATGACAACACTTTCTCAAAACAATCATAATATGATATAACGAGATGGTATCTCGCTAGCCCTTTCTGAGACCGCAAAACATAAATGCAGAGCACCTTTAAAGATCAAGGACTCACTAAACATTGTAATTCATGGTAAAAGAGATCCAGTCAAGTCATACCCAATATAAACTAATAGTAATGCATGCAAATGACAGCAGTGCTCTACAGCGAATGCTTTTTAATGAGAGGGTGATGACTCAAGATAAAAGTAAATAGATAGGCCCTTCGCAGAGGGAAGCAGGAATTTGTAGAGGTGCCAGAGCTCGATTTTAAAATAGAGAAATAAAATTTTGAGAGGTATACTTTCACTGTCAACATAACAACTATGAGATCTCGATATCTTCCATGCTACACACATTATAGGCGGTTCCCAAATAGAATGTTAAAGTTTATACTCTCCCACTACCAACAAGCATCAATCCATGGCTTGCCCGAAACAACGGGTGCCTCCAACTAGCAACAATCCTGGGGGAGTTTTTTTTAATTATTTTGATTTGATCTTTTTGATCATGGGACTGGGCATCCTGGTTACCAACCATTTTCTCGCGAATGAGGAGCGGAGTCCACTCCTCTTGAGAATAACCCACCTAGCATGGAATATACAGACATCCCAAGTTGATACATGAGCTACTCGAGCATACAAAACAGAATTTCATTTGAAGGTTTAGAGTTTGGCACATACAAATTTACTTGGAACGGCTGGTAAATACCGCATATAGGAAGGTATGGTGGACTCATATGGAATAACTTTGGGGTTTATGGAGTTTGGATGCACAAGCAGTATTCCCGCTTAGTACAGGTGAAGTCTAGCAAGAGACTGGGAAGTGACCAACTGAGAGAGCGACAACAGTCATGAACATGCATTAAAATTAATCAACACCAGGTGCAAGCATGAGTAGGATATAATCCACCATGAACATAAATATCGTGAAGGCTATGTTGATTTTGTTTCAACTACATGTGTGAACATGTGCCAAGTCAAGTCACTCGAATCATTCAAAGGAGGATACCACCCTATCATACCACATCACAACCATTTTAATATCATGTTGGCACGCAAGGTAAACCATTATAAGCTCATAGCTAGTTAAGCATGGCATAAGTAACTATAATCTCTAATTGTCATTGCAAACATGTTTATTCATAATAGGCTGAATCAGGAACGATGAACTAATCATATTTACAAAAACAAGAGAGGTTGAGTTCATACCAGCTTCTCTCATCTCAATCATTCCATCATATATCGTCATTATTGCCTTTCACTTGCACGACCGAACGATGCGGATAATAATAATAGTGCACGTGCATTGGACTAAGCTGGAATCTGCAAGCATTCAATTCAAGGGAGAATACAAGGTAATATGGGCTCTTGGTTAAATCAACAATCATGCATATTAGAACCACTAAACATTTTCATTATGGTCTTCTCCTCTCGACCCCCAAAGGAAAAAAAACTATTTACACGGTAAAGCTCCCAACAAGCAAAAGAAGAACGAGAAATCCTTTTGGGTTTTTATTTAATTGTTACTACAAGCATGGAAATTAAACTAACTATTTTTTTGGTTTTTCTTAAGGTTTATCAAACACACAAGAAGAAAACTAGAAAAAGTAATTAAACTAGCATGGATAATACAATGAAAGAGTATGAGCACGGACAACTAGAATAAGTGTGTGAACATGAATGTAATGTCGGTGAGAAAGACGTACTCCCCCAAGCTTAGGCTTTTGGCCTAAGTTGGTCTATGGCCATGGATAGCCTGACTGATATCCAAAGTTGTAACTAGGGTTGTACTGAGATGCAGCAGCCATTGCCTCCTGGGCTGCAGCATGGCGGCGAGCTGCCTCCGTCCTCCTCGTACTCGGTTGCCTCCTCCCTGGTCACAAAATATCTTCTTTTTGCCTGGTAATCAAAAAGGGCAGGAGCAGGGAGAGTAACATGGACAGCGCGACGTCTGTCAAAGATTAGTCGATACTGGAGGAATTGTTCATTCCTCTCAAGAAAATGATGACTGACCATAGCATTATAATCTAAATAAGTGGGAGGCAACTCCCTATCACCCTCACGTGGAGGTATACCAAGATAATTAGCAACACGGGTAGCATAAATCCCTCCAAACAATTCTCCAACTAAACCATTATTATGCAACCGACGTGCAACAATTGCCCCCAAGTTGTAATCTTTATTACCTAATACAGCACTCTTGAGAACACAAAGATCAGGAACACACATGTGACATGCTTCATCCTTACCGTTAATGCATCTACCAATGAAAAGAGAAAAATAATGTATAGCAGGAAAATGAATGCTCCCTATGGTAGCTTGTGTTATTTCTCTAGATTCTTCCACAATGATACTAGCAAGAAAGTCTTTATATTCAGATTTACGGGGTTCATTAACACTACCCCACTGTGGGAGTTTGCAAGCAGTAGTAAAATCTTCTAGGTCCATGGTATATGATTGATCATAAATATCAAACATGACACTTTGAGAATTACACGAAGATGAAAATTTAAACCTTCTCACGAATGAATTAGTCAAAAAGTAGTATTAAGGACACTTATCTTGCATGAAGTCCTCAAGATCGGCATTACGCACATATGCATCAAATTCATCGTTGATGCCTGCATTGACCATAAACTCTTCTGATGGCCATTCACAAGGCCGCACATCAGCTTCCCTTGGTGGTTCATCATCTTGCTCACGCATTGCGCGCCTGGGTGCTTGCTTTCTTGAAGAACCACCTTGGTACATTTTCCTAGACATATTTCTTCCTCTGAAAAATTTATGAAATTTTTAGTAACTCAAAATAAAAGTGAATCAAACTCAACAAAACTGATAGCAACTACTCCCACAAGTGCCTAGAGCCTATATCATGCATTAGAATTACTTGGGACCTCAAAAGTTTGACATGCAAGCTCAAGAACATGGTCACCTAGGCAGCAAAAAAATTCAATGAATAAAGCACTAGAACAAAAACTAATTGGACCACTAGAGGAGTCACATACCAAAGAAAAATCCCCCAAAGGAGTTTTGTGAATGGAGCTTTGAGCAAGGAGATCGAAAATGGCAGCAAAGTGAGCTAGAAGTCGTGCTTGAGCTGGATGGTGATTTTTTTGGGAGGAAGATGAAGTGCGTGGGTGCAAGAATAAGTGGAGGGGGGCCACCATGGGCCCACGAGGGAGGGGGTGATACGTCTCCAACGTATCTATATTTTTTGATTGCTCCATGCTACTTTATCTACTGTTTTAGGCAATATTGGGCTTTATTATCCACTTTTATATTATTTTTGGGACTAACCTATTAACCGGAGGCCCAGCCCAGATTTGTTGTTTTATGCCTATTTCAGTGTTTCGAGGAAAAGGAATATCAGATGGAGTCAAAACGGAACGAAACAACTGGAGAAGTTAATTTTGGAAGGAAACCAATCAGATGGGCTTGGAGTGCACGTCAGGGGATTCCCGGGCTGCCCACGAGGGTGGGGGCGCCCCCCTGGGCGCGCCCCCCTACCTCGTGAGCACCCTGGAGGTCCACCGACGTACCCCCTGCACCCATATATACCTACGTACCCTAAAACTTCCAGAACAGAAGATAGATCGGGAGTTCCGCCGCCGCAAGCCTCTGTAGCCACCAAAAACCAATCGGGATCCTGTTCCGGCACCCTGCCGGAGGGGGATCCCATCACCGGTGGCCATATTCATCATCCCGACGCTATCCATGACAAGAAGGGAGTAGTTCACCCTCGGGGCTGAGGGTATGTACCAGTAGCTATGTGTTTGATCTCTCTCTCTTGTGTTCTCTCTCGTCTTCCATCTATGGCACGATCTTGATGTATCCCGAGCTTTGCTATTGTAGTTGGATCTTATGATGTTTCTCCCCCTCTACTCTCTTGTGATGAATTGAGTTTCCCCTTTGAAGTTATCTTATCGGATTGAGTCTTTTGTGAACACTTGACGTATGTCTTGCGGTGATTATCTATGGTGACAATGGGATATCATGTGCCACTTGATGTATGTTTTGGTGATCAACTTTGCGGGTTTCGTGACACTTGGGAACCTATGCATAGGGGTTGGCACACGTTCTTGACTCTCCGGTAGTAGCTTTGGGGCACTCTTTGAAGTACTTTTATGTTGGTTGGATGAATTTGAGATTGTGTGATGCATATCATATAATCATGCCCACAGATACTTGAGGTGACAATGGAGTATCTAGGTGACATTAGGGTTTTGGTTGATTTGTATCTTAAGGTGTTATTCTAGTATGAACTCTTTTATAGATCAATCCGAAAGAATAGCTTTGTGGTGGTTTCGTACCCGGCCATAATCTCTACGTTTGTTCTCCGCTATTAGTGGCTTTGGAGTGACTCTTTGTTGCATGTTGAGGGCTTGTCATATGTTCTATCTATGTTATTATTATGGAGAGAACTTGCACTAGTGAAAGTATGAACCCTGGGCCTTGTTTCCTATCATTGCAATACCGTTTACGCTCACTTTTATCATTAGTTACCTTGCTGTTTTTATTATTTCAGATTACAAATACCTTTATCTACCATCCATATTGCACTTGTATCACCATCTCTTCGCCGAACTAGTGCACCTATACAATTTACCATTGTATTGGGTGTGTTGGGGACACAAGAGACTTTTTGTTATTTGGTTGCAGGGTTGTTTGAGAGACTTTAGGATGGCTTACGGTGATAGTTGTGTTGATCCTGCTGAAAATCAGAAACTTTTGCACCCAGTAAATTAGTTTTGTTAATTCACAGAAACGTGATTCTGATCTAATTCTTTTTGCTGTGGATTGGTACACGAATTTCTTAGGACTTCCTAATTTGGTAGGAAGTAGTGATCCCACTATTTTGGAGGATGTTGAATTTTATTGTGATGAATACGAAAGTGGATTTGGAAGAGTGTCAACTTTATTTAGTGATTCCACTATCTTGGGAGAGGTTTCAATCGATTATGATGAGAACGAAGTTGCTACTTATGATGATTATTGTGATGAAACTTATGCTATAAAAAGTAGTTATGATTATATTTACAAATCTTGTCATGATTATGATTACCCTTTTTCTGAACATTACTCTTTTAATGTGGAAACAATTTTTAGTGTTCAAGTCTCTTATGATACTTCCACTATTCCGAATGAGAAGAATTTTGCTTATGTGGAGAGTAGTAAATTTTCTATGCTTGTAGATCATGAAAAGAATGCTTTAGGTGCTGGTTATATTGTTTAATTTATTCATGATGCTACTGAAAATTATTATGAGGGAGGAACATATGCTTGTAGGAATTGCAATAATATCAAGTTTCCTCTCTATGTGCTTAAAATCTTGAAGCTATGCTTGTTTTACCTTCCTATGCTTGTTGATTATTGTTCCCATAAGTTGTTTTCTCACAAAATCCCTATGCATAGGAAGTGGGTTAGACTTAAAAGTTCTAGTCATATGCTTCATGATGCTCCTGTTATGTTTCAATTCTTATCTTTTATGTGAGCATCATTGTCATCACCATGCCTAGCTAGAAAGGCATTAAAGAAAAGCGCTTGTTGGGAGACAACCCAATACTTATCCTTACTGTTTTTGTGTGCTGACATGATTATGATACTGTAGTAATCATATTTTATAGCTTTTGTTTCAATAAAGTGCCAAGTAAGACCTTTAGGATGGCTTACGGTGATAGTTGTGTTGATCCTGCTGAAAGTCAGAAACTTTTGCACCCAGTAAATTAGTTTTGTTAATTCACAGAAACGTGATTCTGATCTAATTCTTTTTGCTGTGGATTGGTACACGAATTTCTTAGGACTTCCTAATTTCTTAGGACTTCTAGAAGTATACGTTTGATACAGATTACTACAGACTGTTCTGTTTTTGACAGATTCTGTTTTCTATGTGTTGTTTGCTTATTTTGATGCATCTATGGCTAGTATTAAGTGCTATGAACCATAGAGAAGTTAGAATACAGTAGATATTACACCAATATGAATTTAGAATGAGTTCATTACAGTACCTAAGTGGTGGTTTTATTTTCTTATACTAACGGAGCTTACGAGTTTTCTGTTGAGTTTTGTGTTGTGGAGTTTTCAAGTTTTGGGTAAAGATTCGATGGACTATGGAATAAGGAGTGGCAAGAGCCTAAGCTTGGGGATGCCCAAGGCACCCCAAGGTAATATTCAAGGATAACCAAGAGCCTAAGCTTGTGGATGCCCCATAAGGCATCCCCTCTTTCGTCTTCGTTCATCGGTAACTTTACTTGGAGCTATATTTTTATTCACCAGATGATATGTGTTTTGCTTGGAGCGTCATGTCATTTTCTTTAGCTTTGCTTGCTGTTTGAGTAAAGTATCAAGATTTGAAATTATTAAATGAGAGAGAGTCTTTGCATAATTGCATAATTATTTAGTTACTCATTGACCTTCACTTATATCTTTTGGAGTAGTTTGTCATTTTCTCTAGTGCTTCACTTATATCTTTTAGAGCACGGTGCTGGATTTGTTTTTAAGAAACTATTGATCTCTCATGCTTCACTTAGATTATTTTGGGAGTCATTAATAGCATGGTAATTTGCTTAATGTTAATATACTTAGTGTTCAAGACATGTGAAACTTTCTTTTGAGTAAATTGAATACTAAAGATAAGTTTGGTGCTTGATAATTGTTTTGAGATATGGAGGTAATAATATCAAACTCGAGCTAGTTGATAATTGTGAATTTGAGAAATACTTGTGTTGAAATTGCGAGTCTCGTAGCATGCACGTATGGGTAAAGTTGTGTAACAAATTTGAAACATGAAGTGTACCTGGCTTGTGCATCCTTATGAGTGGCGGTCGGGGACGAGTGATGGTCTTTTCCTACCAATCTATCCCCCTAGGAGCATGTGCGTAGTACTTGAATTTTTTGATGGCTTCGAAATTTTTGCAATAAGTATATGAGTTCTTTTGACTAATGTTGAGTTCATGGATTATACGCACTCTCACCTTTCCACCTTTGCTAGCCTCTTCGGTACCGTGCATTGCCCTTTCTCACCTTGAGAGTTGGTGCAAACTTCGCCGGTGCATCCAAACCCCGTGATACGATTCGCTCTATCACACATAAACCTCCTTATATCTTCCTCAAAACAGCCACCATACCTACCTAACATGGCATTTCCATAGCCATTCCGAGATATATTGCCATGCAACTTCCATCATCATCATCATGACATACATTACTTTTGTCATATTGCCATTGCATGATCATGTAGTTGACATCGTATTTGTGGCAAAGCCACCATGCATTATTTTCCATACGTATCACTCTTGATTCATTGCACCATCCCAGTACACCGCCGGAGGCATTCATATAGAGTCATATCTTGTTCTAAGTTTCGAGTTGTAATTGTTGAGTTGTAAGAAAAATAAAAGTGTGATGATCATCATTATTAGCGCATTGTCCCAAGTGAGGAAAGGATGATGGAGACTATGATTCCCCCATAAGTCGGGATGAGACTTCGGACGAAAATAAAAAAAAGAAAGAGAAAGGCCCAAACAAAAAAAAGAGAGAAAAAGAGAGAAGGGACAATGCTACTATCCTTTTACCACACTTGTGCTTCAAAGTAGCACCTTGTTCTTCATGATAGTGAGTCTCATAAGTTGTCTTTTTATACTAGTGGGAATTTTTCATTATAGAACTTGGCTTGTATATTCCAATGATGGGCTTCCTCAAAATGCCCTAGGTCATCGTGAGCAAGCGAGTTGGATGCACACCCACTAGTTTTCTTTTATTGAGCATTCATAGCTCTAGTGCATCCGTTGCATGGAAATCCCTACTCCTCATGTTGACATCAATTGATGGGCATCTCCATAGCCCGTCGATTAGCCTCGTCAATGTGAGACCTTCTCCTTTTTTGTCTTCTCCACACAATCCCCATCATCATATTCTATTCCACCCATAGTGTTATATCCAAGGCTCGCGCTCATGTATTGCGTGAAAGTTGAAAAAGTTTGAGATCATTTAAGTATGAAACAATTGCTTGGCTTGTCATCGGGGGTATAGAAGTTGGGAACATCTTTTTGTGACGAAAATGAAGCATAGCCTAACCATATGATTTCGTAGGGATGAACTTTCTTTGGCCATGTTATTTTGAGAAGACATGATTATTTTGATTAGTATGCTTGAAGTATTATTATTTTTGTGTCAATATGAACTTTTGTCTTGAATCTTTCGGATCTGAATATTCCTATCACAATTAAGAAGATTTACACTGAAATTATGCCAAAGTATCACTCTCCATCAAAAATTCTTTTTTATCATTTACCTACTTGAGGACGAGCAGGAATTAAGCTTGGGGATGCTTGATACGTCTCCAACGTATCTATAATTTTTGATTGCTCCATGCTAATTTATCTACAGTTTTAGGCAATATTGGGCTTTATTATCCACTTTTATATTATTTTTGGGACTAACCTATTAACCGGAGGCCCAACCCAGATTTGCTGTTTTATGCCTATTTCAGTGTTTCGAGGAAAAGGAATATCAGACGGAGTCAAAACGGAACGAAATCAACTGGAGAAGTTAATTTTGGAAGGAAACCAATCAGATGGGCTTGGAGTGCACGTCAGGGGATTCCCGGGCTGCCCACGAGGGTGGGGGGCGCGCCCCCTGGGCGCGCCCCCTACCTCGTGAGCACCCGGAGGTCCACTGACGTACCCCCTGCACCCATATATACCTACGTACCCTAAAACTTCCAGAACAGAAGATAGATCGGGAGTTCCGCCGCCGCAAGCCTCTGTAGCCACCAAAAACCAATCGGGACCCTGTTCCGGCACCCTGCCGGAGGGGGATCCCATCACCGGTGGCCATCTTCATCATCCCGGTGCTATCCATGACGAGGAGGGAGTAGTTCACCCTCGGGGCTGAGGGTATGTACCAGTAGCTATGTGTTTGATCTCTCTCTCTCTCTCTCGTGTTCTCTCTCGTGTTCCATCTATGGCACGATCTTGATGTATCCTGAGCTTTGCTATTGTAGTTGGATCTTATGATGTTTCTCCCCCTCTACTCTCTTGTGATGAATTGAGTTTCCCCTTTGAAGTTATCTTATCAGATTGAGTCTTTTATGAACACTTGATGTATGTCTTGCTGTGATTATCTGTGGTGGCAGTGGGATATCATGTGCCACTTGATGTATGTTTTGGTGATCAACTTGCGGGTTTCATGACACTTGGTAACCTATGCATAGGGGTTGGCACACGTTCTTGACTCTCCGGTAGTAGCTTTGGGGCACTCTTTGAAGTACTTTTACATTGGTTGGATGAATCTGAGATTGTGTGATGCATATCGTATAATCATGCCCACGGATACTTGAGGTGACAATGGAGTATCTAGGTGACATTAGAGTTTTGGTTGATTTGTATCTTAAGGTGTTATTCTAGTACGAACTCTTTTATAGATCGATTCAAAAGAATAGCTTTGTGGTGGTTTCGTACCCGACCATAATCTCTACGTTTGTTCTCCGCTATTAGTGGCTTTGGAGTGACTCTTTGTTGCATGTTGAGGGCCTGTCATATGTTCTATCTATGTTATTATTGTTGAGAGAACTTGCACTAGTGAAAGTATGAACCCTAGGCCTTGTTTCCTATCATTGCAATACCGTTTACGCTCACTTTTATCATTAGTTACCTTGCTGTTTTTATTATTTCAGATTACAAATACCTTTATCTACCATCCATATTGCACTTGTATCACCATCTCTTCGCCGAACTAGTGCACCTATACAATTTACCATTGTATTGGGTGTGTTGGGGACACAAGAGACTTTTTTGTTATTTTGTTGCAGGGTTGTTTGAGAGAGACCCTCTTCATCCTACGCCTCTTACGGATTGATAAACCTTAGGTCATCCACTTGAGGGAAATTTGCTACTTCCTACAAACCTGTGCACTTGCAGGCCCGACAATGTCTACAAGAAGAAGGTTGTGTAGTAGACATCAGGGGGCGCGCCCTGTAAGGGTTGGCGCGTCTGGGACCCTCGTGGCCAGCTGCTTGCCCCCCTGCTGTGTTCTTAGTGCCAAATATTCTCAAATATTCCAGAAAAAATCATACTAAATTGGCAGGGCATTTGGAGAACTTTTATTTCCGGGATATTTTTATTGCATGGATAATTCAGAAAACAGACAGAAAATACTATTTTTGCTTTATTTAATCTAATTAATAGAAATTAAAAAGAGGGTATAGAAGGTTGTGCCTTCTAGTTTCATCCATCTCATGATCATCAAAAGGAATCCACTAACAAGGTTGATCAAGTCTTGTTAACAAACTCATTCCGAATAACATGGAACTAGAGAAATTTCAAATAACACTAGGTTACCTCAATAGGGATATGAACATCCCTAATAATAAGAATATCATATTTTTTTCTTGAAAGTAGGAAGAGGGAATTCAAAACCTCCAATAATGATAGTTGGAATTTTTCCAATAGAATTGATGCTATGAACTTGTGCTTGTTTCCTCGAAAAGTGTACCGTATGCTCATTACCATTAACATGAAAAGTGACATTGCCTTTGTTGCAATCACTAACAGCCCTTGCAGTGTTCAAAAAGGGTCTACCAAGGATAATCGACATACTATCGTCCTCGGGAATATCAAGAATAACAAAGTCCGTTAAGATAGTGACATTTGCAACCACAACAGGCACATCCTCACAAATTCTGACAGGTATAGCAGTTGATTTATCGGCCATTTGCAAAGATATTTCAGTAGGTGTCAACTTATTCAATTCAAGTCTACGATATAAATAGAGAGGCATAACACTAACACCGGCTCCAAGATCACATAAAGCAGTTTTAACATAGTTTCTTTTAGTGCAGCAAGGTATAGTTGGTACTCCTGGATCTCCAAGTTTCTTTGGTATTCCACCTTTAGAAGTGTAATTAGCAAGAATGGTGGAAATTTCAGCTTCCGGTATCTTTCTTTTATTTGTAATAATATCCTTCATGTATTTAGCATAAGGATTGACTCTAAGCATATCAGTTAAGCGCATACGTAAGAAGATAGGTCTAATCATTTCAGCAAAGCGCTCAAAATCCTCATCATCCTTTTTCTTGGATGGCTTGGGAGGAAAAGGCATGGATTTCTAAACCCATGGTTCTCTTTCTTAACCGTGCTTCCAAGCAACAAAGTCTCTCTTATTATAACGTTGATTCTTTGATTGTGGGTTATCAAGATCAACAGCAGGTTCAATCTCTACATCATTATTATTGCTAGGTTGAGCATCAACATGAACATTATCATTAACATTATCACTAGGTTCATGTTCATCACCAGATTGTGTTTCAGCATCGGAGATAGAAATATCATTGGGATTCTCAGGTGTGTCTACAACAGGTTCACTAGAAGCATGCAAAGTCCTATCATTTTTCTTTTTCTTCTTTTTAGAAGAACTAGGTGCCTCTAAATTATTTCTCTGAGAATCTTGCTCAATTCTCTTAGGGTGGCCTTTAGGATACAAAGGTTCCTGAGTCATTCTACCAGTTCTAGTAGCCACTTTAACAGCAAAGTCATGTTTATTATTTAATTCATCAAGCAAATCACTTTGAGCTTTAAGTACTTGTTCTACTTGAGTGGTAACCATAGAAGCATATTTGCTAATGAGTTTAAGTTCACCTTTAACTCTAGCCATATAATCACTCAAGCGTCCAATCATGTAAGCATTACTCTTTAATTCTCTACCAACATAAGCATTGAAGTTTTCTTGTCTAGCCATAAAGTCATCAAATTCATCTAAACATTGGCTAGGAAACTTAGTAGACGGGATTTCAACTTTATCATATCTATAAAGAGAATTTACCTTTACTACCTGTGTCAGGCTATCAAGACAATGTGTTTCTTCAATAGGTGGTAGATTAAGACCATGTATTTCTTCAACAGGAGGTAAATTCTTAACATCTTTATCTTTAATACCTTTTTCTTTCATAGATTTCTTTGCCTCTTGCATATCTTCATGACTGAGAAATAGAACACCCCTATTCTTCAGAGTTGGTTTAGGAGTTGGCTCAGGAATTGGCTCAATTGGCTCGTGAATTGGCTCGGGAAGAGTCCAATTATTTTCATTAGTCAACATATTATTCAATAGTAATTCATCTTGGTCGACTCTTCTTTCCCTAAAAACACAACCAGCACGACTATCCAAGTGGTCCTTGGAAGCATCGGTTAGTCCATTATAAAGATATCAAGTATTTCATCTTTCTTAAGAGGATGATCAGGCAAATCATTAAGTAATCGGATAAGCCTCCCCCAAGCTTGTGGGAGACTCTCTTCTTCAATTTGCACAAAATTATATATTTCCCTCAAGGTAGCTTGTTTCTTATGAGTAGGGAATTTTTAGCAGAGAAGTAATAAATCATATCCTGGGGACTACGCACACAACTAGGATCAAGAGAATTAAACCAAGTTTTAGCATCACCCTTTAATGAGGATGGAAATATCTTAAGGATATAATAATAGCGAGACTTCTCATCATTAGTGAACAGGGTGGCTATATCATTCAATTTAGTAAGATGTGCCACAACAGTTTCAGATTCATTGCCATAAAAAGGATCAGATTCAACCAAACTAATTATCTCAGGATCGACAGAGAATTCATAATCCTTATCAGTAACAAAGATAGGTGAAGTAGCAAAAGCAGGGTCATATTTCATTCTAGCATTTAGAGATTTTTGTTTCCATTTAGCTAATAACTTCTTAAGATGAGATCTATCATTACAAGCAAGAATAGCTCTAGTAGTTTCTTCATCCATAACATAAACCTCAGGAACAACAGGCAATTCATATTTAGGGGGAGAACCTTCATCATCACCATCTTCAATAATTTCATTCTCTCTAACCCTAGCAAGTTGTTCATCAAGATATTCACCTAATGGCATAGTAGTATCAAGCATAGAAGTAGTTTCATCATAAGTATCATGCATAATAGAAGTGGCATCATCAATAACATGCGACATATCAGAATTAATAGCTGTAGCAGGTTTAGGTGTAGCAAGCTTACTCAAAACAGAAGGAGAATCTAGTGCAGAGCTAGATGGCAGTTCCTTACCTCCCCTCGTAGTTGAGGGAAAATCTTAGTTCTTTCGTCTTTCAAGTTCCTCATAGTGACCAGCAGATATAAATCCCAAGTGACTCAAAGAATAGAGCTATGCTCCCCGGCAATGGCGCCAGAAAATAGTCTTGATAACCCACAAGTATAGGGGATCGCAACAGTTTTCGAGGGTAGAGTATTCAACCGAAATTTATTGATTCGACACAAGGGGAGCCAAAAAATATTCTCAAGTATTAGCAGTTGAGTTGTCAATTCAACCACACCTGGATAACTTAGTATCTATAGCAAAGTATTTAGTAGCAAAGTAGTATGGAAGTAACAGCAATAGTGGCAAAAGTAACGATAGTAGTTTTGTAGTAATTGTAACAGTAGCAACGGTAAAGTAAATAAGCAAGGAACAATTTGTGAAAAGCTTGTAGGCATTGGATAAGTGATGGATAGTTATGTTGGATACGATTCCTCATGTAATAGTTATAAGATAGGGTGACACAGAACTAGCTCTAGTTCATCAATGTAATGTAGGCACGTGTTCCGAATATAGTCATACATGCTTATGGAAAAGAACTTGCATGACATCTTTTGTCCTACGCTCCCATGGAAGCGGGATCCTAATGGAAACTAAGAGATATTAAGGCCTCCTTTTAATAGAGTACCGGACCAAAGCCTTAACACATAGTGAATACATGAACTCCTCAAACTAAGCTCATCACCGAGAAGTATCCCAATTATTTTCACTTCGGGGTTGTCGGATCATAACACATAATAGGTGACTATAGACTTGCAAGATAGGATCAAGAACTCACATATATTCATGAAAACATAATAGGTTCAGATCTGAAATCATGGCACTCGGGCCCCAGTGACAAGCATTAAGCATAGCAAAGTCATAGCAACATCAATCTCGGAACATAGTGGATACTAGGGATCAAACCCTAACAAAACTAACTTGATTACATGGTAAATCTCATCCAACCCATCACCGTCTAGCAAGCCTATGATGGAATAACTCACGCACAGCGGTGAGCATCATGAAATTGGTGATGGAGGATGGTTGATGATGACGACGGCGATGAATCCCCCTCTCCGAAGCCCCGAACAGACTCCAGATCAGCCCTCCCGAGAGAGATTAGGGCTTGGCGGCGGGTCCGTATCGTAAAACGCGATGAATCTTTCTCTTTGATTTTTCCTCCGCGTAAGCAAATATATGGAGTTGGAGTTGAGGTCGGTGGACGTCCAGGGGGCCCACGAGACAGGGGCATGCCCAGGGGGAGGGGGCACGCCCCCACCCTCGTGGACAGGGTGTGGGCCCCCTGATGCTATTTCTTTTGCCAGTATTTTTTATTAATTCTGAAAAGTTGCTCCTTTGATTTTCAGGTCATTCCGAGAACTTTTATTTCTGCACAAAAATAACACCTTGGCAGTTCTGCTGAAAATAGTGTCAGTCCGGGTTAGTTCCATTCAAATCATGCAAGTTAGAGTCCAAAACAAGGGCAAAAGTGTTTGGAAAAGTAGATACGATGGAGATGTATCAATACACGTCGCTGTTTGCAAAAATATAAAAAAGGGATATAGTGTTGTTACTTTGTTTTGGTAGTGGTACAAGATTAACAACGACATCTCAATTGTCAATAAGAATTAATGAAAAGTACACCAACAAACAGAAGCATCATGATTATCTTGATGGGAACTAAATCAAGATACCCAAGAAAAAAACATTTCTTCATTTAACCAGTGATAGTATTAGATTAGGAGCAGCAATAGGAGCATATGGACAATGACCGCATAACCACCATGTACTTTTTGTCGAAACAACATGTATACCTCCACAGAGGCATAAATCAGGACAACCTTTTGAGTGGCATTTCCTCTATAATAGTAGGTGATGTTGGACCAGCCGACGAACCCTAGCTACTATACATGGGGAGCTGGGGAGTAGTCGCATAGAAGAAAACCCGCATGCAATGACTTGGGAGCTGGACCAGTACAAGAAGTTATACCTTAGGTGGACGAGATGTCGCTTAGGCGGGCGGGCAGGATCTGCCCACACGAGGCAGTGAACAAGGGCGCGGAGGACCTTCGTCCGCACCAACGCCGGCTCCGAGAGGACGGTGCGCATCGGCTTCCTCCATTACCGACGGCGACAACGTCAACGCTGCACCTCCTAACCTCCCGCAGGGGACGGGATTAAGCCGGATCTGTGACCACCGGTGAGGAGAGAGATAGAGTGGACACTGTCATCTTGTTTTGATATGGAGAGGGTGAGAGAGCGAGATGCAAGAAACCCTATCAGACAAGAGGCTATATATACAATGGAGTAAAAAAAATCTCTCCATAGCAGTGGTTTTAAATAGAATACACACGTTCCCGGAAAAAAGAAACGAAAACCGGCGGACAATTTTTTAGGCATAGACATGCATATCCGTGTTTACGTAAAATTCCATCTCCATCTCTCCAATCATATTTGTCCAACTGGCACATTATTTACGTTGTTAATTATATACGCAGCAATATTAATGTGCATCATCTCTTGTTTGCAGGCGTCCGGACCACTGCCACGCCCGCTCTTGACTAACCCGAACCCTCTCCATCACCCGCGCATGCTTCTCGCCCGAAACAATGAGTGTCGCATTCATGCCAGGCCAGAGTGGACGTGACCTCTCACTGGCGCCGACATTGAAGCGGCGCGCCGGCCAAGGGAGCGTTGCCCGTGCCGCTTCCCGGTGCACACGACTACTCCGCGTTCAAAGGTCGCAATAGCCAGTCACAACATGCATGTAAAAAGTTCTTGGGAGCCCGTGCTACAGCTAGCTGTCCTCCCCCAACTCGTCAATCTCTTCCAGTAGTGCTAGTACTCCATGGCGCGATCCATCGACAAGCAGGCGGAAAAGTTATCATATACTCGGTTTGCGGTGAGTGGCATGCCATGCGACCGTGTGGGGTCGAGCCGTGGAGGAGGGTAAGACACGAACGCGACATACATGATTTAAATGTTGGTTTTTCTCGATGGCACTATCCAACGAAACGAAACATTGGTTTCTATCCATTTCCATTTTTTCTTCGGAAAAACGGAAACTTTTCACTCCATTTTCATTCCTCCTCCAAGGTTGCCCCGTTACAACATTCCATCAAATATAGTGGAAAACCAACATGCATGTTGATGCATCTCAATGATTCACAGATCATAGCCAATACTTACTTCACAACTAAAGACAAAAGTTGTCAGAGCGTGTATAAAAGAAAAACTACTGATGGGGTCACTACGACTTAAACCCTAAACCCTAAACATGATTTAGTTTCCTAGCTAGGTAGAACCTGTCGAAGGAAAGACGGCTGGCATCCTCGGATCATATGATGCTGTTGTGTAGTTCCACTAAAATCGAGCTGAGCATCCCTAATGGCAAAGATATTGAAGAAGTGTGATTAGTATAATAGTATTAGCACTAGTTCATGAGACATAAACTCATCACAAATATAAGCCGGTAGAAGTAGAGAAAGATCAACATGGAGATGGAGCTACGTGGGGAGCTGCGGTAGTGGAGCAAGCCGGCTCCAAAAGGAAGATGTACTACCTAGGACATCGGGCTGTAGTTAGAAGGGCGGTTGGGACGCGGCATCAGCCCATACCACGGGGACCCCCGATTGGGACGCACCGACTGTGGGTTTTCTCCCTCGCCAATGTCGGCCGCATCTACGCAGAACATTGTTCCCTTCCCCTAGCGGTGGGATCAGGCCGGATATGTGACCAGCGGTGTGGCCATCGTCGTTCTATGCTTGTGAAGAGAGCAACCCAAGCAAGCAGGCTTGTAGCTTAGGCTCCTGCTAGTGTATATATAGTCATTTTCTTTTTCTCTCCATATCAACCATTTTATATTGCGTAAGTGTCATTGAAGAGTGAAATGATGGTTGCTTCTTCCGACTAACCTACTGTGTGATTTGACTGCTTCTTAGTGGCCCCTACACATACTCCCCCTACGTGTATGACCGTTCCTGAGTCTCACTTGTACTTAAATCTATTTTCTTGCATGACACGTAGACATGATGCGCATAGAGGAATTTTGTTACTTCACGTTGTTACATAGTATTGTACTACTAGTACATACTCCCTCCTTACGGTTCACTACAGGTACTCCCTCCGTCCTGGCTTATTGGTCCCCTTTGTACTCAATTCATGGGCTCGTTTTCCTCAATAAAATTGTCTTTACCAACATATTAATATCAGGAATGCATGCGTGAACAACGAATGGTTAAACCTTGCATGCAACGTTTTGACAAAGCATTGACTTATGAACATGTGAATGTAAGGGAGTACAACCTCGTGCACGCATGCAACAGTCACACATACACATGGACGCAAAAACGCGCACGACGCCCTAATGCATGCATGTCCGAGCACACGACAGAACACACGGTCACACTCAAGTGCTCAACCTACACATGCATGCACACACATACTCAGCCAGGGTGAGCTAGTGACCGTATAAACACCGGAAAATGTATATATTGAGCACAATGAGCGTATTATAAAGTCCACTGACCGTATTTGTATAAATATACAGTGACAGACAGTGTATTTATCTCGTTTGAAATTAAGCCATATTAACCGGAGAGGAG
Organism: Triticum dicoccoides; assembly: GCF_002162155.2. NCBI lineage: Eukaryota > Viridiplantae > Streptophyta > Magnoliopsida > Poales > Poaceae > Triticum > Triticum dicoccoides. Next base: position 409,353,462 of record NC_041381.1, on the reverse strand, counting down.
GCAGTATGGACTAGCATTACTTTGATGTGTCCCATAAACTTGCCGAACGAGGAGAAGCTTGCAGGATTGGAGAAGCTTGCGCGCGGTGGCTCACAGGACAAGGAGAAACTTTTTACTAATGCAAGCTCTCCCTCGCTCAGGCGGTGGACATGCAATAGTTAATTCGGTGTCCGATTGCCAGAAGCATACACTATACTAGTACTATTATTGTTCGACTTCCCGAAGAGGCGAACAACCAAGCAAAACGTTTACTAGTACTGGTACTACTACTATAGTCTATAGAGGTATGTACTATACTACTAGGAACCTAATGGAGGAGCGTCTGAACTCTTATTATATTTTAAAAATGTGATAAAGCAATCTTCAACACATTTTGTTCTCTTCGAGGGTTCTCGCATGTGATAATGGAAGTTGATTGCATGGAACACTCGCCACAATTCTCGCTTAATTTTTTGCTCATATCCTGTTACAAATAGGAGCGCTCGGTAATATTTCCTCTTTTTTTGTTATTCAGCATGTAAATAGGTCAGCAAACCTTGCGGCACACCTTTGTGCGAACCGTGCTTGCTGCACTTTGAATGTGGTCGAGAGCTGGCTTGATGAAACACTTTGCTTCCTTCTTTTTTTTTGTGGGGTATCTCACTTTCTAGTGACCAGTATCTTGGCTGATCGTCCTAAGAATGCTTATATATGAATAAAGCTCTCTGATTTACCCGCAAAAAAGATTAAGCCATATTAACCGGAAAGGAGGGAGTATGGACTAGCACTACTTTTTGGTGTGTCCCGTCAACTCGCAGAATGAGGAGAAGCTTGTAGGACAAGGTGAAGCTCGCTTACGCCTTTTGACTAATGCAACCTACCCTCGCCCAGGTGGTGGACATGCATCAGTTCATCCGGTGTCAGATTGCCAGAGTCATACATTGTAGTACCCAACATGCGGAGTACCATCATTGTTCGACTTCACGAAGAGGCGAAGAGCCAAGTGCAAGGTTAAGTAGTACGAGTAGTACTACTACTAGAACCGCATGGTGGAGCGTCTGTACTCTTATTTTATTTTAATCTCTGATAAAGTACACATTTATTCGGGAGAAGGGCAGAAAATGACAGCCCAATAGTATAGTATTAAAAAAACATCGAACATGTAATGATGATATCGATCAACCATGCTCGAATATATCTTGGCCTCCGTGCGAGCCCGTCTGTGTGTTCTTGCTCCTTGTCTCTCTCAAGGAGCGGCGGGTTGGCCATTTTGCCATCAATTGAGACCGGTTTGCTCACACTCTGGTCCGACATGTTAGTGATATGTCAAGAGGAGGTGCGTTGACCGACTGGTCGTACGCGTACTTGGTTTTGCACCTCCATACTCCTCCTCCCTCCGTCACAGTTTATAGGGTGTGCTTCATTCTGATGCATTCTCTCAATGCATTTCCACCACCAGAGTGACTTTAGACGCGTTTGGTTTAATGCTCAATTAATTAGGGCATGGTAATCGCAATCAAGTGCACAATTTTCTTTCGATGTACTACAGAGGGGAGTAAGTGCATGCATGTGTGTACACGGGGTGGAAGCACTGCATGCATGTGTGTACGCATCATTTCCTCTAGTAATAGACGTCATGCTATAACTACCAATGCTATTTTTCAGGCCGATCGCTAGTCGCCTTGGTCCTAGAGATTTTTTTTGAAGCACGCTCTATAAACAGTGACGGATGGAGTAGTATGAGCGGAGTCAAAGAAGAGTGTATTAATGGTTGCTTCTTTCGAGCAACTTATAGTGGGAAAGGTGGGGCTTATGATTTGACTTCTCATTACTCACTATTAATGGGGCGCAACGACTGGGTTGAGTCTCCCATGCGGTTGTGCACTACTCCCTCGGTTCTTAAATATACTCCGGAGTATTTGTCTTTCTAGAGATTTCAATGAGTGACTACATACAAAGCAAAATGAGGGAATCTACACTCTAAAATATGCCCATTTGAAATTTTTTTAAAGACAAATATTTAGGAATGGAGGAGTATAATTGTGTGCATGGCACATGGACCCGGATGTTGAAGAGGCTCCTGGCAATGCTATCAAGCTTCCAGCATTTGTTTAAATAATTGACGTACTATACAAATAATTTTCCAGCAACATGAAATTGTACAATGCTCTAAGCTTTCAGCTTTTGTTTCGTGTGTCTTGCCATCGATGCTCTTTCGGAAAAAACAAAAACTAACTTCCTTGCTAATACATCTCAATGATTAGCAGATCAGAGCTAATATTTACATCAAAACTGAAGACAAAGTTGTGAAAAGGTGTTAAATTAAAATTGATCCATGCTTTCATTCGCAGCAGCATCCCCCCAGCTCTGTCTAAATCAACAAGGCATGTTGGGAAAAAAGTAGCTGTCTGGAGCATGCAACATTCCGATCATTTTGTGCAGTTCCACTAAAATAGAGCTGAGCGTCCCTGTTCCAAAGATATTAAGTGTGATTACGATAATAGAGAACTACTGATGAAACAATAAACACACAAATAGAAGTCAGTCACCTTTGCAGTCTCTCTTAAGACTAACTAGTTGGAAAAGATTAGGCTCGGAGTTGGATGAGGAGGATAGAGCAAAACCAATCTCTCTTTTTGCAGTCGCACTGAAATGTAGAGACGTTGCCCGTGTGACATTTTAATACAACTGCACAAAACACTCTTAAGAAAAAACTGATTTGTGCAGTTCACCAAAAGGTCGCAATAGCAATGAGGTGAAATGGATACACTACTAGGAAAAGGCCTGTTAGTGGCGCACCTATTTTTGCCATTAATGGTGCACTATAGGTGCGCCACTATTACCACTCCACTAGTAATAAATAGTAATGCCGCACATGCTAACAAAATTTTTTTCAGATTTTTTTTTCAATTTTTTCAATTTGTTTTTCGTTTTTTCTTAATCTCGGGTCACTATGGCTTAATCTCGGGTCAATATGCTTAATCTCAAGTCAAATCGCACTCCGTGGTCAAACTTCCCGGATGGGCACCCATCCTCACACTACTCCAGCCCGAGCACACTTAACTTCTCTGTTCTATCCAACTCCAGCACCATCTCACTTAACATGCACTTGTTGATATATCTATCATATCAATCCTATTAAACCTTGTTGATGTCTAGGACTTTGTTCATGTTCATGAGTGTGATGACATTTTGAAAAAAAAGTTTCAAACTTCCCGGTCATATTACGTATCATATTTTGAAAAAAAATTCCAAAAAAAGTTAGAAACCAATTATTTTTTTCTGTTACTAGTGGCGCACCTAGCAAATGGTGCGCCATTAGTAAGTTTGAATTTTTTTTCCCATTTTCCCCCTCTAGATCTTAAAAGCCCCATATCTTTTATTCTGTTAGGTTTTTGGGGATTCTAAAAGTCTTCAACAAGGTTCCCCGATTGAATTCGGATGTAACTTTTCGAATAGATGATTTTTCATATAAAAAACTTTTTAATCCGAGTTCGTATGCAAAAGTTATGCCCATTTTACTAAATTCCAGAGAGATTTTGCAAATAAAGTCGAAATTCATATTTGTAAATTTTCCCAACAACTAGACCACATATCACATGGGAAACTTATTTTCTTTTATTTTTTTGACATTTCCATCATTTTCTTTTATTTTTTAAAACTGAAATGGGAGTCTACGGGGGGAGGGGGGGTGCATTTGGTGAAATTTTCGGCCACCTAGAAAGTTATGGTCTTTTGGGTCCATCCTGATGTTATGATCCTCTCAGCTGATGAGGGTTGAAAAGGAGTTTGAGATTACTAAGTTTGAAATTTAGTAATGGCGCACCTTCACAAAGTGCGCCATTACTATGTGTATGACTTGGTCAAACCTTGGTCAAAGTTAGTAATAGCGCACTTTGTATAGGTGCGCCATTACTAAGTTTGAGATAGTAATGGCGCACCTATGCAAAGTGCACCATTACTAAGTTTGACCAAGGTTTGACCTAGTCATACACATAGTATTGGCGCACTTTGTAAAGGTGCGCCATTACTATGTGAACTTAGTAATGGCGCACCTATACAAAGTGCGCCATTACTATGTGTATGACTGGGTCAAACCTTGGTCAAACTTAGTAATGCCGCACCACACACCAGGTGCGCCATTAGTAATATGGCCATTAATGGCGCACCTATATATGGTGCACCACTGCTATATAGCAGTGGCGCACCACATACATGGTGCTCCATTAATGTCCATATTAGCTATAGCCGTTTTTCTAGTAGTGATAGCCCTGTTTGCAAAAAAGAGGTAGAAAGGAAACAATTACTGGCCAATAACAGTTGATGACACATGCGACGAAAAAAATAAGCATATTCCTTGTCCTAAGGGAAGATAACAACACAATTGTGTTTGTCTAAAACGGTGTGAGGACGAGATTGCAATATGGAAAGCACGCCGGATGAGCTACGTCTTGGGCAAAGAACTATGGAAGATCCACATGCAAGATTTTGCACATGCAGCAACATGGGAAGACGGGCAGTGGAGCAAGGCCAGAGGGGATACCTGGGGGTCATCGGGATGTAACCAGGTGAGTGGCGGCGGGCGGGATCTGCCCATACTGTGGCAACGAGCAGGTGACGTAGGCCCTACCGCGCTGGAGCTTGGTCAGAGAGAACGACGTGTACCACAGATCGGGACGTGCTGCCTCGGCACTGTCACAGAGAAACGATGCACATCCTCCCTTTCCTCCGGCGGACGGGATGCGGCCAGATCAGTGACCAATGGTGAGAGAGAGAGGCCACCGCAGCCTTGTGTTAGATATTCTGAAGAGAGACAAACCCAGGCAGACATGCTCCATTGTATACAGTGGAGCGCACTACCTTTTTCTCCATGAAAATCATTTTATATTTTGTGTACATGCCATTAAGTGATACAACTTTATTTAAAAATAACACGCCAACGCACCAAGTCAAACTTTGTTTCATGCACGCATGGTACACGACCTCCGTAGGTAAACAACCGCTACACGCGTTCAAATTAGCACGTGGGCTGCCATTTCGTACAGAGAGCTCCACCGTGTACCTGCGCGGGTGTGTCTGGGCACGAAGTGTGAGTACGTGCACCTATTCTCTTCATGTACGTACACCACCTACATGGGGTTGTGTGAGAGAGATACAAACGTAGAGATATAGTGTGTGGGTTCATGAGTGTTTTTTGGGGGGGGGGGGTCAATCAAAAAATGTAACATATGCAATGTGTGTGAAATAGAGTCCTGGATATATCATATATATAGAGGGGCGATCCACAAGAAGAGAGTGGAGGTATCATCGGCTTGAGGTATCCATAGAATCAAAGAGAGGGATGATGTGTGTGTGTGCGCGCGCGATCGATAAAGAGTGCCATCAAATTTGTGTGTGCCCACGTCAAAGATATAGAGTGGCTAGCCTACGGGAACGTGAGAGGGGACATGTGCAGTTTGTCTCTGTGGCATGATACCTACCTACAACGCTCGACTATCGGTGTGTGCTGGTGGGGGGAGGCCTAATTAACTATAGAGGTACAATGGCTGGTATATGTGTGGAGGAGGAGAGAGGCCTACCTTATGTATTAAGGGAGATCGATCGACATCCATGCATATGTGTAGGAGAGGAATAAGGTTGGGAGAGAGACAGAGCTAGAGTGTTGGAGGGGGTGGTAGTGGAGTTGCTTCTAACAAATGATGGGAGAGGCTTGCTAGACAAACGGAGGGCACGACTGCAATATCAATAAGAGAGGGGATGGCTGCCTGTCTGTGCACGTGCGTGTGAGAGACGGGTCAGGAGGCATGCACGAATGATGAGGGGGGCAGTATGGCTGTGGTAAGCAGACATAACTACATAGGAAGATCAATCATCCTCTGTCAGAGAAAGGAGAGACATAACTTGTGAGGTACGTCGATCGATGGGTGGGGAGAAATAGTTAAAGTCGACCTAGCTAGGTATACGTAGGGAGATCGATCGATATACATGCATGTATGTGTTAGAAGCAAATAAGGCATGAGGAGAAGGATAGAGAGAGAGGGATGCATCTAGGAGGTGGTGCAAGAGGCATACTATATCGAGGGGGAAGGGGTGTGCGAGTACGAGATCGATGAAAAGAGTGGTGGGAGTGAGGCATGGATGGTGATAAGAGAAGAGGGGAAGCTTGTGTTTGTGGTAGGCACACCTGGCTAGAGAGGCATATCGATCGATGTGTGCTGTAAAGAAGGAGCTAGGGGGCCTACACACACCGTGGGTGAACGACCTAAAGTGAAAAGACGAATTTGCGTGATGGAGCTAGAGAATGCTGAGGGAGGGTGAGAGGGATGCGGGCGTGTGCATGCACGAGAGAAAGTTAGCGCTAGATACAAAGATAAGAGGATTGTGTGGGTGTAAAAGACGAATAAAGATCATAATTCATTATAAAAAGCTAATTCGGATATTTGACGAATTTATCACAGTGTTTCAAACCGACGCATGTGTGAATATATATAACGGTGATACACATGGTGTGGTTATGAACATGTTATACTACATATAATATATTTTATCTCTACCCTTATAAAGAAACAGAGTTGTTGATGATGGTGTGCATGCCATCCTTCAATATAGGCCGTCCGATTTATATCTGACGGATAAGAAGGAAACTATGGCAATTCTGAAAAAATAAACCCACACCCCTCAATATTTGCAAATAAGGCCTCCCCTTGATCATGTTGATGTTCCGTGGAACGCATGGGCATCTTGCTAGTACTACATATAATATATAGAACATCGATTATAATTTGGGCTAATTTGTGGCTTTTGCAGCTCAGGGCTAAATACTTGTCATAATGTAGGGGGCGGGGCACTATACTTTGTGTGATAAACACGGTGTACATATGGAACATGGTTTAGATTATGAATATATAGTTAGTACATCAAATGTACTATTATTTGGAATCAACATCAAGTGTATTCAAAAAATTGAATTCGAGTTCATATAGTACACACATTTCATATCTATCTCTATAGTAATCATGTGGTGTGTTGTTAAGGTAATACACGAATGATGGTTGATGTTGGCAACAATCATGATTGTAGATTCTTATTGAAATAGAAAAATGAATTCAAATTCAGTTCGAATTGCATAGTATAAACATTTGGAATGCACTAAAATGTTGGTATGAGTAGGTTACATGCATTATACAGCCAGCGAAAAAATTTAATTGGACATAACATGGATTCATACTCCCTCCTTCCATCTATATAGGGCCTAATGTGTTTTTTAAGACTGCCTTTGAATTAATAGTACATGACATGCACAATGTGAAAATTATATCATTGAAAGCTCCTTTCACACACGAATTTAACGTTGTGCTTTGTGTAAGTTGCATGTCATATATTATTGCTCTAATATTTGGTCAAAGTTAGCCTCAAAAAAGCATTAGGCCCTATATAGATGGAAGGAGGGAGTAGCTTTGAATAACATTTGTATAGTAAAACGGGACAGGACTCTCTCTTTGTGTGGTGTGAATAGTTTTATTTTTTTTTTGTTGACGGAAGTACGAATTGATTTGGTACGTACAAGTACAATATTACACGTTAGGCTTGTCCCTAAAATTCAACCCGCGCCTTGTTATATCCCGAAAATTCAGACATCGTGCTCCCAAAACTGGCGACTTCACAACCCACGCCTTGTTATCTTGAAATTATAACGCACACGAAAACTCCATTCATCTGCCAAATCCCGACACTTGAAATCCCCCATCTAACCCTGAGCCAAAAGGGCCGCTAGTTCTAATCGGTGGGGGTACTTTTGTAACACACCCTACATTTTCGACAAGCGCGTCCCTAAGTCATGGTTCCCCCTCCCATCGCATCCTTTTTGACATTCGAAATCCCAGGCCGCCATAACCTCTCCGCTCCAGCCGTGAAACCCCACCCTCCTCCGTCCACCACCTCACCGCTGCCCAGCCAGAGCCTCTTCCCCGATGACATCGTCCACCGCAATAGCTCGACGTCCCTCATCCACCTCCCCGGATGAGGATCCATCATCCATCTCGTCGTCCCGCCGGTTCAGCCGCCCCGTCCTCCACCTCCGCGGAGCTGCTCCGACGATCGCCTCGTCTATCGTGGCTGCTCCATCTCCACAACGCCGCCGTAACCTACTCCATCGGAACCACAACATCGCACATTCTCCTTAACTCGACCTCCCGCCGCCGACGGTGCTCCATCCTGCACCCTCATGGAGCGGCTACCTCAAAGCCGGTGCCGTGGGACATCTCCACGGCAGCTCTCCCCCAGTGCGAGGCACCTTCGGCGGTAGCGTCCATACCAGCCGGATTTGCTGCTGCTCCGACTCTCGCTCGCTCGCTCGCGCTGCTGCTGCTCCAGCTGTCGCTCGCTCGACTAGCTGCTGCTGCTGCTCCGGCTCTCGCTCGCTCGCTCGTGCTGCTGCTCCGGCTCTCTCTCGCTCGCTCACGCTGCTGCTGCTGCTGCTCCTGCTCTCGCTCGCTCCCTCGTGCTGCTGCCGCTCTTCCCCTCGCTCGTGCTGCTGCTCTACTCTGATTTAGCTACACTTCAGTCGACTGAATCAACTTTTGGGTCAGTCAATTTTCAGGGGGTGGGGGGCTCG
>NC_041381.1:409328690-409344281 GCF_002162155.2 Triticum dicoccoides | reverse complement strand
TCCATAGAGGTACCCCACTATCTATCTTAGGTTTCAGTGTGGGGGGCGGTGGGCGGCGGCGGTGGCGGGCGTGGTGGTCTAACGGTGGCGTGGGGGATCGCCAGAGAAAAAGCTCAGCGCGGGGAGGTGGGGTGGGGCTAGAGGGCTGGCCGGGGCGGCGGCGGACCGGCGGTGGGGAGTTGTTTCGGGGTGGCGTGGCGGCGCTGGGGCCAGCGGTTCGGCCGGTGGTGGCTGGCGGCTCTGGGGGGTGCAGGTTGAAGATGAACTGTAGGCCCTTGCTAAACTACATGTCAAGTGCCTCTCTGCTACCATTGCGTTCAGTTTCGACAGTAACATTCAAATTCCACAGTAAATTTCAGTTTTGACAGTTAAGTTCAGAGTCAACAGTTTTTACCTCATCTGTTGTAGTCAGGTGGCTTTTGGTGATGTAAATTTTACATCTATTTTACATCATCTATTGGAGATGCTATTAGAATCCAACTTGAGATTAATGATGTATGTCTTGTGCTCCTTCAGCCTTGACGTCTTACGGCTCACCGGAGCTGCTCCAACGATAGAACGATCCATCACAACAGAGCAGTGCCCTGGACGTCGTCTACAAATTCCTCAGATCTTCCTCTAGACCTCCAATAGCCACCTCTGCCTAAACTTTTTCAGCGACCAACCCAATGATGCTGAGGTCGACATGGCTACGACAAAGAGGTTGTACACTTGTTGCATCACTTATTACTCTACATTCATGTTGATCCATTAGGGCTATTTTGGTTCAACGGAAAAACATAGCAATAGTAAATTTTCCTATGGCACTCTACTATTCAATTATTCATGCATTCTGTTGAAATGAATGGAGCAAAACATCCACCTGGACCTACTTTTCAAAATCCTATGCATGAAAACAAGACTAAGTGCATTAGTGGTAGAATAACATTCTAACTGTACACGCTTTCATATGCTTTCACTTTATTTTGGCCATGTTTCTTTGCATTCCTCTGCTCTTCCAATTCCTGTGAACCAAACACCCAAGTTGACAAAAATCATGTGTTTACAAATGCTCTGTTTACCATGTGCATTCGTATCCTATTCCGGTGTTTTTCCTATCCCTGCGTTTTTAGAATCATGCAAGCCAAATGAGCTCATACAGAATTACTTGAGTTACAGGTAGGTGTCGAAGAAAACTTTGTGGTTTGTCCTGCTCCTGCCGCCACGTCGTCCACCTCACCTTAGTTGCTCCATCGACAGAAGCAACCACCAAACCGGACATCATGACTCCTGACCGTCTTCCGCCGCCTCAGATCTCCTTCCCTGCCGCCTGCACCCACTGCAACGTCATCACCATCATCGACTCAGCAGATGAACCTGAGGAGTACGTGGGTCCACAAGAGAGGTCGCACTCTTTTGTTTCTGCTTATGTTATGCATTTCTTACTATTACCTGCTACTTTATTGTCCTGTTCACCTCTTAGACTCCAAGCCAGGTCCAAAATTATGGGGCACATATCGAGGCAGCAATGAATAGTATCTCTGTCTAATATCTGGTACACCTAGGGTATGCCTATGTTGTTCATCTTGGGTGGGAAACAAATAGTAAAGCAATCATCATCTCTCTTTTATTAAATTAAAGCAACCATCATCCTGCTATCATTATTTTTGGATCCATCCACTGGTTGTTACCATTACTCTAGATTTCTGCATCCTCTCCTTACATGTCAGATATTGTACAAAGTCATGTTGAACATGTAGAGAAAAAGAGAAGAGTTTTGCACGGAAATATAATGTCATGCAGACATCGCTGCATGGTGGGTTCAATGGCAAACCCTCCCCCCTCTCCAGATTATAATACAGATGAAGATATCTGTTCTGAGGCGGATTCAGATGTAGCTGGCCACTCCTATTTACTCCCCAAGGTGTTTGCTCTAACTTGGCATGATGATGTTAGTCATATCATGCATATGTTGCCTTGTAGTGCCTACTTTCGACATCATATATGTCATCTGCTTAGTTTAGACATGTTCTGTAATGCCACATGTTTAGTTTCAATATCATATATGAGAATTATGCAGTCTCATGTCTTTTAGCCAGCCATAATATATGTGAAATATGCAATGCCATCCTGTTTAACCAGGCATCATATATTTGAATGATATCTAGCCCATCCTTTTCTTCATTAAATTTCCATTTGTTGACAATGTTTCTACATTAAACTACTCTTCCTGTGAATCAGCCATTTGAGTGGGTGATGGAAAAATCTGGAGTGAAAACAAGGCCTTCAGAGCGGACTGTGCTACCTGTCGAAGCAGATCTCTTGTTGGGTCCCGATAGCTCCTCAGAGATGGATTCAGAGACAGATGACCAATCCTATTCCCCCACCGAGGTGTATGCTCTAACTTGGTATGGTTCTTCTGCTCATATCATGCATATGGTGTCTTGCATTGCATAGTTTAGACATCATATACACAATATTCAACACCATGTTCTTAGTTCAGACATCATATATTCGAATGCCCTCTGCTTAGCATATAAATCACATATGTGAATTAAATCATGTGATCCTGGTTACTTAGATAGCATGTATGTGAATTATGTCATGTGATCCTGTTTAGTTAGTCATCATATCTTTGAATTATGCTATGCTATGCTATCCAGTTTAGATATACATCATATATGTGAAATCATGTAATGCTATCCATTTTAGTTAAACAATATACATGTCAACTATTTAATGCCCTCTTTTTTCCACACTATCTATTGCATCTGTCTCTCATACAATGTTTGTACATTCAACTATGTTTCCTGTTTATCAGCCATTTGAATTGGAGCGGGTGATGACAGTATCTAGCAAAGTAAAAACACGGTCTTCAAATAAAATAGTGCTACCTCTTGGTGGAGATAGCACCCCGGTTGTACATGCACGAGAACCAGCACTACCACACATAACCGAGACTCTCGCAGATTTTACCCCTACTGCGATGGACAAAGAACCAGCTTCACCAAATCTAACCCCAACCCCAACAGATAGTAACCCAGTTCCTGTTGACACAACACCATCTCCACCACAGAGATCCCAAACAAGAGCAGTTAGTAAGGCAGCTCCAGTGCCCAAAGCGCCAGTACTACCATGGTGAACCCCAAGTCCACCACTTAGTACACCTATTCCTGTGAAGGAAGCACAACCAGCCATTCATAGTTTAGCATCTATCGCATTTGATGTTGTTAAATCCTATGTGCGTATCTTCCCATCATGGAAATATTATACTGAAGATGAAGGAAAATGCCAGTTGCAGGTGTTTGTCCGGGAGTTATGTGTAAGTAATGTTATTCATGGCAATTACTTTGCTTTGTCCCATACATTCTACCTCCATGATGGTTATAATACAGCAAATTTTCCCATGTTTCTCTATAGAGAAGGACCGATTTGGAAACTCGGGATGAGGTAACCTATGCTAATACCTCTACTATCTTCAAGAATGCTTGGTGGCAGTACCAGAATTACCTGAAGAAAATGTACTTCTCTGGCAAATAAACTCATTAAATTACCTTACATTCTCCTGAGACACATTTACTGGACGTTGACTGGGAAAGCCTTGTTCTTTACTGGTCCCGAACCAAGAATGTGGTAAGGTCTGTGAGGTCATTTTATTGTAAGTACTATATGCTTGCATCTTACTATACTCTATTCATGTAGAACAAGTGCTTAAATCTGAAGACCAACTATTCTCATTTAAGATTCCATTGCTATCATGCATACTGCTTTGCTCTTGTATCACTGTACTTACTCATACAATAGGTATGTTTACACATGTTTCTTTAACATGTTTCCTCTTATTAATAGCTTTGTTGATTTCAATTTCAATTGTGTATACAATTGACTTCTCATACATGCACATTACTAGCATCATAACAGGGACAATAGTGTTATTGTACATGTGGACCCGTGGTACCCATTTGAAAACTTGTTGTGCCGTGTAGTTTCCCACGCTTTGTATTCTTTCGGTGCTGCTTTCTCTTGAACTGATATGATTTGAACCATGTCTCTATTTTGATTTGGCAAGACAATGCAGTGACCATAGGACATAGATATATGTTTGTTTGATGTTTTTATAATGTACTACTTGGCAATAGAAGACTTGGTAGTTTAATCTTGTCCACCTTACTAATGAACGGGTTCACCGAAATGAGTTTCATATACTAGTACATGCTAAACCTGTTATGTGTCTGCTTGTTTCTTCTTTTAGAATGCTGACAGAATATTGGGGAAGAGTGCCTTATTAAGTAATGATAAAGGAAGTAATGCAGATAAGTTTCAGGATTGTGAGACATCCTTGTTGGTCTCCAACAAAGCTGATAAAACAGCTAAGAAAAACTATCTTGAAGACAGTGAGGCAACCCCAAAGTCCTGTCTTGGTTTACTGTTCGAGTTATTGGCCAGTACCGGTTGCACAAGCTATTCAAACTCACTGTCTGAATCAGTTTGGTTTCTTGAGTCTCAACTACAAGCTGAAAGACATCGGTCAGCTGTGCTGCGACAAGAAGCGGAAGGATTGCAGAAGTCCTTGGAGCATTCAGATGCATACTTTCTGGTGCAATAGCGAGCGTTGGAGGATTTTAGTGCCAAACAGGACAAAGCTAATAAGCTTGCTAAGCTTATTGCCAGCATGGTGGATACCCAGGATAACGTTTCTTGAGCTCTTCTGAAGTTCTTTCAGTCATGGACTTGTTTTGCTGCCTCGTTTGTTTGCACTGGTGGCCAATTTTGCTGCTTTGTTCCTTATATTTGCACTGGTGGCGAACTTTGATGCCCAGTGGATGTAATATGTGCAATAGCTGTAATAGGCTAGCGTTAGTTGCTTGCTTATTTATTTGCTTATTGTCTTGTTTAGTTGTTTGCTTGTAGTCACTGCAGTTCTTTTTCCACGTTTTTCTAGTGGCCACAATAACCTATTTTTGGTAACTAGGCCACAATAATCATGGCAACACACGGACTATTGTAACCATGTGCCTCCTGCGGGCCGTAGGATCCGTGGGCCTTCTACGGGCCGTTGGATCCATGGGCCTTCTACGGGCCGTATGATCCATGGACTTTCTACGAGCCGTATGATCCATGGGCCTTCTACGGGCCGTAGGATCCATTGGTCTTCTACGGGCCGTAGGATCCATGGGCCTTCTACGGAGCGTATAATCATTTCGCAAAACATGGGTCGTACTATTCGTGGACCATAACGGCCCGTTAATAGGCCGTATTTGATAATGCTATGAAAACAGCCCAACGGGTTAATGGGCCACAAACGGGACGAATGTAACCACGGGCTGAATTTGGCCCACAAAAAGAACATGCCAGTAACAGACCGTAACTAACCGAATTCTAGAAATGAGCCCAAGAATAAATGGGCCCTTAGAAGGCCGAAAGTTAACACGGGATGGAAACGGCCAACGGAATAATGGGTCGTCAATGGGTATAAAGCGATACACTGTTCATTATGGGCCAGTTTCATCTCGGGCCTTTAATGGGCCAAGAGTTACAAAGGGCCTCATATGGGCAGAAAGACATCATGGGCCATACATGGGCTGGAAGTTACAATGGGCTGGAATCATATTGGACGGCCCAGATGAAGCTACTGGGCTTAATTCCGATAGGCTGTAACGGGCCGGGAGTTAGCGGGCCGTAAATGGGCTATATACGAGCATGCTGTTAACATGCTTTCCGTAGGCCGGCTCGTTACCTTTTGACCAAGTCAAATGGGCCGACCTTTTCACCGGAATATGCCTCTGTTGGGTCATGCAACGTGTCGACGTATGATAGGTGCCTCCTGTCCAATGAGTGGATGACATCTGTCCCAACGGTGAGCCAACATGTGTTTCCTCCGGCCAATGAGAATTTTACACATGGAAAATCCCCATTGGTCCGGGATGTTAACGGGTTATCGGATCCGAAACCGTACCCAATAGCTTAACGGCAACCTGTTACGGTGGATGCCACGTGTTGGTCACCCTTGACGAAAGCACTTCTATGACGCGCGATTTATCATCATGGAAGTGGACGCTTCCGTGATGATAATTTTGGTAATGTCATGGAACACTTCTACGGCAACACATGTATGACTATCTTGATTCTGCCATAAAATCGTCATGGATGTACATGCATGATAGAAAACGTGACCTACTGTGACAAGCACGTATCATCACGGAAGTGTATTTTTTTGTAGTGTCAATTTCTTGATTGGCTTCGCTTCTATCCACTTGGTGAACTTTTCCACGATGACCAACAGATGGGTCATGCCGCCTCGTGCCATCTTGAACGGGCCGACCATATCCAAACCCCACACGGTGAATGGCCAGGTGATGGGGATGGTCTTGAGGGTGGAGGCCGGCAGCTGTTGCTTGGTGCTGAACTTCTGGCACCCCTTGCATTTCTTGACCAACTCTTTGGCGTCATCGAGAGCAGTCGGCCAGAAGAAACCATGGCGGAAAGCTTTGACTACAAGGGACCTGGAGGCGGCATGGTGGCCACATTCGCCTTGATGGATATCTCTGAGGATCTCCATGCCCTTCTCTGGTTCCACGCAGCGCTGATAGACGCCGGTCACACCGCATTGCAAGCTCTTGGTTGACGATGGTATAGGCGCCTGCTCTACACTGGATCTGTTGGGCTAGCACTTCGTCGACTGGTAGCACGTGGTTGACTAGATAGTCGCGTATGGGCCACCACCACTGAATACGACGACTGGTATGAGGGGGGCCGGGTTGGGAGGCGGTGGGCTGAGGCCGGCCGCTCCTGATGGTGCTGATGAAGTCCCAGGGCCGACTGCAGCAGCCCCCAGGCCGTCTGCTGGAGTTGCAGCCCCCAGACCGCCTGGTGAAGTCCCCGAGCCGACTGCTGAAGTGCCCGCGCCGACTGTTGAAGTCCCCAAGCCGGATCCGACTGCTCCAAGGGCAGTCGGCACGAAGATGGAGTCGAACTCTGGCGAGGGCTTGATAGACGACTTGTGGAGGCACTCGAGGGAGACGCCGGCTGGTATGGCTTGCCGGGTGGAGCCAATGCGGGCGAGGCCGTATGCTGCATCGTTGTCGGCTCGCGGCACGTGGATGAACTCGCATTCGTCGAAGTGGCCGCTCATCTGGTGGATGAGGAAGCTGTAGCTTGCCATGTTGGCGTCCTTGGCATCCCAGTCATTAGACGACTGCTGGACCACCAAGTCCAAGTCACTGTAGCAAAGGATGCGGCGGATGCCGATGTCTTTGGCCAGACGGAGCCCATTGATGAGTGCCTCGTACTCGGCTACGTTGTTGGAGGCGGCGAAGTGGATCTGCAGTGTGTACTTCATCTTGTTGCCTTTGGGAGAGGTGAGGATGATACCGCCTTCCAAGCCGGTGCGCATCTATGAGCCATCAAAGTGCATCCGCCAATGCGTAGAACCCATCGCTGGCGGCAGGTACTGGGACTCGGTCCAGTCGACGAGGAAGTCGGCCAGTGCTTGGGACTTGATAGCGGTGCATGGCTGGTAAAAGATGGTGTGGGGAGCCAACTCAATGGCCCACTTGGCCACCCGGCCCGAGGCATCCCTATTGCCCATGATCTCGGTGTGGGGAGCGGTGCAGATGACCGTGATGGAGTGCTCTTGGAAGTATTGCTCAGCTTCTTGGCGGCAATGTACACGCTGTAGCACATCTTCTGGTAATGGGGGTAGTTCTGCTTGGAGGATGACAAGACCTTGCTCAGGTAGTACACCGGCCTCTAGACCGACTGGGCCTTTCCGGCTTCTGGATGCTCAATGACAATCGTCGTGCTGATGACTCGGTTGGTCGCGGCGATGTACAGGAGCATGGGCTCTTTAGCAGCTGGAGCCGCCAAGATAGGCGGCGTTGACACCATACGCTTGAGCTGGAGGAAGGCGGCTTCCACCTGGTCATTCCACTCGAAGCATCTGGTTTTCTTCATGAGCTAGTACAGAGGGAGTGCCTTCTCACCCAGCCGACTGATGAAGCGGCTGAGGGATGCCAGGTACCCTGTGAACTTCTGGACGTCACGCAGCTTGGTGGGCTTCTCCATCCACTCGATGGCCTTGATCTTGATAGGGTTGCACTCGATGCTGCATTCTGAGACCAGGAAACCAAGGAGTTGGCCGGCTGGTACGCCAAAGAAACATTTCTCTGGGTTGAGTTTGATGTTGAAACGACGCAGGTTCTCAAAGGTCTCCCTGAGGTCTTCCATCAAGGTGCCACGCTTTTCCATCTTCACCACAATGTCGTCCACATAGGCGTGGGCATTACGTCTGAGTTTGTCGGCGTTCTGGGAATGGGGGTCCCCAGACTTGCCTGCCTGCAGCCTGCGGCGTGGCTCAGAGGGGCCCCAGCGCAGCCCATCTTCATTAACACAAACTCAAGACCCTCGCGAGGGGCCAAGCCTCGCGGGGCGGACGACAAGGAGCTTCCTCAGGCACGGCCTCATCAGGTGGGCTCGCGAGGAGGCGGAGAGTTCAAGGCAGTGTACCTCGCGAGGTGCCCATGACGCAAGCCATGACGACCAAGGGCGCCAATCGGGCGCCAGCGCGCGCAGTGTCCTCCTTTCCTCTTTGGTGCAAAGGGAGCAAGTGCAGGCGAGAGCATCAAGAAAAGGCATCCATTTCGGTGCAACAAGACCAAGACCAGCCCAACAGCAGGGAAGGAGTCATTGTGGAGCCCAAGCAGGCGTCACCACCAGAGCCTTTGACAGGCGAGGACCAACTTTAATTAGGATAAGTGTACCCGTTGTTCCCCTTCAAAATGGTCAATTGTTGGCGCCCTTCCCGCTCAATATTTGGGAAGAGGCCCACGGCCTTTGCCTATAAATAGGACTAGCCACCCCCAGGGTAGGGCATCTGGATCCTCACCAAGAAACCAGTAGATAGAGCAATTGAACTCCTCCTAGCAGTTCATCGCACCAGCCAAGAACAGACCCTCGCGAGGCTGTTCTTCCTTGTATTGTTCATCATCAGCCCAAGAGGCAATCCACCACACCACACACTGGAGTAGGGTATTACACCACAATGGTGGCCTGAACCAGAATAAATCTTGTGTCTCTTATGTTGTTCTGTTTGGTAGTTTAGATCCTAGCGATTCAGCGAGGAGCAGGCAGGCAGAGGGTTAAATCTCCACGCGCACCCCAGTGTTCGAACCTCAAGGGTTTGCCGGAACCCGAAATCCGACATTTGGGGTGCCATGTAGGGGTGCGCCGGAATTTTCCTTCCGTCTTCTCGTTCTTCCCCGACCATCGCATCCATGTCTGACGCTTGTCGGGCTCGCGCCGAGCACCGAGTCGCCCTCGCTTCCCATGTCGCCCAGACGGCTCCCGTCGGCGGGCGCCCTCGTCGTTCCCCGTCACCTGCCATCAATGCCGCCACCGGCCCGGCGGGGAACGAACAGCAAGCATCGTCCCAGCATCCATCCATGAGGCGGGACGGCCGCACTGCCACACCCTCGCTCACCCCCACTGGTTCTTCGTCACGCGCGCCCCATCGAGCTGCGCTCATCGTGGAAAACGAACTCCTGCGCTACCGCCCCATCGACGACGTCTACGAAGAGTGGCTCGACCGAGTCGCCGAGCTCGTTCGCGCCACAGGGGGCTCCCCCGCGCCGTCCTTCTCGCTGCACCGCGCCCCGCCCTGTGCAGGCAATGAAGCTCCTGGGGCGCCTCAGCCGCCTCCTCCTCAAGAAGGCGCCCTGGCCCCAAGGTGCGCGGCCCCTGGGCGGAACCCGCTCCGTCAGGCGCCAGCGCGGCAAGAGCAGAGGTGCCAAGAAGTCCCTCGCCCTCGAGAAGCTGCCCGAGCGCTCCCTGCTCTAGCACATCAAGACCCTGCGCTGCCCCCAGCTGCGGCGCATGGGGACCCACAGGACCAAGCTCTCCATCGCCCAAGGCCCCCTGTGGCCACAGCGGGCTGCCGCGCCTTCACCTCCGAGCTGCACAGCGTCGCGTGGCCCGGCAAGTTCAAGCCAGACCTGCCTCCTCGCTACGACGGCACGGCTGACCCTGCAGAGTTCCTCCAGCTCTACGAGTTGGGCATCGAGGCTTCCAACGGAGACAAAAAGGTCATGGCAAATTGGTTTCCCATGGCGCTCAAGGACGGAGCCCGCACCTGGCTCCTGAATCTGGCCCCAGGCACGATCTCCTCCTGGGACGAGATGCGCACCCGCTTCATCGCCAACTTCCAGGGTACTCGCGACCGGCCACCCGCCGTGAGCGACATGCGCCGTATCAAGCAGCAACCGGGGGAAACCCTGCAGAAGTACATCCAGCACTTCAACAACGCACGCCTCAAGATCCCCAAGGTAATGGAGGAGGCAGTCATCTCAGCCTTCTCCGACGGCGTGCGCGACGTCAAGATGAAGGAGGAGCTGGCGATGCATGAGGACCTGTGCACCTCCTTGGAGCTGTTCAACTTGGCGACCAAGTGCGCCAGGGCTGAGGAGGGACGCCTCTCCCTCCTCGAGCTGCCTGCCACGGACCCGGAAGAGAAGAAGCCCAAGGACAAGGACATGAAGCGCAAGGGGGCTGCCGTACTCGCGGCAGAGCCAGACACCAAGCAGGGCAGAGATCAGCCCGAATCCTCCAAGGGCAGTCGGTACTGCATGTACCACGACCTCCACACCCACAACACCAATGAATGCCAAGAGCTCTGGGCCATGCGTGAAGGAAGGGTCGGCAGATGTCCCGACCGCAGCGACCGGGGCTACGGCCGAGGAGGAGGAAGGAATGCAGGACGTTGGGAAGACCGCGGCCCACGCCAAGGGGTGGCGCGACCACCCTCGCGAGGATCACTGGCAAAACCCACCTCGCGAGGGAGGCTGGAGGGATCAGCCTCGCGAGGATCGCCCACAAGGGAACGCGGGCCTCCCTCCGCTGCCGCCGCAGCCAAGGAGAAATGAAGACCGTCATCAGGACGAGGGGGCTGGGGGCTTCCAGGAACCACATGCAATCGCCTGCATCCTGGGTGGAGCTCAAGCCCCAGCCTCTCAATGCATCTTCAAGCAGTTCGCCCGCGAAGTGAATGCAGTCCTCCCCAAGCTCGAGGCCACGCGCCCTCTCAGGTGGTCAGCATGCGCCATCACGTTCAGCTCAGTGGATCAGCTCAAGTGCGCGGCCACAACCGGAGTCCTCCCGATGCTTTGTTCCCCAATCATCAGCAACGTACTGGTCACTAGAACCCTCGTCAACGGCGGGGCAGGGCTCAACGTCCTGTCCATGGAAACGTTCAACAATCTCCAAGTGCCCTACAGCCAGCTTCAGCCAACCAAGCCTTTCTCCGGAGTCACCGACGGCTCCACGGTCCTGATTGGCCAGGTCCGCCTTCCTGTCACCTTCGGGGCACGCGACAACTACCGCACGAAGCTCATCGACTTCAACGTCGTTCACATTTGCCTGCCGTACAACGCCATCCTCGGGTACCCGGCGCTGGCCAAGTTTATGGCCGTAACCCACCATGGCTACAACATCCTCAAGATGCCAGGAAGTGGCGGGGTCATCACGGTGCCCTGCGAAGAAAGAGACGCAGTGTGCTCCCTGGAGCGAGCCTTTCAGGTTGCGTCACTGGAAGACCCGGACCGTGGAAGCAGGAGGCTTCCGAGGCCGCCCCCAAGAAGAAGAAGGCATCATCCGGCCCGGCCCCTCAGGAGGCAGACCCCTCAGGGCCCGCGCCTGCTCAGGGGGAACCTCCTTCCATCGCATAGGGAAGCGCGCCCGGCGCCCTCCTCAGGCAGGGCTCGGGGGCTCTCCCCTGGAGGGCCGCCGACCTCGCCAAGGTCACGAGGGAGGCGCTTGGGCACCACGTGGAGGCGTGTTTCGAAGCACGTTTCCCTCAAGAAGGAGCAAGGCAAGGAGGGCCAAACCCCCAGGAGTTCGTCAGCAAGGCCATTCAGGAGCTACAGGAGTCAAGGGTCATGAGAGGCAGTCGCCGCTTACCCGCTGTGGCCCCCCATCCAGGCGAGGATGGTGGGCTGCGCGTCTGCGTCGACATACCGGGGCTCAACCAAGCCGCGTCACAGGAGAGCCTCTGGCCCTCGCAAGTGGGACGCTGCGAGGGTCCTCCCCACAGCTACGTTCGCATGCCTTATGGCTTGCCGAACGCGGCTGTTGCGCACCAGCGCCTCATGAGGGCCATCCTGGAGGCTCAAGAGGTCAGGCGTTCCGCAGCCCTGGTGGAGATGGAGATGGCCCGCAAGGAGCCGCCAGCGCCTCCGGAGCCTCCTGAGGCCCCTGGGCCTGGGGGCTCGTGAGGATCGGCTCCCGCAGCCCACCGAGTCTGCTACACCAACACCCCTTCGTCCCCAACATCATTAGGTGACATCTTTCAAGTTTCATTTCCGGCTGGGAGCGCCCTCAGGGCCACATTATTCCCAGGCCGCGTGGGTCCGTCCCTGCGGCGTGTATCCCTTTTATTTCATGTTCTTAGCTTACCTTATTGGGGACGCCCCTCGGGCTGCATCATCCCCAAGTCGCTCGGGCCTGACCCAGCAGCGTGTACCCTTCTTGCGTTTATCTTAGGGCTATGCTTTCGACCCATCATGCTTGTTATTTGGTGCCTTTTCCTCCTGGGTGTCGGAATCTTGGGCGTTAAAGGGGGGTGCCTGAGCATCGCGACTCAGGGCTCCTACCGTCTCTCCAGCCCTCACCCTCTGGTTTCGTCCATGGCATCGCGACCTGGCATGCCAGCGACGGCTGAGACCACCTCGAGAGCCGAGACCCGAGGACGTAGAGTTTCGACATCTAACCCAGCTTGCGCGTTAAAGGGGGGGTGCCTGAGCATCACGACTCAGGGCTCCTACCGGCTCTCCAGCCCTCACCCTCTGGTTTTGTCCATGGCATCGCGACCTGGCATGCCAGCGAAGGCTGAGACCAGCTCGAGAGCCGGGACCCGAGGACGTAGAGTTTCGACATCTAACCCAGCTTGCACGTTAAAGGGGGGGTGCCTGAGCATCGCGACTCAGGGCTCCTACCGGCTCTCTAGCCCTCACCCTCTGGTCTTGTCCATGGCATCGCGACCTGGCATGCCAGCGACGGTTGAGACCAGCTCGAGAGCCGGGACCCGAGGACGTAGAGCACCGGCATCTGGCCAAATTTGCAGGAACACACTCCAAGATAAGGCCCAGAGCCAGGCGCAACCCGCCTTGAGGTAGGGCCCCATGAGTCCCGCGCAGGCTCACGGGTGCCCCAATATGCCTCGCCAGGCCTTTCGTGCCTCGTCGCCTCTCCAAAGCAACTAACGGCTAACTGTCGATTACCACGACGAACTCTCGTTCCTTTTGTGATGAGCCTGCAGGGTCCCTCCAAGGAGCATCGCCAGGCAAGGCCCTCACGGTGCCTTCTTCGCTCTGGTCCGCACAAACCGCTTGCACGTTAAAGGGGGGGTGCCTGGGCATGGCGACTCAGGGCTCCAACCGGCTCTCCAGCCCTCACCCTCTGGTCTTGTCCATGGCATTGCGACCTGGCATGCCAGCGACGGCTGAGACTCGCTCGAGGGCCGGGACCCGAGGACGTAGAGCAGAAAGGGGAGCGAAGGCGAGAGGGGAGGAGCATGTGAGGACCTCGCCAAGCAACCCCTCATCGGCCAAGGCACGGATCTAGCGCCGCACCAGGAAGCGTTTCCTGACCCTCGAGATAAGTCACTGTCCGGAAACACTAGTTATCGCAGCACCATCCCCGCACCTAATGCAATCCCATGTTAGCAACGTCGCTCTCCTTTCTCACCGAGTGATGGCTGCTTGAGCGCTAAGGGGCACCTCCTGAGCATCGTGACTCAGGGGCTCTTACCGGACCCCGGGCCGCTCACCTCCTGGCCTTGACCACGGCATCGCGACCTGGCATACCAGCGACGGCTGAAGCCGCCTTGGGACTGGGACCTGTCGGCGCAGAGCATCAAGCCCTCACGAGGTCTGAAAAGGAGGAAACTAAGCTAAAATGGAATAAGCATCTCGTACTGCTTCGCAATAAGGATCATATTGACAAATGGAGCTGCAAACATCTTACAAGCCCCCGCGGGGTACATTCTTGGCTCCTCGCAGGAACAAAAGACGCGAATCCTAAGGAGTCCTAACTACAGAGGCCATCGCGGCGGACACCATCATCAACAGTGGGCCGCCCAGCACCGGCGCCAACCCCATCCAGATCAGGGGCGGCAATGGCCTGACTAGCCCGCCCTGCTTCGGGAGCGGCGCAGGCTCGGGGGCTCGTAGCTGTCGTCGCTCGTCTCTGGAGTCGCGAAGAGCTCAGCGGAGTCGCTGGATCCACCGGCGCCTCCACCGCCTGGGGAGCTGCCGGGGGAGCGGTTGGCCGGCCTCTGTCTCGCCGCGGCAGGGTCCCGACCGCCTCTTCCGGGGCAGCGCTCCAGCCGGCGACCCTCCGCATCGAAGACCTTGAAGGACATCACCGAAGCACCGTCATACTCCAGGTGGATCGTGAGGGCGCCCCTTGTCCTGCAGACCCGGGCGACCTCGCCCCAGCCTCGAGTCATGAAGACCTCGCCCGGGGAAACGACCGCGACCTCTGCCCCGGTCGCGAGGGTGCCGCAGCCGACGTGCTGCAGCCAAAGCCCCAGGGGTTCCCCCTGCCGGATGACGGAGGCGAAAAAGGGGGGAGACGAATCCAAGACTTAGGAGGCGTGGCGGCGCGAAGCACGAACTCTCGGCAGGAGCTCTCGGCATGGACTCCAGGGGGAAGACGCACACCTTCGTGACCCGCCGGCACCGACGGCGGCGCCACCCGTGGCGTTCGACGTCGGCTCCTTCAGGGCCATCGGTATGCGTGTACAAGGGAAGTTGGAACCCTGGTGGTGGCCGCTCACACCAGGGCCTCGGCGCTCCCTGGCGGATACCCTCACCCCGATGCCAGAGGGCAAGCCGTTTCTTCGGTGGAAGCGGGTCAGGATCCTCTTGGGGAGCTTTTCCCTTCTCTTCCACGGAGAACCGGCGGATCAGAGCCATTGCAGCAGGACGGAGCAAGGCCCAGGAAGGAGGAGAAGCAGTGGGAGTAGACTGGAGGGCGCGCGCCGTCCATACTTATAGCCAGTGAAGACCAACCGTCGACCTCCACGATCACAGGTAATCATGACCCGCTTTGCATGCAGGGACTTGTCGAATCCGTGCAGTTACCAAGGCGTCGTGGGGAAGTGGAGGCACCCACGTCCAATCAACCGCCACGCAGCACCCAAGGCCGCAGGCTGTTAGGGCCCGCGACGCTTCGCACTTGCCCTTTCGCCTCTCTGCTCGGCCAAGTCCGGGCGCGCCGTGGGCCCGGGGGCTACTGTCGGCGTTCTGGGAACAGGGGTCTCCAGACTTGCCTGCCTGCGGCCTGCGGCGTGGCTCAAAGGGGGCCCAGCGCAGCCCATCTTCATCAACACAAACTCAAGACCCTCGCGAGGGGCCAAGCCTCGCGGGTCGGACGACAAGGAGCTTCCGCACTACAAGGATAACCCCTATAAAGCAACGCAAATTCTACAACATTTTAACTATATGTTGTAAGATTCACAATAGATACGGGTATAAGCGTTGAAGCATATGCGTTCCAGATTTACAGCTCACGACGCTACATATGAAAAAAAAAAAAAAAGAGAAGAGAGATGCGCTAACA
>NC_041381.1:409327418-409328255 GCF_002162155.2 Triticum dicoccoides | reverse complement strand
TCCAACCGACCTCACCGCCGGCCGTCCCCCTCGCCCCCTCCCACCTTACAGCTTCGGAGGCTGGCGGATCCGCCGCATCCCCCACACACCCATCCCTCTCGCGTCCCATCCCTCTTTCCTCACGCGGCTCCTCGTTGCGCCAGCTGCGGTGGCCGATTCAGGCGACATCCGGTGAGACCCACGACCATGAAGCACAGCTCAAGGTCCCCTCACACCGTGGCGCTTTCCCATCCGGCTAGATCCGGTGCTCGCGGCCACAAAGCCCACCCGCGACCCTCCCCCCATGGCTAGGGTTTTGGGCGTCGGCTCCAGCGCCGGAGGCCATGTCGTTCTCATCTCGTCCGGTGAGTGCATCCCCTCCCCTTGCTTAGTTCTCTCTCTCTGCCCCTCTCTCTAACCTCTGCTCTTCTCTTCTCCTATATACGTGCAGGGAGAAATCGCTAGTGGACAGCCTTGCTGCTGCTCGGGACAAAGCAGCCATGGAGCTTCCTCCTCCTCGTCCTCCTCTGGCTTCATGTGAGTTGGTCCACTCCTCTCTACTCTCGTCCATGGCACATCAGGAACCATTGTTTTTCTGGTGGTGTTAGGATTTGCCACTCCTTGGGCTTAAGTGCCTGCTGCTTGAGGTCAATTTGATGTTGCTGTTAGGAACAAATATTCGAAGACTCAAACTTTTCAATCTTCTCTTCTTCCAATCCACCATATCTCTCCCTAGGCTGATTCATGCATTAATGCCATGATGGTTGTTGCAGCAGAATTGGAAGTCCAGTGACGACAGTTTAAAGCAGATGGGGAGCAACGAGGCTACCGCGCAGCTGTACGGCGGCCTGGTAGGGA
>NC_041381.1:409298273-409327147 GCF_002162155.2 Triticum dicoccoides | reverse complement strand
GGATCATCGGCCGTTACTCCCTCCCTGACCCTGGCAAGTAAGCTTTATCACAAGATTTCATGCTGTGTTCTGTAGCTAGCTAGAGCATTGAATTCTTCGTGAAAGGCCAATGAATTCTCTTGATATAGATTAGTTGATGAAGTAATCGGTTAGGTATATGTGTTTCTATGAGCACTGTTGTTGACCCCGTTATGCCCTGTATGGAGTGGAGAAGAGTCACGAGTGGTGGTCTTCATGGCCTCTAGTGGCAATACGGAATCCTGCTTTCAGGTTGTATTTGCTACGTCAATAACTGAAACACCAGCCACCCAGTTGACTATTGATATTAATAGCTCAATTTCCAGCTGATTTTTGATCTCAGTCCATGCTCGCCAACGTAATTAATTAGTTGG
Source organism: Triticum dicoccoides (assembly GCF_002162155.2). NCBI lineage: Eukaryota > Viridiplantae > Streptophyta > Magnoliopsida > Poales > Poaceae > Triticum > Triticum dicoccoides. The sequence continues at coordinate 409,326,755 of NC_041381.1, read as the reverse complement.
TTTTTGCATATACAGGATTTGAGAACTTTACGTCATTTCATATGTATACCCATGAGAACTCCAGTTGACTTCCTGGTATATTTTATATATCTTCTGAGTTTCAGCATTAAGATAAGCTATGATGCTGAGACATTACGTAATTTTCTGTAATGTGATGTTTAGCATATCAGCTTCCCAGCTTTCTTGAAATAATGTGTAACACTGCATAACTTTTACTTGGTTTATTTGGTAGTTGAACTACAATCCTACTGACGATGCAAAAGTTATGCTAATAGCAAGGACTACTTGACTTGTACAGGTTCATGTTTACATCATAGATTGATTGATGAGGTTTCAATATAAAACGAAACATTCATATACAATTATTATTATGGGAGCAATATTCTAAACATTTGTTCTAACATCATGTATATCGTTCCTCTGCAGTTCCATTATTTGGATTTCAGAGCAGCCACTTGCAGAAAACATAATAAGGTAATTAAGCTACTTTCTAGAATATGCTGGATTGTATAAATCCTGAGTAATGATGTGTGGTTCCGAAGCGGTCCATAATTTTGTTCCAAAATTGGCGTTTTTTCCACCCTTTTCATGTTCTGAAACAATACAATATGCATGCACAAGGCTTTTTGAATTACGTTAGCTGTATGTCTTATGTAAATTGTACACTCCAATTAAAGAGTTGTTGTGATTAGTCATGGTCAGTGTGTATATACCGTGCTGTGTGAATAGTCTGTAGCTTCACAGAAACTGTAAGCATGTCGCTCCATCATTTCTTAACATTTTCATATTTAGGTCCTTCTGTTTGTCTGCATAAGCAGTGATTTTGTCTGGACTAATTTATTGTTAACCAAACACGAATTACCATGGTAACCAGCTTGATGTGTTGAATAACTCAATTAGCCCCTTTACCACAACTGGTGTGTAACTAATGTTTAAATTATGTTTACAAGCACAAACTGAAGGTCTATTTGTACTCTGTTATATTTTACTCATGCTTGGACCAGGACCTCATGAGGAACAACAATTGATGCAGGTTCGTGTTGCTCCAACAGATTCTGCACCATATGCCGTAAAAAATGTGTATCTTTGTCCATTTGATATGTTCACCATTGGAAGCAATCGGAGCAAATGTTAACACTTATGCAATGATTTCTGCCATACACTAAGACGCCTATATTAGCCTCATATAGTTTAAGTATGTAACATGAACCCTCGAGGAAAGTTATGAATACATTTCCATCTATGTATGCTAGTAATTTGTCGTGTATAATAAAGATTGCATGGCCTTCCACATTTGTACGTGACTAATAACCTGCCTCTATCACTACTTGCACCATGTCAATTCATTGCGTTAATGGTTCATTTTGTTATTTTCTTTGTATTTTCAGAAGATACGGATGATTATATGGGTGTGTAACAAGTATACTGCAATGATGATGATGATGTTCCGGTTCATAATGATGAAGATTGATGCTTTCAGCTTTAGTTAAGTTGTAGGGATATGGTTCCTGTTGGATGATGTTCCTCGGTTAAGTTTTACTTAAGTTGTAGAGTTGTCAAGAAAATATTTAGATTATGCATCACATTGGGATGATGTTCCTCGTGTAATATCCACTATTGTAATCCAACATTTTTATCCAATATATGATTTCTTCCTCTTATGAGGATATTCTCTTTTTTCTTTGTTCATTGTGTGGAGCATATTCAATACATAATTATCACCATTATGTGGAGCATTAGTTTAACTGATGGCAATATATATATAATAATAATATTCACATTATATATGTACCAACACCTCTAGGGTTCAAATTCTTTGTTGCCAAACAATGAAATTTGGATTCTTATATATTAAGCACCAACGTATAGAAGTGTTGTAAAAGTCAGTTTTATGTGTTGCACTTTTGCAACGGTCCCTTTACCAATGGTAGTATAAGCGTTGCATTATGCGTTAGCAACACTGGATAAGGCAACGCATCCCAAACCGTTGGTAAATGCGCTAGCAACGCATATATGGACTTTTAGATACGGAAAAATGCGTTGCTATAGGGGGTTCCTGTTGTGGCACGGCCTCATCAGGTGGGCTCGCGAGGAGGCGGAGAGTTCAAGGCAGGGTACCTCGCGAGGTGCCCATGACGCAAGCCATGACGACCAAGGGCGCCAGCGCGCGCAGTGTCCTCCTTTCCTCTTTGGTGCAAAGGGAGCAAGCGCATGCGAGAGTATCAAGCAAAGGCATCCATTTCGGTGCAACAAGACCAAGACCAGCCCAACGGCAGGGAAGGAGTCATTGTGGAGCCCAAGTAGGCGTCACCACCAGAGCCTTTGACAGGCGAGGACCAACTTTAGTCAGGATAAGTGTACCCGCTGTTCCCCTTCAAAATGGCCAATTGTGGCGCCCTTCCCGCTCAATATTTGGGAAGAGGCCCAGGGCCTTTTCCTATAAATAGGACTAGCCACCCCCAGGGTAGGGCATCTGGATCCTCATCAAGAAACCAGCAGATAGAGCGATTGAACTCCTCCTAGCAGTTCATCGCACCAGCCAAGAACAGACCCTCGCGAGGCTGTTCTTCCTTGTATTGTTCATCATCAGCCCAAGAGGCAATCCACCACACCACACACTGGAGTAGGTTATTACACCACAATGGTGCCTGAACCAGTATAAATCTTGTGTCTCTTGTGTTGTTCTGTTTGGTAGTTTAGATCCTAGCGATTCGGCGAGGAGCAGGCAGGCAGAGGGTTAAATCTCTGCGCGCACCCCAGTGTTCGAACCTCAAGGGTCTGCCGGAACCCGAAATCCGACAGAGTTGCTTCAACAAGCACTTCTGCATACAGCGCTGGAAGGTGGTGTTGGAAATATGCCCTAGAGGCAATAATAAAAGCATTATTATTATATTTCCTTGTTCATGATAATTGCCTTTATTCATGCTATAATTGTGTTATCTGGAAATTGTAATACATGTGTGAATAACAGACATCAACATGTCCCTAGTGAGCCTCTAGTTGACTAGCTCGTTGATCAACAGATAGTCATGGTTTCCTGACTATGGACACTGGATGTCATTGATAACGAGATCACATCATTAGGAGAATGATGTGATGGACAAGACCCAATCCTAAACATAGCACAAGATCGTATAGTTCGTTTGCTAGAGTTTTCCAAATGTCAAGTATCTTTTCCTTAGACCATGAGATCGTGTAACTCCCGGATACCGTAGGAGTGCTTTGGGTATGCCAAACGTCACAACATAACTGGGTGACTATAAAGGTAGACTACGGGTATCTCCGAAAGTGTCTGTTGGGTGACATGGATCAAGACTGGGATTTGTCACTCCGTATGACGGAGAGGTATCACTGGGCCCACTCGGTAATGCATCATCATGAGCTCAGAGTGACCAAGTGTCTGGTCACGGGATCATGCATTACGGTACGAGTAAAGTGACTTGCCGGTAACGAGATTGAACGAGGTATTGGGATACCGACGATCGAATCTCGGGCAAGTAACATATCGATAGACAAAGGGAATAGCGTACGGGGTTGATAGAATCCTCGACATCGTGGTTCATCCGATGAGATCATCGTGGAGCATGTGGGAGCCAACATGGGTATCCAGATCCCGCTGTTGGTTTTTGACCGGAGAGTCGTCTCGGTCATGTCTGCTTGTCTCCCGAACCCGTAGGGTCTACACACTTAAGGTTCAGTTACGCTAGGGTTGTAGGGATATGTATATGCAGTAACCCGAATGTTGTTCGGAGTCCCGGATGAGATCCCGGACGTCACGAGGAGTTCCGGAATGGTCCGGAGGTAAAGATTTATATATGGGAAGTCCTGTTTCGGGCATCGGGACAAGTTTCGGGGTTATCGGTATTGTACCGGGACCACCGGAAGGGTCCCGGGGGTCCACCGGGTGGGTCCACCTGTCCCGGGGGGCCACATGGGCTGTAGAGGGTGCGCCTCGGCCTAATGGGCCAAGGGCACCAGCCCCACATAGGCCCATGCGCCTAGGGTTTGAAAGGGGAAGAGTCCTAGGAGGGGAAGGTACTTCCTAGGTGCCTTGGGGGGGAGGGAAACCCCCCTTGGCCGCCGCACCCCCTAGGAGATTGGATCTCCTAGGGCCGGCCACCCCCCTTGGCCCTCCTATATATAGTGGGAGAGGAGGGACTTCATACCTGAACACCTTGGCCTTTGGTTGCCTCCTTCTCCCTCCCCAACACCTCCTCCACCTCCATAGTGCTTAGCGAAGCTCTGCCGGAGTACTGCAGCTCCATCAACACCACGCCGTCGTGCTGCTGCTGGTGCCATCTCCCTCAACCTCTCCTCCCTCCCTTGCTGGATCAAGAAGGAGGAGACGTGGCTGTTCCGTACATGTGTTGAACGCGGAGGTGCCGTCCGTTCGGCGCTGGTCATCGGTGATTTGGATCACGTCGAGTACGACTACATCATCACCGTTCTTTTGAACGCTTCCGCTCGCGATCTACAAAGGTATGTAGATGCATCTAATCACTCGTTGCTAGATGAACTCCTAGATGATCTTGGTGAAACGAGTAGGAAAATTTTTGTTTTCTGCAACGTTCTCCAACAGTGGCATCATGAGCTAGGTCTATGCGTAGTTCTTCTTGCGCGAGTAGAACACAATTTGTTGTGGGCGTAGATTTGTCAACTTTCTTGCCGTTACTAGTCCTTTCTTGCTTCAGCGGTATTGTGGGATGAAGCGGCCCGGACCAACCTTACACGTACGCTTACGTGAGACCGGTTCCACCGACTAACATGCACTAGTTGCATAAGGTGGCTGGCGGGTGTCTGTCTCTCCTACTTTAGTTGGAGCGGAATCGATGAACAGGGTCCTTATGAAGGGTAAATAGAAATTGACAAATCACGTTGTGGCTTTAACATAGGTAAGAAAACGTTCTTGCTAGAACCCTAATTCAGCCACGTAAAACTTGCAACAACAATTAGAGGACGTCTAACTTGTTTTTGCAGCAAGTGGTTTGTGATATGATATGGCCAAAGTTGTGATGAATGATGAATGATCTATATGTGATGTATGAGATGTTCATGCTATTGTAATAGGATTCACGACTTGCATGTTGATGAGTATGACAACCGGCAGGAGCCATAGGAGTTGTCTTTATTCTTTTAATGACCTGCGTGTCATCGAGAAACGCCATGTAAATTACTTTACTTTATTGCTAAACGCGTTAGCCATAGTAGTAGAAGTAATAGTTGGCGAGCAACTTCATGGAGACACGATGATGGAGATCATGATGATGGAGATCATGGTGTCAAGCCGGTGACAAGATGATCATGGAGCCCCAAGATGGAGATCAAAGGAGCTATGTGATATTGGCCATATCATGTCACGTTTATTATTTGATTTCATGTGATGTTTATCATGTTTTGCATCTTGTTTACTTAGAACGACGGTAGTAAATAAGATGATCCCTCACAATAAATTCAAGAAGTGTTCCCCCTAACTGTGCACCGTTGCGACAGTTCGCTGTTTCAAAACACCACGTGATGATCGGGTGTTTTATTCAGACGTTCACATACAACGGGTGTAAGACAGATTTACACATGCAAACACTTAGGTTGACTTGACGAGCCTAGCATGTACAGACATGGCCTAGGAACACAGAAGACCGAAAGGTCGAGCATGAGTCGTATAGAAGATACGATCAACATGAAGATGTTCACCGATGTTGACTAGTCCGTCTCACGTGATGATCGGACACGGTCTAGTTTAACTCGGATCATGTAATACTTAGATGACTAGAGGGATGTCTAATCTAACTGGGAGTTCACTAATAATTTGATTAGTTGAACTTAATTATCATGAACTTAGTCTAAAATCTTTGCAATATGTCTTGTAGATCAAATGGCCAACGTAGTCCTCAACTTCAACGCGTTCCTAGAGAAAACTAAGCTGAAAGACGATGGCAGCAACTATACGGACTGGGTCCGGAACCTGAGGATCATCCTCATAGCTGCCAAGAAAGATTATGTCCTACAAGCACCGCTTGGTGACGCACCCGTTCTCCCTGCAGAACAAGATGTTATGAACGCTTGGCAGGCACGTTTCGATGACTACTCCCTCGTTCAGTGCGGCATGCTTTACAGCCTAGAGCCGGGGCTCCAAAAGCATTTTGAGAGACATGGAGCATATGAGATGTTCGAAGAGCTGAAAATGGTTTTCCAAGCTCATGCCCGGGTCGAGAGATATGAAGTCTCCGAAAAATTCTTCAGCTGTAAGATGGAGGAAAACAGTTCTGTCAGTGAGCACATACTCACTATGTCTGGGTTGCATAACCGCTTGACTCAGCTGGGAGTTAATCTCCCGGATGATGCGGTCATTGACAGAATCCTCCAGTCGCTTCCACCAAGCTACAAGAGCTTTGTGATGAACTTCAATATGCAGGGGATGGAAAAGACCATTCCTGAAGTATTTGCTATGCTGAAATCAGCAGAGGTAGAAGTCAGGAAGGAACATCAAGTGTTGATGGTCAATAAAACCACTAAGTTCAAGAAAGGCAAGGGTAAAAAGAACTTCATGAAGGACGACAAGGAGGTTGCCGCGCCCGGCAAGCAAGCTGCCGGGAAGAAGCCAAAGAATGGACCCAAGCCCGAGACTGAGTGCTTTTATTGCAAGGGAAGCGGTCACTGGAAGCGGAACTGCCCTAAGTACTTAGCGGATAAGAAGGCCGGCAAAACGAAAGGTATATGTGATATACATGTAATTTATGTGTACCTTACTAGTGCCCGTAGTGGCTCCTGGGTATTTGATACCGGTGCAGTTGCTCACATTTGTAACTCAAAGCAGGGGCTGCGGAATAAGCGGAAACTGGCAAAGGACGAGGTGACGATGCGCGTCGGGAATGGTTCCAAGGTCAATGTGATCGCCGTCGGCACGCTACCTCTGCATCTCCCTTCGGGATTAGTTTTAAACCTTAATAATTGTTATTTAGTGCCAGCTTTGAGCATGAACATTGTATCGGGATCTCGTTTAATTCGAGATGGCTACTCTTTTAAATCTGAGAATAATGGTTGTTCCATTTTATGAGAGATATGTTTTATGGTCATGCTCCTATGGTGAATGGTTTATTCCTTATGAATCTCGAACGTGATGCTACACATATTCATAATGTGAGTACCAAAAGAAGTAAGGTTAATAATGATAGTCCCACATACCTGTGGCACTGCCGCCTTGGTCACATAGGTGTCAAACGCATGAAGAAGCTCCATGCTGATGGACTTTTAGAGTCTCTTGATTATGAATCATTTGACACGTGCGAACCATGCCTTATGGGTAAAATGACCAAGACTCCGTTCTCAGGAACAATGGAGCGAGCAACCGACTTATTGGAAATCATACATACTGATGTGTGCGGTCCGATGAGTGTTGAGGCTCGCGGTGGCTATCGTTATGTTCTCACTCTCACTGATGATTTAAGTAGGTATGGGTATATCTACTTAATGAAACACAAGTCTGAAACCTTTGAAAAGTTCAAGGAATTTCAGAGTGAGGTTGAAAATCAACGTGACAGGAAAATCAAGTTTCTACGATCAGATCGTGGAGGAGAATACTTGAGTCACGAGTTTGGGGCACACTTAAGAAAATGTGGAATAGTTTCACAACTCACGCCGCCTGGAACACCTCATCGTAATGGTGTGTCCGAACGTCGTAATCGCACTCTGTTAGATATGGTGCGATCTATGATGTCTCTTACCGATTTACCACTTTCTTTTTGGGGCTATGCTTTAGAGACTGCCGCATTCACTTTAAATAGGGCTCCGTCGAAATCCGTTGAGACGACACCGTATGAATTATGGTTTGGGAAGAAACCTAAGCTGTCGTTTCTAAAAGTTTGGGGATGCGATGCTTATGTCAAGAAACTTCAACCTGAAAAGCTCGAACCCAAGTCGGAAAAATGCGTCTTCATAGGATACCCAAAAGAAACTATTGGGTACACCTTCTACCTCAGATCCGAAGGCAAGATCTTTGTTGCCAAGAATGGGTCCTTTCTGGAGAAAGAGTTTCTCTCGAAAGAAGTAAGTGGGAGGAAAGTAGAGCTTGATGAAGTATTACCTCTTGAACCGGAAAATGGCGCAACTCAAGAAAATGTTCCTAAGGTGCCTGCACCGACTAGAGAGGAAGTTAATGAAAATGATCAAGATACTTCTGATCAAGCCCCTACTGAAATTCGAAGGTCCACAAGGACACGTTCCGCACCAGAGTGGTACGGCAACCCTGTCTTGGAAATCATGCTGTTAGACAATGGTGAACCTTCGAACTATGAAGAAGCGATGGCGGGCCCGGATTCCGACAAATGGCTGGAAGCCATGAAATCCGAGATAGGATCCATGTATGAAAACAAAGTATGGACTTTGACTGACTTGCCCGTTGAGCGGCGAGCCATAGAAAATAAATGGATCTTTAAGAGGAAGACAGACGCGGATGGTAATGTGACCATCTATAAAGCTCGGCTTGTCGCTAAGGGTTATCGACAAGTTCAAGGGGTTGACTATGATGAGACTTTCTCACCGGCAGCGAAGCTGAAGTCCGTCCGAATCATGTTAGCAATTGCCGCATTCTATGATTACGAAATATGGCAAATGGACGTCAAAACGACATTCCTTAATGGTTTCCTTAAGGAAGAATTGTATATGATGCAGCCGGAAGGTTTTGTCGATCCTAAGAATGCTGACAAAGTGTGCAAGCTCCAACGCTCGATTTATGGGCTGGTGCAAGCATCTCGGAGTTGGAACATTCGCTTTGATGAGATGATCAAAGTGTTTGGGTTTACACAGACTTATGGAGAAGCCTGCGTTTACAAGAAAGTGAGTGGGAGCTCTGTAGCATTTCTCATATTATATGTAGATGACATACTTTTGATGGGAAATGATATAGAACTCTTGGACAACATCAAGGCCTACTTGAATAAAAGTTTTTCAATGAAGGACCTTGGAGAGGCTGCTTATATATTAGGCATCAAAATCTATAGAGATAGATCGAGACGCCTCATAGGTCTTTCACAAAGCACATACCTTGATAAGATATTGAAGAAGTTCAATATGGATCAATCCAAGAAGGGGTTCTTGCCTGTGTTGCAAGGTATGAAATTGAGCTCAGCTCAATGTCCGACCACGGCAGAAGATATAGAAGAGATGAGCGTCATCCCCTATGCCTCAGCCATAGGTTCTATTATGTATGCCATGCTGTGTATCAGGCCTGATGTAAACCTTGCCGTAAGTTTGGTAGGAAGGTACCAAAGTAATCCCGGCAAGGAACACTGGATAGCGGTCAAGAATATCCTGAAGTACCTGAAAAGGACTAAGGAAATGTTTCTCGTTTATGGAGGTGACGAAGAGCTCGTCGTAAAGGGTTACGTCGACGCTAGCTTCGACACAGATCTGGATGACTCTAAGTCACAAACCGGATACGTGTATATTTTGAATGGTGGGGCAGTAAGCTGGTGCAGTTGCAAGCAAAGCGTCGTGGCGGGATCTACATGTGAAGCGGAGTACATGGCAGCCTCGGAGGCAGCACATGAAGCAATATGGGTGAAGGAGTTCATCACCGACCTAGGAGTCATACCCAATGCGTCGGGGCCGATCAAGCTCTTCTGTGACAACACTGGAGCTATTGCACTTGCCAAGGAGCCCAGGTTTCACAAGAAGACAAGGCACATCAAGCATCGCTTCAACTCCATTCGTGAAAATGTTCAAGATGGAGACATAGAGATTTGTAAAGTACATACAGACCTGAATGTAGCAGATCCGTTGACTAAACCTCTCCCTAGAGCAAAACATGATCAACACCAGAATTCCATGGGTGTTCGATTCATCACAATGTAACTAGATTATTGACTCTAGTGCAAGTGGGAGACTGTTGGAAATATGCCCTAGAGGCAATAATAAAAGCATTATTATTATATTTCCTTGTTCATGATAATTGTCTTTATTCATGCTATAATTGTGTTATCCGGAAATCGTAATACATGTGTGAATAACAGACATCAACATGTCCCTAGTGAGCCTCTAGTTGACTAGCTCGTTGATCAACAGATAGTCATGGTTTCCTGACTATGGACACTGGATGTCATTGATAACGAGATCACATCATTAGGAGAATGATGTGATGGACAAGACCCAATCCTAAACATAGCACAAGATCGTATAGTTCGTTTGCTAGAGTTTTCCAAATGTCAAGTATCTTTTCCTTAGACCATGAGATCGTGTAACTCCCGGATACCGTAGGAGTGCTTTGGGTATGCCAAACGTCACAACGTAACTGGGTGACTATAAAGGTAGACTACGGGTATCTCCAAAAGTGTCTGTTGGGTGACATGGATCAAGACTGGGATTTGTCACTTCGTATGACGGAGAGGTATCACTGGGCCCACTCGGTAATGCATCATCATGAGCTCAGAGTGACCAAGTGTCTGGTCACGGGATCATGCATTACGGTACGAGTAAAGTGACTTGCCGGTAACGAGATTGAACGAGGTATTGGGATACCGACGATCGAATCTCGGGCAAGTAACATATCGATAGACAAAGGGAATAGCGTACGGGGTTGATAGAATCCTCGACATCGTGGTTCATCCGATGAGATCATCGTGGAGCATGTGGGAGCCAACGTGGGTATCCATATCCCGCTGTTGGTTATTAACCGGAGAGTCGTCTCGGTCATGTCTGCTTGTCTCCCGAACCCGTAGGGTCTACACACTTAAGGTTCAGTTACGCTAGGGTTGTAGGGATATGTATATGCAGTAACCCGAATGTTGTTCGGAGTCCCGGATGAGATCCCGGACGTCACGAGGAGTTCCGGAATGGTCCGGAGGTAAAGATTTATATATGGGAAGTCCTGTTTCGGGCATCGGGACAAGTTTCGGGGTTATCGGTATTGTACCGGGACCACCGGAAGGGTCCCGGGGGTCCACCGGGTGGGTCCACCTGTCCCGGGGGGCCACATGGGCTGTAGGGGGTGCGCCTTGGCCTAATGGGCCAAGGGCACCAGCCCCACATAGGCCCATGCGCCTAGGGTTTGAAAGGGGAAGAGTCCTAGGAGGGGAAGGCACCTCCTAGGTGCCTTGGGGGGGGGAGGGAAACCCCCCTTGGCCGCCGCACCCCCTAGGAGATTGGATCTCCTAGGGCCGGCCACCCCCCTTGGCCCTCCTATATATAGTGGGGGAGAGGAGGGACTTCATACCTGAACGCCTTGGCCTTTGGTTGCCTCCTTCTCCCTCCCCAACACCTCCTCCACCTCCATAGTGCTTAGCGAAGCTCTGCTGGAGTACTGCAGCTCCATCAACACCACGCCGTCGTGCTGCTGCTGGTGCCATCTCCCTCAACCTCTCCTCCCTCCCTTGCTGGATCAAGAAGGAGGAGACGTGGCTGTTCCGTACGTGTGTTGAACGCGGAGGTGCCGTCCGTTCGGCGCTGGTCATCGGTGATTTGGATCACGTCGAGTACGACTACATCATCACCGTTCTTTTGAACGCTTCCGCTCGCGATCTACAAAGGTATGTAGATGCATCTAATCACTCGTTGCTAGATGAACTCCTAGATGATCTTGGTGAAACGAGTAGGAAAATTTTTGTTTTCTGCAACGTTCCCCAACAGGTGGCGCCGACATTTCTCAAGCTGAACGTCATGGTGATGTAGCAGAAAGAGTCGAATGGTGTGATGAAGGCGGTCTTCAGGCGATTAGCCGGATCCAGCTTGATCTGGTGGTAGCCGGAATAGGCATCAAGGAAAGACAACAGCTCGCATCCGGCTGCGGAGTCAATCACTTGGTCTATCCAAGGCAGAGCAAACGGATCTTTGGGGCTGGCTTTGTTGAAACTGGTATAATCAATGCACATACGCCACTTGCTGTTCTTCTTCAACACGAGGACCGGGTTGGCAAGCCAGTCCGGGTGGAACACTTCCATGATAAATCCGGCTTCTAGCAATCGGGCGATATCTTCTCCAACAATCCTTCTCTTCTCTTCTGACAGGCGGCGGAGGGGTTTCTTGACCGGGTTAGCATCCGGCCTCACGTGTAGTTTGTGCTCGGCGAGATCTATCGAGACAGTCGGCATGTCTTTGGGGGACCATGAGAAGATGTCTCGATTCTCATAGAGGAAATCGACGAGCTCGCCTTCCTATTTGCTGTCAAGACCATTGCCCATGACAGCAAACCTCTCCGGGTACTCCGGGTCTAGGGGATTCGCTTGGTCTCTTTGGCCAGCTGGAAGGAGGCCCCTGCTTCCGCCTCCTTGGGATCAGTTGGCATGGCCGGCTTCTCGCTGGCCATGGCTACCATCCGGTCAAGGAGCTGTTTTTCTTGAGCGATGACAAGGGACTCAGCCAGCCGGCTGCTGGCGGCAGCACAATCTTGTGACTTCTTGTAATCTCCGGCAATGGTGATGATGCCCTTGGTGCCTGGCATCTTGGCCTTCATGTATGCATAGTGCGGGATCATCATGAACTTGGCCAGCGCAGGGCGGCCCAAGAGCGCGTGGTACGGGCTTTCTATGTTTACCACCTTGAACCAAATTGGCTCGCTGCGGAAGTGATCCCTGTCGCCGAAGAGGACGTCAATCTTTATCTTTCCAATTGGGGAACAGGAAAGGTCGGGAGCTATGCCATGGAAGACAGTTCGGTTGGGCTGAAGTTGCTTGGCCTTGATACCCAGCCGCTCCATGGTATCGCGGTACAGGATGTTGATGCTGCTGCCGCCATCTATCAGAACTCGGCCAAAACGGCAGGTCCGCTTCTCCGTTGCAAAGGTTGCGTCGAGCACCAGGGCGTATGAACCCGGGTTGGGCATCATAGCCGGGTGGCCAGCTTGGCTCCAAGTGATGGGCCTCTCTGACCAATGCATGTGGGTGGGAGCTTCTGAGCTGACAGCATTGACCTCTCGGTGCTGCTGCCGCTTGTTGTGCTTGCCGCCGGCTTCACTCATGAAGACGATGTAGGCGGCATGCTCTTCAGGGAACTCGTCTTGAATGGAGCCGACAGGTCGTGCTGTCGGCTGCTGAGCGGCCAGAGCTGGAGGGCCGGCTGGTGGGGGAGGCGGGAGGGCCTCGTCCTTTGCGATCCGAGCTAGCCAGTTGCATTTCTGACTGGTGTGGTTGGATGGCTTTGCATCATCGTGGAACTTGCACGGGGCGTCGAGGCCCTGCTCAAAGGAGAGGGCGGGAAGCCATGCTCCCTTGCATGTTCTCTGTCGCTTGGGGGCGGGCTGACCAGTCGGCTGCTGGAAGCCGGCTGCTGGGCCTTGCGCTTGTTGTCGTTTACTGGCGACGGTTGACGTCACCAGCCGACGTTTGGGGAGCTGGAGGGAGCACCTTCCCAGACGCGTCCACTCAGAGCTCTGACTTCATGGAGGAGTTGGCTGTGGCGTATTTGTCCGCTATAATCAGCAACTCGTTAAGGGTGGCCGGCTCGTCGCAGAGGAGCTTGTGCTTGAGCAAAGTGCCTTCTCGGCACCTGGCAGTGAAGTACTCTATGGCCTACACCTCGTGCACCCCTTCGCAGGAGTTGCACAGCTCGCCCCACCATGTTAAGTAATCGCGGGTGGACTCAATCGGGCCTTGGACGCACATGGAGAGCTGTCGAGGCTTGGGCGGCCGCTTGTAAGTGCTGGTGAAGTTGCGGATGAAGACTTTGGTGAAATCCAGCCAGCTGTTGACGATGTACAGCTTGAGGCTGTTCAGCCATGTCCGGGCCGTGCCCTAGAGCATGAGCGGCACATACTTCACGGCAACGCGCCTGTTGCCGCTTGCTATGTTGACCGCGGTGGAGTAGTCCACTAGCCAATCTTCCGGCTTCACGGAGCCGTTGTACTTGGGAGTGTCTCGTGGGAGCGAGAACCCTTAGGGAAAGGGCTCGTCGTGTATGTGAGGGCTAAAACAAGGCGGGCCGGCTGCATCTTATTTTTCTATCGCCAGGGATCGAGCAAGTCGGTCGATCCGGTGGCGGGCATCATTCTCTCTGACTCCTTCGCGGTGGCCCAACGAGCCTCCGAGAGTCACATGCTCAACAGGCGGCGGAGAGGCATGTCTCTCCCTGCGTGGGGGAGACGGGCAGTCGTTTCGGTGTTCCACTACTCCTGGACGGCCATCTTGGTCGCACTCGATCGTGATGTGCGTGCACTGACTACGGCTAGCAGCCGGCTCCGGGTTCCCCCGGCCGTGAGTGCCACCTGTCGGGGACCGAGTGGTCGTGCCGTGCTCACGTCGAGGGGAACGGATTTCATCTTGCACACCGGGTTCCACCATGCGGCGGGCGGCTTCCTACCGCGCAGTGGTCACATCGAGGAGCTGCTGAAGGCGCTCCATCATGCAGTGCTTCTCGTCGCCCTTCAGGTGGTCCAGCTCATTCGCCACTGCCTGGGCAGCGCGCATGTTGTCCATGGGTGTGGCGTAGACTGTGCGGTCGGCTACAAATATGCCGGCAATGGTGGCGCCATGTTGTCGGATTGCGCCCAGTCGGCTGGGCTCTCCAGCAATCAGAGTGCCGCCTACAGCACGGTCGATCTCGCGCTGGTAGGCGTCAGTAAGGCGCCTCATGGCGGCCAACTGGTTGGCGCTGTCACTGAGCGAGACGCGGTGTGCCTCCAGCGTTGCGCTATCTGCGCCTTCCTCGACCGGAGTAGCGAGGGCTCGTAGGGCTGCCCGGATCGGATCTCGGTCCACTCGAGTAGAGGCTCCGCCCTGACTAGTGACCAGCACCTCTGTGACGGTGCTGGCGCTAGCGATGTTGTCCGTGTGAGGGAGCGGGTCGTCGATGATCTCTACATGGTCAGGGTAGGCATCGGCATTTGCCACGTCAGAGTCGATGATCATCTCAATGGGCGAATCTGTGGAGCCGATGGACTCCAGGTCGGAGGCGAGCTCGTTGGTGATGTGGAGCTTGTCGAGGAGGTCGACAAGGCAGCTCTCAGAGCTGGCCGATCCCGTGTTGGGTGCGGGCTCGTCGGCGAGGTGGACTCCGTCGAGAAGATCAGTGAGGGAGCTCGCGGCGCAGGTGGCCTCCACACCGCGCAAAGCATCGGCGCAAGCACCATGCGATGAGCCAGGCTGGCTGCGATCACGGGGAAGGAAACAGGTTCCCATCCAGAATGTGTCTCCGGTCAACGGTGCACTTTGCCCCATGGTGGGCGCCAAATGTCGTGGTATTTCCTCGACATATGCCAAGGGATGGCTTATCATGTGTGGGGACAGGAGTGCGTTGTCGGTCTCTAGAAGCGGGAGTAGACAAGACCTCAAACGACGCCGGGTCTTACCCAGGTTCGGGGCTCTCCGTGGAGATAACTCCCCTAATCCTGCTCTGTGGGGCCTCTGCATCACTATGATCAAATAGCGTGGCTACAAGGTTGCTCCTTGAGCTGTTTGGATAGAGGAGGAAGAAGGCAAGCTAGTTCTAGTCCTTTCCTAGCTGTGTGGGTGTATGATGGCTGGAATGGTGAACCTTTTGCATGGGAAAGCCTGGGGGGTTTATATAGGCCAACCCCCAGGGGTACAATGGTAATCCGGCTGGTTGTAGGACCCGACCGTTAGTGTCTCTGGGCTCCGGCTTCTGTGCTGACAACAGGGGCCCGCCGCCTGGTGGGCCCCGCCGATTGCCGTGGACTCGGCAGACAGGTAGGGCCCGCCGCCTGTGGGCCAGGAGGATGAGGCCGCACTGTAGGCTCGCCTCTGATGATGATAGCTTGGTCGGGGGCATATGGCTGCAGTACCGCCGCCTGGCGGGCGATCACTATAGCCACACCCCGTCACTTCTGGTTAATGGCGCACACACTGCAAGGGGAGGGGCGGCCGCATGCCAGGAGTCGGCCTCCTCTTGTGGCCGCCTGCTCTGGCCTTGCCGCTTTCTGGTGATACACAGACAGGTGGGGCCCGCCGCCTACGGGCCACACCGACCGCCCGTCGTGGGAGCATGGCCCGGACTGACGTAGGCGATGTCATGGGCCGCGTGGCTACAGTGCCGTGGACGGCGAGGGGATACGCCTGCACTATGACCACGTTCCTTCCTAGATTCGGGGGTGGCAGGCTACGCTGTTGCCACGCCCTGTCTTGTCGTAGGAGGTGGGTGCAAACTTTGAGGAGGCGAGGGGCCGCCTGATACGAGTCGGCCCGTGCCCTCACCACCTTCTGGGGTGCGCCGCCTTCTAGGTGGTGGCCCGTCGGCACCAGCCGGCCGCGTGGGCCAGCCTTACGACTAGTCGGGCTAAGGGGTTTGGCCAGCCCCGATGTTTTAAAAACTGTTATGGTGTGGACGAGGCTACCTAGGGTCTATGCCCCTGTCACAAAGCCAGACCATGCCTTCTTAAATCAATCTCTCCAAGGCATCCCATGTGTTTTAGTCGACACATTATTAGCCAAGAAACCAGACATTTACCACTGAGAACCTCATCGGCACCAGCCCTAAAGAAGGCTATGCAACACTTGTCAAGACGCTCTAAAGCCCAGTTAGGGGCGTCGGCTGTGGGAGTCCTGGACTAGGGGGTCCTCGGGCGCCGGTCTATTGAAGTGGGCCGGATTGATGGGCCGTCAAGATACAAGACAGAAGACTATCTCCCTTGTCCGGTGCGGACTCCCGTATGCATGGATGGCAAGTATATGTCTCCGGATATCTTATTCCTTTATGTAAAACCGACTTTGTACAACCCTAAGCCCCTCCGGTGTCTATATAAACCAGATGGTAGATCAGTGGCAGGATCACAACATTGCTAGGCTATCTAATCTAGGGTTAGCCCAATCGATCTCGAGGTAGATCAACTCTTGTAACCCCTATACCCTCGAATATAATCAAGCAGGAGTACGGTTTTACCTCCATTAAGAGGGCCCGAACCTGGGTAAACACTGTGTCCTTTGTCCACTGTCACCATTGATCCTCAGACATACAACTTGGGGCCCCTACCCGAGATCTGCCGGTTTTGACACCGACATTGGTGCTTTCAATGAGAGCTCCGCTGTATCGTTGACAGAAGGGTCGATGGCACACCTCTTCATCAACAATGATGCTGCGTCCAAGGAAATTTTTCTCCCTGGGCAGGTTTCTCTGTTCGGAGGCTTCGTGCTTCATGCCAACTCGATCGGCCGCCTCAAGCAGGTCGACAGTTATGCCCCTGGCCACCAGATCAGGTTTGGAAACCTGAACTATGTTGCTGACATCTGAGGAGACCTAGTCTTCGACGGGTTCGCGGCCTCGTCCGCTACTCTGTGTCCCCGCCAAGGTGACTCTTCGGATCCCCTGCTAGATCCCGTCAAGGGGTCAACACCCATGCCCACCTCGGCCTTAGATCCGGGGCAGGTCTCATTGTCCGAAGATGGGAGCGTGAGCCCCGCCGGACTTCTCCCCCTTGTGGAACTTCCGACCAAAGACCCAGTTGCAATCTTAGACTTGGCTCTGGGCAGCCATCCCGAACTGCCAAGGTCTGCACTCCGCGAGTCTGATCAGGCGTTCCAGGCCAAACTTAGCCCAGCAGATCCGCAGTTTCCGGTCCCACTTCCGCTCTTAGATGAAGCATTGGGTTTGATGCAGTATCTCGCCATCGCGGAAGCCTTACTTCCGAACTATACCCAGCTTGGACTGGGGGCTGAGAGCGGGGAATTTTATGCCCCACCCACCACCCACTTAATAGCCACCGTCAAGGACTTAATCGACATGTTGGACTATGCATCTGAAGACATCGACGGCATGGACGACGATGCCGACACCGAACCAAGCCAAGTCCGACCCGTCATGGGGCGTTGGATGACCACCTCAACCTACGATGTGTACATGGTGGACACTCCAGATAAAAAGAATGACGAGGATAACCCGAGCCCAGATGTGGACAAACCCGTCGATAAACCACCAAAGCACCAACGTTAGTGGTGCCTCTCACGATCGCGTCGGGTGAAGGACAGCAATACCGACACCGGAGATAATGAGACTCTAGAAGATGCTGAAGATCTCGAATACCCTAGCAAAGCCACATCCGAATAGGGCGAACGGGAAGAGGGTGAATATAGTCCCAGACACGCCGATTACAAAGATTCGGAAGACACCAACTATATGCCAGAAACCGAAGAGGATATTAGCCTCGGCGACGAAGATTTTATCGTCCCAGAGGAACCCCTCGATTAGGAACGCTTCAAGCGACAGCTTATTGCTACAGATTGGAGCCTGAAGAAGAAGCAGCAGTAGCTCAAAGCCAAGCAAGATACGCCGAATGAAAGGTTGACTAAGGTCCTAGCCGCTAAGGAATACAGCCACAAGCGACCTGTTAAAAGTTACCCTAAGCGCAAGCTACTGCCACAATTTGACGATGAAGCCCTTGAGACAATACCGTCGAAGTATAATCAGGCAAACCAACCAGACCGACCACCATATGGACAGGATAAAATGACATATCAAGTCGAACACCAACCCACACCCCCTCGCTGAAGAGGCCGAGAGACGACAGCCATGGGATACATGTACGACTTGAAACGCGACCTAGCCAATAAAGCTATACAGACAAGATCAATCTACGTATCAAGGGGCCGTGCCCCAGCACGAGACAATGACTATGAAGCCCGGCGTGACGACCGTTACTATGTTCAGGATTAGAACCAAACTCAAATGTCAGCCGACCGCTGCCGCGACATTGCGCGATATAGAGGGGCCGCACGCCCCCTATGTTTCACCGGTCATGGAACATCAATTTCTGGAAGGGTTTAAACCCGTAAACATCGATCAATATGATGGAACGACAGATCCAGCCATCTGGATTGAGGATTTTCTTCTCCACATTTACACGGCTCGAGGAGATGATCTCCACGCCATTAAATATCTTCCTCTAAAGCTGAAAGGACCAGCACAACACTGGCTAAACAGCCTCCCAGAAAACTCCATTAGAACCTGGGAAGACTTGGAAGGTGCTTTTAGGGCTAACTTTCGGGACACTTATGTCCGGCCACCGGATGCTGACGTCTTGAGTCACATAATCCAGCAGCCAGGCGAATCAGCCCGCAAGCTTTGGAATCGGTTCTTAACTAAAAAACCCAGGTCGTAGACTGTCCAGACGTCGAAGCCTTAGCGGCATTTAAGCACAGCATCCGTGATGAATGGCTGGCTCGCCTCCTTGGGCAGGAAAAGCCGAAGACCATGGTAGCCTTAACAACACCCATGACACGCTTCTGCACGGGCGAAGACAACTGGTTGGCTCATAGAAGCAACAGCTCGGGCGACCCTAGCATCTTTGAGGTGCGGGACATCAACGGTAAAGCTCGCCGCAACAAAAACAAACGACAGAACAACAATAACGACGACACAGACGATACGACAGTCAATGCCAGATTCAGCAGTCCTAAGTCCGGTCAGCCTAAGAAACCTTTCAAAGGCAATAAAGACGGGCGATCCAACTTAGATAAGGTCCTTGAGAGGCCCTGCCAGATTCACGACACACCCAATAAGCCTACAAACCACACCAACAGGAATTGTTGGGTTTTCAAACAGGCCGGTAAGATAAATACCGAACACAAGGGAAAAGGGCCCCCAAGCGAAGATAATGACGAGCCCCGTCAGCCAAACACCAGGGGTCAGAAGAAGTCCCCCCCGAGGTGAATACAGTGAACATGATATATGTCACTCATATCCCAAAAAGGGAGCACAAACACGCATTACGGGATGTCCATCCGATCACCTTTGATCGCAGGGACCACCCAACCAGTATCAGTCATGGGGGTTCGGCCGCCCTGGTTCTTGATCCAATCATTGACGGATACCACCTCACCAGAGTCATTATGGACGGAGGAAGCAGTCTCAACTTGATTTATCAAGATACTGTCTGTAAAATGGGGATCGACCCATCACGAATCAAGCCAAGTAACACTAACTTTAAAAGTGTGATACCAGTAGTGGAGGTCCGTTGGACGGGCTCAATTACATTGGAGGTAGTATTCGGCTCCCCAGATAACTTTCTCAGCGAAGAGTTAATCTTCAACATCGTCCCCTTCCGTAGTGGCTACCATGCACTGCTCGAAAGAACTGCTTTTGCCCGCTTCAATGCGGTCCCGCATATGCTTACTTAAAGCTTAAAATGCCTTGACCTCGTGGCGACATTACAGTCAATGGTAGTATGGAGCACTCACTCCATACCGAAGAGCATACTTCAGCCCTTGCAGCCGAAGTATATGGCGGCCTTATCAAGCCAAAAAATTCACCGGCCAATAAAGCCAACGACGTATCCATATGAGTCCGGTCCATGCACAATGGCGATAAATCAATGGATCTAGACAATGATTAGCAGTTCGGCCTCCACCGATCGCCACACTAGGTCACGGCTTATGTACCACGCGTACATGATTACACACTAAAAATACCTTGGGCAGCATCGAAGGCACACTGCACAAGAGGTCCATAGCACGGCTTGACCATAGTTGGACCGCACATATTTTTTTCCTTTAAAACGCAGGTTCATCAAGAGCTCTACTTGCGAGATGGTTGTCGCAGGAGACCCTTTTTTGGCTGGCGCGTCCCAACCATCAAATACCCTCTCGAAGGACTTACTGCTAAGGAGAAAAGGTGCAGACGCGTGGCAGGGCATCATTGGAGTTTCTTTTCTGAACTATGATTTTTAGGCCCTGTGTTAGACTTTCCCTTATGTAAAATTTCTTATTTTTCTTTTCGGGCATGTAATATGACCTTAATATTGAACGACATTGCCTGTCATCGACGTATCAATAAAGATGTAAAGGACGCAGATGACTATCACCTTGTTGGTTGAGTCTTGGGTTTTTTCCTTGTCATTTGTGTTCCCCCTTACATTCGATTGACGTATGTGGCTCGACACGGTCTTCATACCAGGGGCTGTATTCGGACCCGTAAAATTCTTATGTCCGAACACCTATAGGGAACTCTTCGACGTCGCGGATATGGCATTATATGCATCAGCTCCGAATAAGGTCTTTGGTCTATAGTTGGGTTGCCCAGCTCCTGTGTTTACCATCTTACGTTCAGCAAGTTCGGCTAAGGTAGTAAAGGGAGAACTACTGCGATTGTATTTCCAGTTCGTCTAGTTAAGTACCTCAGTAGAGAAAGCCAAAAACTGACTGTCATGATGAGCGAGAGCAGGTCAGCGATCCGATGACTTAGTGTTATACTACGAATCGTTCACGATTTATGCCGTGTTATACAAGGGGCTGGGTTTTCGACCAGCCGTGTTGCAAAGGCGCTGCACTCCGAATTTCCGTTCATGCAACAAGGGGATAGTACTTAGCACCACCAATGGACTCTTATGGCTAACTGAAATTACTAAAGTCGTATAGTCTGATTGCCTAGTTCATATCGCAAGACGCCTCCTACATTGGACCAAGACGTTGGATAAAGTGCGGTCATACATTTCCGAACACCCCTGTAATATTTACGTGGGGGCTGACTAGTAATTCAGATATATAAAAGCAGAATAGGAGGATAAACTAATCATAAAGCATAAGCATGGCTATTATACATCATGAGTTCATTACATGACTCTTACAAACCGGACTCAACTATTCAAATATGACGTCCTTTGAACACTGGCCCTCCACAATATGGGCTCCCTCGAGGACCTCGTCAAAGTACTTCTTCGGCTGCCAGTGCTCTTTGCCTTCAGGTGGCCATGCCGTGGCAATCTTGGTGGCCTTCATCTTTGCCCACTGCACCCTGACATGGGCGAAGGCCATCCGGGCACCTTCTATGCAGGACGACCTCTTGAGGATATCAATCCGAGGAAGCACTTCCACCAGCCGCTTCATGAGGCCGAAGTGGCTGCTGGGTATGGCCTCGTCCAGCCATAGACGGACTATAACATCCTTCATGGCCAGACCGGCCACCCTGTGAAGTTCGGACAACTGTTTCGGCTGGTCACTCAGGGGCACTCGAAGTTCTGGCGCAAGGTACTGCGACCAGAACAACTTCTCCGTTGAGATCCCCTCTTTGGCTCAGAAGAATGTGCCAGCATCCGCAATACTCCTCGGCAGATCCACAAAGGCGCCTGGAGAACTCCAAACTAGGGTCAATAAAATATATGTTTTGCTAGTAAACCAACTCTGCATGATAAAGGCCTTACTAGCCGCAATCTGTCTCGCCTCTTGAATCTCCTGGCGAGTGCCTTGGGCATCAACCCCGGCTTCTTTCAGGCTCTCTGGAGCTTTGGTGAGCTCAGAGGCCTGCTCCGAACTCTTCAGCTCCAAAGACTCGCACCTAGCGATGGTGTCCTTGAGCTCCTGTTCGACCTCCCCTACCCGTGCCTCGTGTCGGCGGCGGGTGGTTTGATCCTCCTCTAATTCCGTGGCCGCTTTGTCCGTAGCTGCCTTGCTCAGCTCCGCCTCCTTCTTGGCTTCGGCGGTGGCGCTTTTGAATAACTCGACCTTAGCTGCGCTGTCGTGGAATTGTCACGGCAGATGTCCTAGTGTGAGGATATAGTCGTGAGGCCAACGCATCTATGTGGTAGCTTGAGAGGGGTTGATCGGGATGAGAGATGCGAGGGGCGGATCAACACATAATACAAGGGTTTAGACAGCTTCGGGCCCAGGAAAACATCATTCGGTAATAGCCCTACATGATGTATGTGGCTAGGTCTCATTATGCTCATGAGGGAGTCACCGCCTAAGCCAGATCCCCTTTAGTTGTGTCTAGCCTTAGAGATTATTTCCCTTACCCGTTCCTCTTGGGGTGCCCCGCCCCTCCTTATATAAGTTGAAGGGGCGGGTTACATGTAGAGTCAATCTCAGATTAGGACTTAACCTATTCTGACGTCTTACCATGGGCTTCCCACCATGGGCTTATTAATGTCTTGGGCTTATTAACGTCTGTCGGCTTACCAATATCTGTCGGCTTACAATCTGACTTACAATCTGGCTTACCATCTGCCGGCTTACCATCTGGCTTACAATCTGTCTTACCATCTGCCGGCTTACCATCTGGCTTACAATCTGGCTTACCATCTGGCTTACCATTTGCTGGCTTACCATATGGCTTACCTTCTGCCGACTTACCATCTGCCGGCTTATAATCTGTCCGCCGGCATACAATCTGGCTTAACTATCCACCGACTTACAATTTGCCAGCTTATAATCTGCCGGGTCACCAATGAGACACCAAGTTAATAAACCCTAAACCCTAAACCCTAATCTCCCGCGAAGCTCATCGTCTTCCTCAACCTTGGCCGCTGCATCGACCTGAACAGGACCAGAGAATACTAAGGCGCTTCTTCATCTCTCAAAAGATCCAGTAAGTACCTTATCTTCTCCACCATAGATGTCCCTTATGGTTTCTGCAGTTCTTGTGAGTTCATCCTCGTTCTTCGTAACTCTCTTGTTTAATTCTTACTTTGATTGAAAATGGCCTTTAGAATATGTAGAACTTGTTTCTATCCTTCGTCTTAATCACTGAACATACCCTTTAGATGTAGAAATCTCACCCATGTACTAGTTCCTCTGCCGCTGCTGCAATATTTAGGTTTTGATTTATTTTCTTTTTCACACAACGCTAGATCCAAATCATCTGCTCCAATCTGTAAAACCTATTTACTCAACACTTAGCAGATTTCACTCTTGATAGATATCAATCTAGTCATGGCGGCTTACATCACCAGTTATCACTAGCCATATATAATTAGGCCCCTTTTAAGCCGCCACTCTGAATATCTACTGCAGTGTTTTACTTCTGCCTTAATGAATCAACTTAAACCAGCAAAATTGTTCTTTCTTTTAGGCTTCTTTCTTCACAATGCCGATGAAGACACTCACTTAATGTAATTGGGTTCCCTCCACCGTCACTGAGAAAACGCTCAAAGACTTTGTCAAAACCAGCTATTTGCCAGCAAAAAATGTCATGCATTATCGCGCCCCCAATCCAGAAGAAGAAAGACCTCAGCTAAAGTATGATGAGTCATTGTTTTTACTGATCACATGAATCGGGGCTTCTCACCGCCCGGTTCTAAATTTTTTCGAGATGTTCTGCACTCCTTTCAGCTTCATCCTCAAGACATCGGACCAATTCCATGTCAAACATGTGCAACTTTCAAGTTTTCTGCGAAGTATACCTTCAAGAGGAGCCCAGTGTTGAACTGTTTAGGGAATATTTTTATCTGAACCGCCAAAACGAGTTTACGAATGGACCCAGCTTGGAACTTGGCGGAATCTCAATTCAACGAAGAAGAGATGTCATCTTCCATTATGCTTGCTTGCCCAGTCACCCCAAAGATTGGAACCAGACATGGTTTTATTGCAAAGATAACTCTCCCTCTAACAAGAATCCACTGCCAGCCTATCATGCCCAGTGTCTTGACCCAAAACATCGTATTCCTGATAAGCTTACCCGTACTGAACGTGCCAAACTTTCCCCCACCATTAGAAAGGTCAAGGCTCTGCTGGGAAATGGGTTAACTGCCATTGACTTGGTTCGGTGCTGGGCTTCTTGGCGAATCATACCCTTGAGTCGCCGATCCGGCTTAATGTGTACTTACACGGGTGGTATAAAGGATCCACTACGCCACAGCTCTGTGCGTTTAAATGATGAGACAATCAATGAAATGACAAAGACACTTCTGAATGAAGATCCGGAAGACTGCAGCAAAGTGGGTCTGAACCCTTTCTGCAAACTTAACCCGCCACCACAAGTGAGTCTTTAAATTACTTACTTCTACCTTCATCATTCAAATATTCTATTAACTCAACTTTGATGACTTTCACAGGCTGACTTTGATTTTTGGAAAAAGAAATATAACCATGAAGCTGCCAAGAAGGCCCGGGCTGCCAGAAAGCCACCAGGAAGAACAAGAAGAAATTAAGTACTTCTGAGCTATTTGAACTAGACGACAGCTCTAAGTCGGAGGTAGCTCTTGATTCCCTTGGCTCCTTTTCAACTATCTTATTGACATTGATTATCACCAGGATGAACGGGGGCCAGTCAAGGGATCAAGGAAGAGGTAACTATCATTTTCTCCGACTCCGAGCCTTTGCCAAGAGAGAAAATTCAAAGGGTAACCCGGAAAGTAAGCTTTTCACACCCCTTAGCTTATCTGGATCCTCACTTTCTTTCGAAGCAACATCAGCACGAGAACCGGCAACAGACTCAGACCAGTGGAGGTGAAGAATTATCTTCCGGTTTACCAAATACTCCAGCTCCAAGGAAACATCGAAACGAGGTCATGCCAAATTTAAAATCTTTTTATCCTTTGGCGGGTCTCATTCGCCAGCCACTTAATTCTTCCGATTCAAACTATCAGGAGACTTCTTGCTCCTCTTTCGGTGACTCAACACAGTCCCAGCTGTCGGCTTTCAAAACTGCTCCTGGGTAATAACAATTACTTATTATTTGCTTCCTCCTCTGGTTCTTATCTTTGTATTGACCTCTCATAACTTTCTAGTGGAAAAAAAGCTAGCAAGAAGGCAAAGGTGACCAAGCCGACTGAGGACCCCAAAGTTCCTGAACTGGAGCAACCAATTCCAGCGTCCGACACCTCCACGCCACAAGCAGAAGAACCTATTCATGATGTTCCACCAGAAATTCCTGACCCTTCCATTGACCAGACAAGCAACAATCCTTTGAATACAGAATCATCAAGCCTAATTAAACCGGCTGAGACACATGCCGATGATGTGATGATCACTAGCACCGGCTTTAGAGAGCCGGGAAGACCTACTGTCTTGGCCAAACACTCTACCAAAGAAGAACGTATTGAGAAACGAAAAGTGAGATTTGACATTGCCAACTATTCTCAACTGAGCGTTAGTGAAGTATTCTCTGGTTATCTCAATCAATTGCACACCAGCTGAGACCTTGAAGTTGGCATGGTGAAGCAGATGCATCAAAAATATGAGGTATGAACTCCTTCTTTACTGAGTTATGCATATCCTGTTAGCCCCCAAGTCTATTGTGTATGATAGGATTGAATATGTTGTAGACTTAGAATAACCATGAGTATAAATAGTACCATTTGATAGAAATCTTTCAAAATCCGGCTTATCCATCCAAATTAAAGTAGATCTTTAATGATTGACACTGCGTCCGTAGCCCCAAGGGCCGGTGTAATCAGCATGAATGAGTCTGTCTTGTTCATCATTATTTATAAGTCAAATATTACTTGTGTAGCCCCCATGAGCCGGCTGTGATCGTTTGCGGCACGTACGGGTCATCATAAAGAAGTAAGAAGATACAAGCAATATGCATTAGCCCCCAAGTGCCAAGTACTCTTGCTTGCAAAGCGCTTGGGACTTATTCACATAAGCCATTGTATGAATAATTTTATCGGCATGCATTAGCCCCCAAGTGCCAAGTGTTGTTGCTCGCTAAAGGACCAGTGTATGTACAGGACACCACTACTCAACTTCAATCACAATTGACTGACGCGAAAACCTGGCTGGAGCACCAAGAATCTGAGACCCGGAAAGCGGACTCAAAATTCCAATTTAGCTTGGCTAAAACGGAAAAACTGAAGACCGTTTTTGAGGTTGAAAGAAATGCATGGGCTGAAGAAAAAACTGCCTTGACACAGCGGGCTGAAAAGGCGGAGGCGTCTCTTCGAGAGGTGACCACTGAGCTTACCGGTTTAAAACACCATGTATCCCAGATGGTTTCTGCTATCTTTGGTGAGTCGCCTTGCTAGTATCAAATTTGAATCTCTTCCTTGATGGTATAAGCCGCCTCGAACCAATCCATGATTATTATTCAGGTCCTAGGAGCAACAATCTTAGTCAAGAGATGCTTGTGAAGCTCAAGGCTGTTTATACACTTGTTGACCAGATATATACTAGAACTCACCGCACACTGGCCACAATTTCTCTGACTAATCAAGCACCTACTCTCTTGAGTGATGTCTTGAAAAAGCTTTCTATTATGCCTGCTAGGATTAACGAGATGAAGCGATCATCTACAAGAGCTGGTGCTATGACAGCTTTAAGCCGGGCCAAGGCATGGCTAACAGAGCTAGACCCGTCCGATTTAGCTACTGGGTATCCAAGCTTAAAAGAAGACGGAACTCCCTTTGAGAAGAAAGACTTTGCTACCTGCATGAAGGACATATGGCCCCTGGCCAGCCTGATTGCAAATGAAACGGATCTTTCAAGATACCAACAAGCTTATGACATGGAGAATCAGAAGATGCCCACGCCGGCTTATAAAGTAATGGATCTAATTCCCCCAATCCGTAAGCATACTTTCGCTCCTAAAGTTGAACCGTCCGAACTTATAGATGACGAAGCTGAATTCCAAGCCTTGTGTGGCATCGATTGGTCATCACCAAATTCCCAGATGGCGGAGGAGGACGAAGGACCGGAGAAGGATGATCTAGAAGCCTAAAGTCGTCAAGGCCAAGAAGAGTGATCCGTCGGGCGGTTCAAAATATGTGATCCTTTGAAAACACTTGATCTCTTTGGATCCCTGAGTCATGTAATAGGCTAGTGAAACTTTTCTCTATCGTGCCATCGTGCATGTTTGTGTTTTGCCCAACACCGTTTGATCCTGCGCTTGAAAACTATCATTTTAAACTTATGATGATGTTGATTTATGCATACGGGATTTAGTATTATCCTGCACACAAGTAGATCACAAGAGCCCTAGCTATTTACCGCAAGGCGGGTCATAATATCCCATATAAAACCACTGATGATTAAATAGTTTATAGGCAGAGCTGGTTTAATCATAATTTAGATATAATCATAACAAAAAATATCATACCTGTGATATTGAATCGTACTGCCGGCTTATGATACCCGTGCAGTAAGGGTGACAATCCAAAACTTAGAAGACAAAACTTCTAAGTATTTAATATCATCATATGCTGGTGATTCATCGTCTGAAGCTAGGCCGGGTTATCAAAAACCACAGATATACCCAAATATGAGCTGTAAAAAATGAGGCTACATGGCCTGAATCACTTTAAACCATATGTCAATATGGTACCAAGATGATCCCAAAAATGTTCAAAAAACCAAGCAAAGCGAGAAAACATAGCTTTCGTAGGCTGCCAAGCATAAAGCTCCGAGGCTTTCATGGGCCGGCAAGCCACTGAGTTAACCTTTTACACTCTGTGAAACCAGCCTCACATGACCGCCATTTTAACCTTGACAAGTTCAGGGTCTACGTAAGATTGACTGTCAAGAGTACGGCTTGTCATTCCAGGATTACCCGGGCGGAGTGGCAGTTTCTACAAATTAGGAGAACCCGGAAGGTTTTGGTGAATACACCTCGCGTGCCAAACCAGCTCACAAGGGTAGTAACGCTATGTTCTCTTTGGTGAATACACCTATGTTTGAACAGGAAGCCCCCAAGTGTTTGTGGCATTGAGCAAATCAAGAGGGATATTCACAGCTATGCTCAATGAGCAGGAAGCCCCCAAGTGACCTGTGGCATTGATCTGATCAAGAGGGATATTCACAGCTATGTTCTCTTTGGTGAATACACCTATGTTTGAATAGGAAACCGCCAAGTGACCTTTAAAGTTATGGCATTGCGCCGATCAAGAGGGATATTCACAGCTAT
>NC_041381.1:409285294-409297809 GCF_002162155.2 Triticum dicoccoides | reverse complement strand
AGCAAATCAAGAGGGATATTCACAGCTATGCTCAATGAGCAGGAAGCCCCCAAGTGACCTGTGGCATTGAGCTGATCAAGAGGGATATTCACAGCTATGTTCTCTTTGGTGAATACACCTATGTTTGAACAGGAAACTGCCAAGTGACCTTTAAAGTTATGGCATTGCACCGATCAAGAGGGATATTCACAGCTATGTTCTCTTTGGTGAATACTCTATGTTTGAACAGGAAGCCCCCAAGTGACCTTTGAAGTTATGGTGTTGCGCCGATCAAGAGAGATACTCACAGCTATGTTCTCTTTGGTGAATACACCTATGTTTGAACAGGAAGCCCCCAAGTGACCTCTAAAGTTATGGCGTTGCGCCGATCAAGAGGGATATTTACAGCTATGTTCTCTTTGGTGAATACACCTATGTTTGAACAGGAAGCCCCCAAATGACCTTTTTGTGATGAAAAAAACTTATTATTCTTGGAGATGAAATGACAGAGGCCCTACTTTATCAGGGATGCCAGCTTTATTCTAATCATCATAATATATACATTGTCAAAATATGTACATTGTAAGAGCCGGTGGCTCAAGTGTAGTAAGGCTGAAGATGAGCAATATTCCATGGACGGCGGGTCCCCTCCTCCGACTTACGTGAGTCCTTGTGGTCTCGAATATCGATAAGGTAGTATGACCCATTGTCTAAATTCTTGCTGACCACAAAGGGTCCTTCCCAAGGTGGGGATAGCTTGTGCATATCAGTTTGATCCTGGATAAGCCGGAGCACCAAGTCACCTTCTTGAAAGGTTTTGTTCTTAACCCGGCGGTTGTGATAACGGCGTAGATCTTGTTGGTAAATCGCCGAGTGAGCCGCCGCAAGGTCACGCTCCTCATCTAACAGGTCAAGTGCATCCTGACGTGCTTTTTCATTATCAGCTTCAACATAAGCCGCCACATGGGGCGAGTCGTGACGGTTGTCACTAGGGAGAACCGCCTCTGCTTCGTAAACCATGAAGAAAGGCGTGTAACCCGTAGATCTGTTGGGGGTAGTATTGATACTCCATAGCACTGAAGGTAACTCCTCCACCCAACAACCCGACGTCCTCTGCAAAGGAACCATAAGCCGGGGCTTGATGCCTCTCAAGATTTCTTGATTGGCTCTTTCAGCTTGACCATTGGATTGGGGGTGAGCTACTGACGACACGTCAAGTCGAATATGCTCACGTTGACAAAACTCTTTCATAGCACCCTTGGACAGATTAGTGCCATTATCATTTATAATGCTGTGGGGAAAACCAAAGTGAAAAATCACTTTCTTGATGAATTGAACCGTTGTTGCCGCGTCGCACTTAAGGATGGCATATTTACCCATGGGTACGGGTACCCACGGGTACCGTACGCACATGGGCAGGGTACGGGCACACTTTTATACCCATGGGTGGAACCCATACCCAACCCGTTAAGCCATGGGTAGGGTATGGGTATGGCCTTGTACCCACGGGTATACCCATACCCCCCCCCCCCGCGCTTTTGAACTAATGTAAAGTTGTCTTCAGTTAAACATTAATATGTCATGTGACTCATCTACTCCTATTAACTTATGAGTATGTTGTGATTTCTAAATTTTGATAGTGGTCATCTACCTGTTATTGAGCTGAGATAATTAATTTTTTTGTCAAATGTGATATCAATGAGCGTAAAATTGAGAACACCTTGTGTACTATTTGTTCTACCAAATGGGTACCGAATGGGTATGGGTACCCATAGGGTATGGGTATGGGTAAAGTTTCATACCCGTGGGTACGGGTACGGGTAGGATTTTGTACCCACCAACTATACGGGTATGGGTATGGGTACTTACTGACCGGTTCTGCTTCGACCCACTTTGTGAATTTGTCAACCGCCACCAAAAGGTGGGTCTTTTTATCCTTGGACCTTTAGAAAGGCCCAACCATATCAAGCCCCCAAACTGCAAATGGCCAAGTAATTCGAATCATCCTCAATTCTTGAGCCGGCACGTGAGCTCGCCGTGAAAATTTCTGACACCCATCACATTTACTGACCAAATCATCTGCATCAGCATGAGCTGTCAGCTAGTAAAATCCTTGAAGAAAAGCTTTAGCCACAAGAGTCTTTGAACTGGCATGATGACCACAATCTCCTTCATGAATCTCGCAAAGAATTTCACGGCCCTCTTCAGGAGAGACGCAACGCTGAAATGCCCCAGTAACACTGCAATGGTGTAGCTCTCCGTTAACAATTGTCATTGACTTAGATCGCTGGGTTATCTTACTAGCCAAAGTTTCATCCTCAGGTAACTCGCCCCGGGTCATATAAGCCAAATGTGGGACTATCCAATAAGGAATAGCGTGAAGAGCCGCCACCAATTGCGCTTCCGGGTCAGGAATAGCTAGATCTTCCTCTGTAGGCAATTTGACAGCAGGGTTATGCAGAATATCCAAGAAAGTGTTAGGTGGCACCGGCTTATGCTGGGACCCTAACCGGCTTAAGGCAACAATCGCCTCATTTTTCCTACGATCAATGTGTTCCACTTGATAACCCTTGAAGTGCCTAGCAATAGCGTCAACCTCGCGGCGATAAGCCGCCATGAGTGGATCCTTAGAATCCCATTTGCCTGAAACTTGCTGAGCCACCAAGTCTGAGTCACCAAAACATCTTACCCGGCTTAAACTCATCTCCTTAGCCATCCGAAGACCATGGAGCAGGGCTTCATACTCAGCTGCATTGTTAGTACACGGAAACATCAACTGTAAAACATCAAAACCTCGAGGGGAAGCTAAGACCACTCCAGCCCCAAGGCCCTCCAATTGCCTGGACCCATCAAAGTGAATAGTCCAATGTGTGTTATCTGGCTTCTCTTCAGGCATCTGCAGCTTTGTCCAGTCATTGATGAAATCCACAAGTGCTTGAGACTTGATGGCCCTCCGAAGCATATACTTAAACCATGAGGTCCAAGCTCAATGTCCCACTTGGCTACCCGACATGTGGCTTCTCTGTTTTGAATAATATCCCCTAAAGGAGCGGAACTGACCATAGTGATGGGATGACCCAAAAATATTGCTTAAGCTTCCGACTGGCCATGAACACCCCATGTACGAGCTTCTGCCAGTGCGGATACCTCTACTTGGATTCAAACATAGGTGTATTCACCAAAGAGAACATAGTTGTGAATATCCCTCTTGATCGGCTCAATGCCACAATTTCAAAGGTCATTTGGGGGCTTCCTGTTCAAACATAGGTGTATTCACCAAAGAGAACATAGCTGTGAATATCCCTCTTGATCGACGCAATGCCACAATTTCAAAGGTCACTTGGGGGCTTCCTGTTCAAACATAGGTGTATTCACCAAAGTGAACATAGCTATGAATATCCCTCTTGATCGGCGCAATGCCACAATTGCAAAGGTCACTTGGGGGCTTCCTGTTCAAACATAGGTGTATTCACCAAATAGAACATAGTTGTGAATATCCCTCTTGATCGGCGCAATGCCACAATTTCAAAGGTCACTTGGGGGCTTCCTATTCAAACATAGCTGTATTCACCAAAGAGAACATAGTTGTGAATATCCCTCTTGATCGGCTCAACACCACAAACCAGTTGGGGGCTTCCTATTCAAACATAGGTATATTCACCAAAGAGAACATAGCGTTACTACCCTTGTGAGCTGGTTTGTAACACAGGTGTATTCACCAAAACCTTCCGGGTTCTCCTGCTTTGTAGAAACTGCCACTCCGCCCGGGTAATCCCGGAATGACAAGTCGTACTCTTGAGAGTCAATCTTACATAGACCCTGAACTTGTCTAGGTTAAAACGACGGTCATGCGAGGCCGGTTGCACAAAGTGTAAAAGGTTAACTCAGTGGCTTGGCGGCCCATGAAAACCTCGGAGCTTTAGGCTTGGCGGCCTATGAAAGCCTCGTTTTCTCGCTTTGATTTGTTTTTTGAACATTTTTTGAGGTTCTTCTATTGTGACATCTTAATACATGGTTAAATATCAATGAGGGTTATGATGCTTATGGATCATATACAAAATTATCCGGTGTTTACTAACCCGACCTGACTTTGGACTATAAGTCGCCAGTGTAGGATGATCTACCAACATGGCTGGATTTTTATAATGGTTATCAATAACCAGCATTATGATTGATGTTTTCAAAGTCGCTTCAACGCAATGGCTATTATTTCTTTATCAATGGATATGATTTATTCTGCAATGGAAGGAATAGTCCCGAGTCGCTACAAGCTTACGACCCGACACTTGGGGGCTACATTATTCAAATCATGATTATAACAAACATGGAAGTCCCATGTCACTGCAAGCATGCACCATGAAACTTGGGGGCTAATGCAAGATCTTTTTTTACTTGCCTTATTGAAGATCCGGCTGATCACCTAGTAATGAGCCGGCCCTTGGGGGCTAGTAATTGCTCCTGTAAAACATCAAGGTAGACAAGCTTTAATCCTTTATATTGAAAGGTCCAGTACTTAGTTGGTAGAGTACAAAGCTCTTAACCTTGTGGACGTGGGTTCGAGCCCCATGACGAGGGTTACATCATATGATGTTATTTTCAATGAAAGTCCCGACTAAATATTATCTTACTAAGCCGGCCCTTGGAGGCTACACATCGCTACTCAAGTATAAATGATCATATTTACAAAGTCCCTGCTCATTATTGCATAATGACCTGACCCTTGGGGGCTACGCTGGTTGAAGTTTCTTATGAGCTTAAGGCAATTACAAGTCCCAGGTTGCTGCAAGCATGACAACCCGGCACTTGGGGGGCTACATATGTAGAATATTCAGTTTTGACTAGTGACTGAGATGAACAACTTGGATTTCTCCAAGGTTGTAACATTTATATTGAAGCAAGTCTTAAGAGGTTACTACGCTCCCTTCTTAAGACTTGGGGGCTACAAGTGATATGCATATAAGGGAGGTACATTTTCTAGTTTGATGTTAACAACAATTATGACCCGGTGCCATCAATACTTACAAACCGGCTCTTTTGGTAATCATAAATGGGCAAGTTCTACATCTTCAAGCCGATAAAAAATCAGATGAGTATTTCAAGACCAATATTTTTGTTAAGCATTAGGAGTTGAGTCAGATGAATTATTCTTCACAATCTTTCTCTGTGAGAAATGAACATCAGCAAATTGATTATGAAGCTGGCATATTAACCCTGATTTTCTAGAAGAAGGAAATACCAAGGAGTTAAGATGATCAGGTGCCAGCTTACAAGAGTTCTTAACCCGGAGCATAATCTGTCAAAATAGTTTTTGTGTTTGTTTTACAGGATCAGTTTAACATGGATAAATCCAAATGAAACTGGGGGCTAATGTCGGGGATATACCCCGCAGTGTGACCCGACCGGAGGAATGACCCGGCTGGGACTTGGTGTTTCATTGGTGACCCGACAGATTATAATTTGGCTGATTGTAAGCCGGTGGACAGTTAAGCCAGATTGTAAGCCGGCGGACAGATTATAAGCCGACAGATTATAAGCCGCCAGATGGTAAGCCGGCAGAAGATAAGCCAGATGGTAAGCCGGCAGATGTTAAGCTAGATGCTAAGCCAGATTGTAAGCCAGATTGTAAGCCGACAGATATTGGTAAGCTGGCAGACGTTAAGAAGCCCAAGACATTAAGAAGACCATGAGAAGCCCATGGTAAGACGTCAGAATAGGTTAAGTCCTAATCCGAGTTTGACTCTACATGTAACCCGCCCCTTCAACTTATATAAGGAGGGGCGGGGCACCCCAAGAGGGGGGAGTTGAATAATCTTCAGGCTAGACATAACTAGGAGAGCCAGAGAGACCACTACTAGGAAAATGCTTATAGATAGAAGTTTACCAGTAGCGCCTGTTTGTGACCACGCGCTACTGGTATTTACCCATAGCGCTCTGTAGAAAACATGCTACTACTACAAAATAATAGCAGCGTGTGTTAGCTTGGGCCACGCTGCTGTTACATGGGCCACAACACAAAAACAGTAGCCCACTTACCTATAGCGTTTGTTTCGAACAAGCGCTACAGCTAGTGGGCTTAGCAGTAGTGTCGGCCTCTACCCAGCGCTACTACTAGAGGAAAAGAAAATCGGCCCGAGCACCCCCCACCCCCTCACTCTCACATTATCGATCCCCTCCGCCTGACGAAGCCGCCGCGGTTAGGGTTCCTCCCTGGCCTCCACACCCCCATCGACGGCGCCGTGCGCCACCACCACGCACGGTCGCCTGTCGCCTCCTCCGACGCTTCATCCCCATAAGTCCCCCTTGATGTCCTCCTCCCCGCGCGCTCCACCACTAGCTAGCTAGGCTTTGATCGATTCGTCGCGGCGGCTCGAGCGAGCCGACGACCTCGTGCATGGTGGGGTGGTTCTTCGGCACGCTGTGAAGGCAGTTGTACGCCACCGTGGCGGCCTTGGCCAGCCCGAAGTCCGACAGCTTCGCCGTGAAGTGCGTGCATGGTTGTTTTAGGTGGAAGCAGTGTACCGAATTGTTGTGTATTTGTTGACATTTATACTACGTGGTTTTCTTATCGGGGGTGTCAAGTAAGGTGGCTGGGTTAGGTGATCATACTAGATATATAGAAGGTGTGGTTGATGGTGCGACTATGTTGGCCGGCTCCTGCAGCTTGTGCATTCTAGCTGGTGCTAAATATGGCCTAGCCTAGGAGAATTAAGAACACAACAACTGGTCAATTTTGTATCCTCGAGTGCATGTTTTGCTTGCATAGAGGAGGAAGAAAAGTTCTTGCAAAGAAGAGACAGAAAAGTAGAGAGAGTAGAGAGAGGGGTTAGGTGAGAGTAGAGAGAGGGGTTAGGTGAGGAACTAATCCAGATGCACAAGTTTGGTCAGCCAAACTTGGTCGAATCCAGGAGACAGAAAAGGAAGAGGGTAGAGGCGGGAGGGGGGGGGAGATTGAGGGCAGCAGAAGGGAGTGAACTGACCTGAGTGAGGGGGGGATTAAGGGCAGCAGAAAGGCGGAGGCTTGGTTTCTTCTTCCTTGGCTACTGTCCTTGGAGAAGTGGCGGCGACGGCGGTGCCTAGTGTTTTAGGGTTTAGAGAGGGGTTCTCTCTCTCGTCCTGCCTTGGCTTTTGTTTAGTGGCGGCGGCGGCGGTGCCTAGTATTATAGGGTTTAGAGAGGGGTTATCTCTCTCGATTGAACTACTTTTGCTTGTCTGCTTGTGCAATAATGGCAATATGCCATTAATCTTATTATTAGGCTCTGTTTGGGTTACATGATCTCTATTAAGTTATTGTCTGAACTAAACTACAATTTAGTTGTTATTTTGCTTGCCATGTGTGAACCTGATGTATATTCTCTATGATGTGAACGTGACGTGTATATTATTCAAATCCTGATGTGTATTGAAAACTTTATGTTTACTTTTTGGATCATTAATCCTTTAATCATATTGCTTTAGGGAAATGGCGCCACCACCACCACCACCATGTCGACGGTGCAAGTCAAGGTGCTCCAGCAGCCTTGCAACTGGCACGCTGTTCGGCATCTACTTCGAGTCTAGTTTTCTTCATGCGGCGGTAATAAATTATATCAAACTAGTAACCACTATTTTGTTTTTAGTGTTATTGGCATTAATGCATCCTGTATATATCATTTTTCTTTTTGTACACAGATCGTCCCATGCAATGTGAGGTCAGAATTCAACAAGCTGACCAGAGACTCCGTGACCTTTGAGGCTCCTGGGGGCCCCTACACTATGGAGGTCGAGAAAGGACGAAATATGACGCAGGTGGGAGGATATGGATGGGTCTGTTGCATCGCCCACATGCATATCACCAGTGGTGAGTTGATCAGCTTCTCCTTCAGAGCAGAAAGACCCAAGCTGGCCGTGGTTTATGTCAACAAAGCATAAGATGATGAGGATGATGAGGATAATGACGACCCACTTGGTGAAGCCATCGTAGCTCAAAGAATGAGGTTGAGCGAGGAGGAGGTATGCAACCTATGGGACATCATTCCGCCACGTGCTGACTTCGTCGGGGTGCCATTCGTGACCCGCCTGACAAGTACCATGGTTGATCGGCATATCATGGTATGTTGCATTTACTGTAGTTTTTAGAGTAATTTGATGATATGCTTTATTGTTATACTTAGTGTAGAGTCCGATGATATATATGATTAGTGAATCTTATATGCTTAGTGAATTCGATGATATATTTTGTTTTTAGAGTAATTTGATGATATGCTTTATTGTTATACTTAGTGTAGAGTCCGATGATATATATTCTTAGTGAATCTTATATGCTTAGTGAATCTGATGATCTATATGCTTAGTGAATCTGATGATATATATGCTTTATTGTTATACTTAGTGTAGAGTCTGATGATATATATGCTTCGTGAATCTTATATGCTTAGTGAATTCGATGATCTATATGCTTAGTGAATCCGATGATATATATGCTTCGTGTAGAATCCAAAGAACTGTTAATAGTGTAGAATCCATATATACTTATTAGTAGAATTCATGCTTAGCAGAAATGTAGTACTGTCTTTTGATAGTGTAGAATGTGTGAGGCTACTTATTAATTGATATGTTTTTCTTATTCAGAGATTGCCAAAGAGCCTATCTGAGAGTTGTGGTATCAAGCCTGATGAAGAAGGCTCTGCTGGAATACGCCTTACCGCGAGGGGCTCCGTCACCACTTGTGCGTACGGCGTGGACATGGACGGCCGCACACACTTCAACTTGGTTGGGTGGAAGAGCTTCCTCGTTGGCAAGAATCCTCATGTTGGACAGGCAATCCTAATTACTATCAGGAACACCCACTGCCCAGGCTTGAGGATGATGGTCGTCATCGATATCATCTAGAACTACATATGCTTGTGTGTGGCTGCTGAACCATCTATATGCTAGTATGACTACCTAGTAGACTTATCAACTATGATTTATCCATGCATTGTTGACTACTATATATGGGTTTGTGAGATTGTGTGGTTATATTAAATGTGGTATTGTCGTTAATGTTTGTGAGATGGTTCTGTGAACTTAGTCGTTAATGTTTCTGAAATGGTTCTATGAACTTAGTATAATTGCACCGGACTTGTCTTGATTTCCATGAATATTGCATCTGACATTTTTTTATTATTTCTATTTGCCTAGTTTTAGCATGGGGAGAAAATAGGGTGCTACTACTACGTGATGATAGTAGTAGTGTTGGTAGAGAAACAGACGCTACTACTAAGTATCTTAGCTGCAGCGCTTGTTTAGAAGCGTGCTACTGTTAATTAATAGCTATAGCGCCCTAGCAGTAGCGCGGGTGCCCGCGCTACTGGTATGTTAAAAACCAGCGCCACTAGTAAGGTTTTCTCTAGTAGTGGACGGCAACTCCCTCGTGATGATAATGAGACCTAACCACAAAAAGCATATAGGGTTGTTACCCAATGATGTTTCCTACGGCCCGAAGTTGTCTAAACCCTTGTCTTGTGTTGCGCCTCTCGACTCCGATCAACCCCTCTCAAGCTACCACATAGATGTGTTGGCCTCACGACTAAGTCCTCTCAATAGGACAGACAAATCCATGACACCCCGGATATCTTTAAGCTGTCTTGCCGCAGGTAACCCTCGGCTGCAGCCATGTTAAGCCGCTGTTGTCAGGCCCTCTGTCTGCACTGCGCCACGCCGTCGCCTCATTGAGAAGATTCGCAACGTGCCAATACGTCGCGTCCAGGCCGCCGGTCTCCTGAGCCACCTCTGTTTCAAACTGTCGGCATTCTTCTACCGGGTAGCAGAGCAGCCTCGGCCTCACCTCGAAGTCGCCATCACCGCGGCCTCCCCTAGCTCGCAGCTGCTTCCGCTGTGACATCGTGCCTCCGCCTTAAGCGCCGCCCTGCCACCTCGACGTTACCGCAAGCCAACGTCGCCCTAGCACTTTGCCTCCCTTATGGACGGCGTCAAGCCGCCGCTTTCCGAGCCGGCCCTCTATCGCCATGTTCCGCATCAATCCGATGTCAGAGAGCCGCCTTGCCTTCGTGGTAAGCCGCTAGGCCGGTTTGTTTCCACTGACAGAGCCGCCTCCGACGGTCCGCGCCGAGCCATTTCTCTCACTGATGCAGCTTCGAGCCGACATCGTCTCTACTCACCTCCGCCGATCCGCCGCCGAGTCAATCTTTTACCTTGGAGCCTCTCTGTGTTAAATTGCCGAGCCGCCGCCGACGAACTTGAGCTTCCACCTTCGCTGTTGTGGCCCGCAGCGCTGCAGTAAGACGCTGTCGCCTGAGTCGCCGACCCTAAGCTACCTTATACGTCTCCGTCGTATCTACTTTTCCAAACACTTTTGCCCTTGTTTTGGACTCTAACTTGCATGATTTGAATGGAACTAACCCGGACAGACTCTGTTTTCAGCAGAATTGCCATGGTGTTATTTTTGTGCAGAAATAAAAGTTCTCGGAATGACCTGAGAATCCACGGAGCAACTTTTTGGAATTAATAAAAAATATTGGTGAAAGAATCAACGTCAGGGGGCCCACACCCTGTCCACGAGGGTGGGAGCGCTCCCCCCTAGGGCACGCGCCCCTACCTCGTGGGCCCCCTAGAGCTCCACCGACGTCAATTCCAACTCTATATATTCACCTTCGTGGAGAAAAAAAACAGAGAGAAGGATTCTTCGCGTTTTACGATACCGAGCCACCGCCAAGCCCTAATCTCTCTCGGGAGGGCTGATCTGGAGTCCGTTCGGGGCTCCGGAGAGGGGGATCCGGCGCCGTTGTCATCATCAACCATCCTCCATCACCAATTTCATGATGCTCACCGCCGTGCGTGAGTAATTCCATCGTAGGCTTGCTGGACGGTGATGGGTTGGATGAGATTTGCCATGTAATTGAGTTAGTTTTGTTAGGGTTTGATCCCTAGTATCCACTATGTTCTGAGATTGATGTTGCTATGACTTTGCTATGCTTAATGTTGCTCACTAGGGCCCGAGTGCCATGATTTCAGGTCAGAACCTATTATGTTTTCATGAATATATGTGAGTTCTTGATCCTATTGATACGTCTCCAACGTATCTATAATTTTTTATTGTTCCATGCTATTATATTACCCGTTTTGGATGTTTATGGGCTTTACTCTACACTTTATATCATTTTTGGGACTAACCTACTAACAGGAGGCCCAGCCTGAATTGCTGTTTTTTTCCTATTTCAGTGTTTTGAAGGAAAGGAATATCAAACGGAGTCCAGACGGAATGAAACCTTCAGGAGTGATCTTTTTGGAACAAACGCAATCCAGGGGACTTGGAGTGGACGTCAAGCAACGAACGAGGCGGCCACGAGGGTGCCCGGCGCGCCCCCCCACCCTCGTGGGCCCCTCGAGCGTCCACCGACCTACTTCCTCCTCCTACATATATCCACGTACCCCGAAAACATCGAGGAGCACCACGAAAAACTATTTCCACCGCCGCAACCTTCTGTATCCGCGAGATCCCATCTTAGAGCCTTTGCCGGCGCTCTGCTAGAGGGGGAATCAACCACGGAGGGCCTCTACATCATCTCCAAGGCCTCTCCAATGAGTTGTGAGTAGCTTACCACAGACCTTCGGGTCCATAGTTATTAGCT
Source organism: Triticum dicoccoides (assembly GCF_002162155.2). NCBI lineage: Eukaryota > Viridiplantae > Streptophyta > Magnoliopsida > Poales > Poaceae > Triticum > Triticum dicoccoides. Next base: position 409,286,221 of record NC_041381.1, on the reverse strand, counting down.
AGATGGCTTCTTCTCTCTCTTTGAATCTCAATACAAAGTTCTCCTCGATCTTCTTGGAGATCTATTCGATGTAACTCTTTTTGCGGTGTGTTTGTCGAGATCCGATGAATTGTGGGTTTATGATCAAGTTTATCTATGAGAAATATTTTGAATCTCCTCTGAATTCTTTTATGTATGATTAAGTTATCTGTAACGCCCCGGATTCGATGCGCCAGGTGTCTGCCAGTTATTCGCCGTCGTTGCCATGTCATTTTCTTGCGTGTTGCATTTCATATCGTGTCATCATGTGCATCTCATTTTGCATACGTGTTCGTTTCATGCATCCAAGCTTTTTCCCCGTTGTCCATTTTGCAATCCGACACTCCTATGTCATCCGGCGGTCCCTTTTGACCTCTTCTCTTGTGCGGGTGTTAAACATTCTCGGAATGGCCCGAGGTTTGCCAAGCGGCCTTGGTATAGCACCGGTAGACCGCCTGTCAAGTTTCGTGCCATTTGGAGGCCGTTTGATACTCCAACGGTTAACCGGGTAACCGTAAAGCCCTATTTTGTTTGCAGCCCAACACCCCTTCCAAAGTGGCCCAAAACCCATCTAACTCCCCTCCATGCTCTCGGTCGTACGATCACGATCGCGTGGCCGAAAACCGCACCTCATTTGGACTCTCCTAGCTCCCTCTACCTATATAAACACCTCCCCCTCCAAAAAATCCCGGTCCAAACCCTAGCCTCCTTCTTCCTTCCGCCGCTGGACGCGTCCGCCCGACGGCCGGACATGTTCGTCCGCTCCCGCGCCCAATCCAGGTCTGCCACGTGGCATCGCCGCCGCCCCTCCGCCGCCGGCCCGTCTGGCCCACGTGGAGCCCGCCCCCGGGGCGGATCGGGCCCGACCTCCGCCGCCCCGCGTGCTCGCGCTGCCCGAGCATCGCCGTC
>NC_041381.1:409278789-409284797 GCF_002162155.2 Triticum dicoccoides | reverse complement strand
CCCCGAGCCGCCGCCGCGCCGGCGCCCCCGCCCCCGCCGCCGTTCGCCGCCGCCGTCTTGTGCTGCCGCCGCCCGGACCCACGTGCTCCCGCCGCTGTTTGCCGCCGCCGCCCGGCCGCGCCTCGCCCGGACCGGCGCCGCCCGACCTCCGCCGTCGGTCGCCTCGCCTCGTCCCCGCCTCCGGGCCGCCGCCGCCGCGGGCGCGCCGCCCCGCGCCCCGCCGCCCCGCCGCGCTGCCCCGCCGCGGCCAGATCCGGTCGGGCCGGACCGGATCCGGCCGGCCCCGAGCTCCTCCCTCCGCCACGGCCACTCTCTTCTCCGGTGAGTCCGGCCGACCTCGGGATGCATGCTGACGAACCCTAGATCCAGATCCGGAGGGTATATTTCTTCTAAGTCCCAGGATTTTTGCATAATCATGCCATGTTCATCGCATTGTATCTCTGTATCCGTAGCTCCGTTTTGCGTGTGTAATATGTCAAATTGTTCGCCTCGACGAGTACTTCATTTCATTCTATTGCATCATTTTCATTTGAGCTCATCTTGATGCCCGCAATACTGTTGGAAGAGTGCATGTTGATGTTAATCTGCTGAAACTGTTATAACTTGCTCATTTATCATTTTTGCCATGATTGGTGTGTGCATCCTATGAGGTTGATGTCTACATGTGTTTGATCTATGCCATGCCATCTTTCCAGGGGTGTATGCCATGTATTTTTGTGATCAATGTGGTGACTAGCACAAGCATGCAAACTAGGCTTCGTGATATTGCTGATTTTAGTCCCTGTTCTGCTGTTATTTTGATGCCATGTAAACTTGATGCTACAGAGAGATCCATGCATATTTTGAGATACTTCAGTAAGGGTGTTTTGAACATATGGTTATTTTGTTGCTATGTTAACATGCTTCTACCAATCATTCTATGCATAATCTGGAGATGTTCTATAAACATGTTTCGATCTACATGTTATGCCCTATCCATCCATGCCCCTGGTTGCATTTATAGCTTGCTGTAGATTGTTCATATCTTGCTCCAAAATTGCTTGAAAATGTTGCTGTCAGCCTGTGAACATTAAGTTCATTTGTTCCCATGTGTTTTGCTAGTGTTCCATGCATCCTATGACCTTGCTCTTGCCATGCTTAACTTCACAAACATGCCTTCTTACTGTTGGTTGCCTTGCCATGCCATGTATTGATCTGTAGTGAGTGGTTCAAGCTCACCAACATGCCTACTTATTGTTGTTCCTGCCATGTATGAATCTGTAATATAACTTGCCATGTTTACATGGGTGCCATCATATTTTCTATGCCTTTTTGGCTCATGGTAAGTAAGGGTCTTTTGATCTATGCAATTAGTAGATTCATGCCATGCCTTTGTTTGCCATGTTAAGTTCCTGTAACATGTTGTTTGATAGCTCTAAACATTGCAACCTGATGTTATTTCTGCTAAAGTCTGAGACTGTTATTATTTGCAATCTTACCATGTGTTTTGGAGCATGTTCTAGTGATTTCTGGAGATAGCTCAGTGTTCATGTTTTGTTATGGTTTACCTGTACTTCATGCCCATGCCTTTTGTTATTATGTTGGGGTGCTGTAGCTTACTGTTTTGATGCTTACAATATGCCTAGTTGCTGTTATGGACAGATTGTTGTTATGACTTGTATAGTGTGTATGTGTTGAACCGTTGTTTCGTTTTGAGTGTGCTTTATATGAAACTTGCTTGATTTTGCATGTAGTTTCATATTATCATGTTGCATCCTTGTTTTGAGGTGTTTGCTTGATGTTTGGGTGCATTTTGCATCAATGCCATGTTTAACTTGTTTTGCTCATATCTTCTAGGCCGTAGCTCCGAATTAAATGAACTTTATATGTAACTTGACTAGATTTTCGTGTAGATCATCTTGGCGCATCTTAACTTGCCGTTTAACAACTTGAACATAAGGTTTATTCAGTTCTGGACCAATTTCGAAATTTGCATATGAGGACTTACCGGAATTGTTATATGTTGTTCCCGGCCTCATTTAAACTTGCCTTGATGTGTTGTTCTTGTTTGCATCATCTCTTGCCATGAGTAGCTTCATGTAGCTTTGTCATGCCTCATGCTTGTTGTGCATCATGTCTTGTTCATGTGTGGTGTGTTTACCTTGTTGTGTGCTTCTTCTTGTTAGTTCCTGTTTCATTGCGATCGTGAGGATTCGTTCGTCTACGGTTGGTTCGCCTTCATCCGTTCGTCTTCTTCATGGACTCGTTCTTCTTCCTTGTTGGATTTCAGGCAAGATGACCGCTACCCTGGATCTCACTACTATCATTGCTATGCTAGTTTCTTCGTTCTATCGCTATGCTGCGTTACCTATCTTTTGCTCTTCAAGCCTCCCAAATTGCCATGAACCTCTAACCTTTGACACCCTTCCTAGCAAACCGTTGTTTGGCTATGTTCCCGCTTTGCTCAGCCCCTCTTATAGCGTTGCTAGTTGCAGGTGAAGTTGAAGATTTCTCCATGGTGGACAGGGTTTATGTTGGGATATCACAATATCTCTTATATTATTAATGCATCTATATATTTGGTAAAGGGTGGAAGGCTCGGCCTTATGCCTGGTGTTTTGTTCCACTCTTGCCGCCCTAGTTTCCGTCATACCGGTGTTATGTTCCCGGATTTTGCGTTCCTTACGCGGTCGGGTGATTTATGGGACCCCCCTGACAGTTCGCTTTGAATAAAACTTGTCCAGCAAGGCCCAACCTTGGTTTTACCATTTGCCTCACCACCACCTATGTTTTCCCTTGGGAGTCGCTCTCTCAAGGGTCATCTTTATTTTAGCCCCCCCGGGCCAGTGCTTGTCTAAGTGCTGGTCTGAACCGGGCAGACTGCGGGGCCCCCTCGGGGCAACTCGAGGTCTGGTTTTACTCGTAGGCTGACCTATCCGGTGTTGCCCTGAGAACGAGATATGTGCAGCTCCTATCGGGATTGTCGGCGCATCGGGCGGCTTTGCTGGTCTTGTTTTACCATTGTCGAAATGTCTTGTAAACCGGGATTCCTAGTCTGATCGGGTCTTCCTGGGAGAAGGTCTATTCCTTCGTTGATCGCGAGAGCTTGTCATGGGCTAAGTTGGGACACCCCTGCAGGGTATAAACTTTCGAGAGCCGTGCTCGCGGTTATGTGGCAGATGGGAATTTGTTAATGTCCGGTTGTAGATAACTTGACACCAGATCCGAATTAAAACGCATCAACCGCGTGTGTAGCCGTGATGGTCTCTTCTCGGCGGAGTCCGGAAAGTGAACACGGTTTCTGGGTTATGTTTGACGTAAGTAGGTGTTCAGGATCACCTCTTGATCATTGCTAGCTTCACGACCGTTCCTTTGTTTCTCTTCTCGCTCTCTTTTGCGTTGGTTAGCCACCATATCTTACTTAGTCGCTGCTGCAACCTCACCACTTTACCCCTTCCTTTCCTATTAAGCTTTGCTAGTCTTGATACCCATGGTAATGGGATTGCTGAGTCCTGGTGGCTCACAGATTACTACAACAACAGTTGCAGGTACAGGTTATGCGATGATCATGACGCGAGAGCGATGCTTGCTTGCGTTGAGGTTTTCTTCTGCTTCTTCGATCAGGGGATAGGTTCCAGGTCGGCAGCCTGGGCTAGCAGGGTGGATGTCGTTTGAGCTTCTGTTTGTGTTTCATCCGTAGTCGGATGTTGATCTTATGTATATGTGATGTTGTATTCATGTGGCATTGTATGCCTCTTGTATGTATCCCCACTATTATGTAATGTTGATGTAATGATATCCACCTTGCAAAGCGTTCCAATATGCGGGTCTATCCTTGGTGGGACCTTCGAGTTCCTTTTGGATAGGGTCGCATATTGGGCGTAACATTATCTTTACAAGTCTCTTCGAATTATCAGTTTGGTTTGGTCTACTAGATTGATCTTTCTTGCAATGGGAGAAGTGCTTAGCTTTGGGTTCAATCTTGAGGTGTTCTTTCCTAGTGACAGCAGGGGCAGCAAGGCACGTATTGTATTGTTGCCATCGAGGATAAAAAGATGGGGTTTATATCGAATTGCATGAGTTTATCCCTCTACATCATGTCATCTTTCTTAACGCGTTACTCTGTTCTTCATGAACTTAATACTCTAGACGCAGGCAGGAGTCGGTCGATGTGTGGAGTAATAGTAGTAGATGAAGAATCGTTTCGGTCTACTTGTCATGGATGTGATGCCTATATACATGATCATGCCTAGATAATCTCATAACTATGTAATTTTCTATCAATTCCTTGACAGTAATTTGTTCACCCACCGTAATACTTATGCTGTCTTGAGAGAAGCCACTAGTGAAACCTATGGCCCCCGGGTCTATCTTTTATCATATAAGTTTTCCATCTACTTTTATTTGCATCTTTTACTTTCCAATCTATATCATAATAATACCAAAAATATTTATCTTATCATATTATCTCTATCAGATCTCACTTTCGCAAGTTACCATGAAGGGATTGACAACCCCTTTATCGCGTAGTTGCGAGGTTCTTGTTTGTTTGTGTAGGTGCGTGGGACTTTTGAGGAGCCTCCTACTGGATTGATACCTTGGTTCTCAAAAACTGAGGGAAATACTTACGCTACTTTGCTCCATCACCCTTTCCTCTTCAAGGGAAAAACCAACGCAAGCTCAAGACGTAGCACCTATCTTGCAAGTCTATAGTCACCTATTATGTGTTATGATCCGTTAACCCCGAAGTGACAATAATCGGGAGACTTACCGGTGATGACCATAGTTTGAGGAGTTCATGTATTCACTAAGTGTTAATGCTTTGGTCTGGTACTCTATTAAAAGGAGGCCTTAATATCCCTTAGTTTCCAATAGGACCCCTCTGCCACGGGAGGGTAGGACAAAAGATGTCATGCAAGTTCTTTTCCATAAGCACGTATGGCTATATTTGGAATACATGCCTACATTACATTGATGAACTAGAGCTACTTCTATGTCACCCTATGTTATAACTATTACATGAGGAATCACATCCGACATAATTATCCATCACTGATCCAATTCCTACGAGCTTTTCACATATTTCTCTTTGCTTATTTACTTCACCGTTGCCACTGTTACAATTACTACAAAACTGCTACCGTTACTTTTGCTACCGTTACCATTGCTTCCATACTACTTTGCTACTAAATACTTTGCTGCAGATATTAAGTTATCCAGGTGTGGTTGAATTGACAACTCAACTGCTAATACTTGAGAATATTCTATGGCTCCCCTTGTGTCGAGTCAACAAATTTGGGTTGAATACTCTACCCTCGAAAACTGTTGCGATCCTCTATACTTGTGGGTTATCACTACCCTTTCTGCCACATGCCTGGAGTGCTGTTTCTGCTGTGTTGAGTCGCCGAATCACCTCTGTGCCGATCTGTCATTGTGGCTGCCTCGTTCTGCTTCCCCAGGGCCTCCTCAAGTTGTTCCCCAGGAGAGTCCTGTTACCTCACCATGCGGCATGACTGCGACCCGCCCGCACCAGGCCAGCCTCACCTTTTGCTCTGAGCTACCGCGGGGTCAATCCCCTGCCTCATGCCTCTGCAGTTGCGACCTGCCCGCTGGATCCACAATTCCGCCTCACACGCAAGAAAGGGAAAAATGATTGAAAAAAGGGCCATGACCCGGAGGGTCTGTTCTGAGCCGCCTTTTTGCCTTCGCTAGTCTCCGTCATGCGGCCGCCTCTTGAGCCGCCCCATCGTGGCTGGGTTCGCCTCTGCTCCCGCATGCTCCCTTGTCAGTTGGAGAAAAAGATAAGAGGAGCCTAGTTGGAAGAAATGTAAAGTGGTAGGGTGCTAAAAGTGCACAGATATCCTTTATATACGCTCTGACAAGGCCCTTATACACTTGAGAGGATTGACACAAATATTCTTTGCACCCATATAAGGATACAAGGGTCAAAGGGAATTCAGTGTTTCACTAAAATGTGAAGTAAAATCCATTGGATACACTCCCGTGGGGAATATCTGCATGAGGACAAC
>NC_041381.1:409155289-409278310 GCF_002162155.2 Triticum dicoccoides | reverse complement strand
GCAATATTATCTACGGACGCTACTTACGGACCAGCTGTCGTCCGGACATATCAGGTGAAATCCATCTGGTATATTTTTATATTACATATTAATTTCTTTAAAAAAGCAATTACTCTGGCTTGCAAATTCTTTAATGCAGGACAAGTTGTCTACTGCAAAAGTGACCGTTATGTCACTAAGTTTGTTGAATGACTCATACCGGGAGTATATAACAAGTATTGCCAAGATCATCGACTCGCCAACTTGCTTCCAGCTTCAACATATTATAGCGTTTTGCTATTTAACAATATGCCAGTTTATATCATGTCAAGTATGGGGCATCTCAATACAACTCCTTGAGTCGTCTTAAGACTCGGGGGCTACGATGACATGACTTAGCAAATTTTGCCAGATTCAAGAACCCCTGGTCATTGCAGAGAACATAACTCGGACCTGGAGGCTACTGCCACATTGGTGAAAAATGCAAAAGGTTTTCAGACAATTTCCGGATTTAAAAGTGCCTGGCAATCAAAAAAGTTCCGGCTCAATATAATAGTTCTGGGTTAAAAGATTATGGTTCAATATTCGGCTCAAGGGAAATCCCACTCCCACAATGTTTTGACCTCTCAATATCCGGCTCAACATCCGGTTCAAGAGGAATTCATCTCTCGCAAGTTCGATTTCTCAGAAAAAATAAAGGTTGCCAAAAAGAACTTGTTGCTATGAAGTGTGGTTCAAACATGGACATCCTGCCTTATGGGCTTATCTTATTATGACCAACTTAATAAAGCCGGCATCCCTGATAATTCAGGGCCTCTGTCGTTTCATTTCTAAGCATCTGAGTCTTTATTATTTGTTTGTAAGGTCACTCGGGGGCTTCCAACCAAACGGATTTAGCTTTCAAACCCTCTTGACCAGGCATAAAACACCGAATTCCTGGTTATCCTGCATGTATGCAAGATGCTACTCCACCAGGTAATCCTGAATGACCCGTCGTACTCTTAACAGTCAATCTTTTAAGAAAGACCCTGAACTCGTTAAGGTTAAAATGGCGGTTTATCATGTGAGGGCCGGCTTACGGATAGCAAGGATAAACCAAGGCTATTAAGCCAGCTTCATTGAAACTTGGTTAAAACTGCCTATTTGCAAGATGCTACTCCAACCCCGTGTACTCTCGATAAGTCAATCCATATGGACCCTGAACTTATCCAGGTTAAAACATCGTTTGGGTCATGTGAGATCGGGCTTACAGAAAGCAAGGATAAGCTAGTGGCTATCACGCTAGTTTCATTGAAGTGAGACTCGGGCTTCGAAAGCTAACATTTTTTATACTCTGTTATCATAAACATGCATCATCATACATTTCATCATCATAGCATGCATGGATACACTTGTTTATGTTGCAGGCACCGGTTTTCATACCATGTTATACTATTCAAATCTTAAATAGCCAACATGGCTGGATTTTCATTATGGTTGTCATAACTAGTATTGGATGATTGAGGTTTTCAAAGCGCCTTCAGAGTAATGGCTATTATTCCTTCATCTAAAAATCCAGGCTCACAGCAAAGAGCATGGTTCAATATTGAATATGCAAGGTTTTCAGCAACATCATTCGGACAATGGATATAGTTTTAATTTACAATGGCAGGAATAGTCCCGAGTCACTGCAGGCTTACGACCTGGCACTTGGAGGCTACATTATTCAAGTCAAGATTTCATCAAGTATGCAAGTCCCATGTCGCTGCAAGCATGCACCATGGCACTTGGGGGGCTAATGCAAGTCGCTTTTCAAGTCATCACATTATTCAAATCACCGGGTTATCTCAAGAAGATGAGTCAAGCTTCTACTTTTTTCTAAGTCACAGCCCGGTGTTGTCTTACTGAGCCGGCACTTGGGGGCTACACATTGCTCCTCAATTCTATATGATCAGATCTACAGAACTCCCTGCTCATTATTGCATAATGACCCGGCCCATGAGGGCTACACTGGCTGAAGTTTTATGAGCATGAGACACTTAGAAGTCCCAGGTTGCTGCAGGCAAGACAATCCGGTACTTGGGGGCTACATATGTGGAACATTCAACTTATGACTGGTGATTCAGACAAGCAACCCGGATTTCTCTAAGGATGCAACATTTATATTGAAGCAAGTCTGAAGTTATCACTACGTCCCCCTCTTAAGACTTGGAGGTTACAAGTAATATGGATATAAGGAAGGTATGCCTTCAGATTCTTAGTTGTGAGTAAACCAAGTCTCATATTTTTTGATGAAGAAATTTGAAAAGGTTATCTCCTCTGGGTTATTCAGACGACTTAACATCATACAGATTTCATCCAGCCAAGGCAGTTGCAGATAATAAGGGTTAATTTTTCTCCAAGGAGCCAACGTCAGTTTATTGATATGATAGAGATTCAGAATTTTCAGGAGCTATTCAACTGGTATTTTTTTGAGTGAGCCGGTCCCCTTACATATTCTTATTTTAAGAGTTTAGTATGAATAAATTCAAAGCTAAACTGGGGGCTAATGTTGGGGATATTCCCCATGACTAAGACCCGGCTCATAAGGATAAGCCGCTCTAAGGCTTAAGTTATCTTCGGGTTTAAGTCGCCCAGACGTTAAGTCATCTTAGATCCTAACCCAGCTGTTGAGACCGGTTGGTGAGACCCAGTTGACGAGACCCGGATGGTGAGACCCGGCTGGTGAGACCCAGCAGACAGTCTCTAACCCGGCAGACAGTTATGACCCGACAGACAGTTATGACCCGGCAGATAGTTATGACCCGACAGACAGATTATGACCCGGCAGGTGCATGGAGTCACGGAGATGAGTCTCAGAGATGAGTCGCTTGGGGTCAAGAAGCCCAAGATGTTAAGAAGCCCACAGAGATAAGCCCAAGACGTTAAGAAGCCCATGGTGAGAAATTAGAATAGTTTAAGTCTTAATCCGACTTGGACTCTACATGTAAGCCGCCCCTTCAACTTATATAAGGAGGGGCGGGCGCCCCAAGAGGTTCAAGTTTTTCTAGACGTCTCAATAGACAGGTCTCAATAGACAAGTTTTAGACAACGTCAAATTAGATGCTCTCGAGATAGGGGTAGCGAAACCTCGCCCTTGTAACCGAGATCGTCATGATGATCAATATCAATCAAGCAGGATGTAGGCTTTTACCTCCCACGTGAGGGGCCGAACCTGGGTAAAACTCGCGTCTCTCGTCCCACTCAACCCCTCTCAAGCCACCAGTTAGATGCGTTGGCCTCACGACTAAGTCCTCACACTAAGGACATCTGTCGTGACAAAACCACGACAACATGCGCTCAAAGTATAATATGTTATCTCTCACATCATGGCATGCATGTACCGTACCGTATAAGACAAACCAAAATTTAATGCCCTCCTAATTGTAAGTAAAATTAACCTATATCACTGTCGGTCAAAGTGATTGACCTAGCAGGCACACAAAGATGGATGAAACATCTCGCTGATAACCCCGTGAGTGAGTTCTAGAGGACAACTGCCATCGCTTGCTTGTGGGCCAAACACATGTATGGAGATGTGTGGTTGTGATGTTTGAATGCCTAATATATATATGCAGAACTTTGATGTGGCACCTGCCTCAAAAACCTTTAAGTCCCCCACACGGACCAAGGTTCATGACACGCAGTATATATATGCTGCCCCCTCCCCTCTTCGACGCATAATATATACTCCTACGTACCGTAACACAACCCGAAAATAATCCTCCTTGTTCGTTAAATTACCTTTCTTGTTGTGTCATATATTAGATGGACGACTACCTCGCGGGCCCATGGAGGGAAGAATCACATGCGAATGAGTGACAACAATCATCTGCACGTGGCCCAATGTGTTGGTGATGTTTTTAATACCCAATATGCACAACTTCTTTGTGGCAACTGCCTCAGAAACCGAAAAGTCCCCAAACGGAGCGAGATCATTCATGACATGTGTGTAATATGTGCTGCCCCAGCCCCCTCCTCCCCTCTTCGATGCATACTATATACTCCTACAGCAACACAACCCAAAAAGAAACCTCCTTGTTGGGTCAGAACGATGGAGGAACACCTCACGGGCCCACGGATGGAAGCATCGCACGCGAGTGACTGTCCTATATGATGCGTAGTATACGTTGCCCCGGCCACCCTCTTCAACGCATACTATATATATACTCCTACCATACGTAACAAAACCAATAAATGACCATCCTACTTGTTGGTCAAATTAACCTCTCTCACTACATGTTATAGTGCTAAATGGTGACCTCGCGGGCCTACAGAGAGTGTCACACACGAGTGAGTTTCCTAGGACCACCGCGTGCATGTGGCCCAAAGATGCATGTCAAACTTTTTCTACAGCGAACATGCGACCAAAGGAGTTTAGTGTTAAAAATTGAAAAAAAAAGATAATATTTGTCTGTTTTTTTACATTGATTGATTTCCCAGGGATTTAATGTGCAAAAATCAAATTTGATATACATGAGACCCGTGATAGTGCACGAAAATGTATTGCAAAATCATATGTGGACGTGTCCCTGGGTGCATGTTTAGTCCCCATGCAAAAAATTTCTAACATCCAGAATCTTGATTTTAAAATCCAGTAAATCCAAAACTAAGTTGAAATTCATGAAACTTATCGTGGTGTCATATGGACACCAATAGATTGTGATATTATTATGTCGAGACAAGTTTTGATATAATCTTCTTACAGACAGGAAATTATCAATAATTATTAACCAATATCGCAAACACACTCTTTATTTGAACCGTGTGCATTAGACCAACAATGTGCATGTCGTGCTTCGGTTAAGCAAAATAAAGCGGCAGAATTAATCATCAATATAATACGTTCCGTGCACACGTCCCGTGTGTCGTACGACCATGTGTGAGTTGACGAGACGCATTCTAGCAGTCCGCCATGCAGGCAGACCGAGAGGCCGAGAAATGCGCATGTTCTCTACACACTCACCATGGGGCGTGCTAGTAGGTGTGTGAAATGAATGTAGGCATGCCAGCAGTCCGCTGCGCAGGCTCACCGGGAGGCGAGCTAGCCCTTTGACGGCCGCCCAGCTTGCTCCCACTGCTTCATATTAATGGCATTCCCGATCCGCTGGTCATAATAGGAGGCCGCACACCCCGTCCACAGTTGTCACCGCCGCATGGAGTGTATTAGGATTTTGCCAAAGTGCACCATCAGTGGGAGTGCGGAGCTGAGGCTGGTGGAGCACCCGCTCAACGCATGAAGCTGGGCGCAGAGGTTGCTGTCGCCACCGATGAGGTCTCGCACGGGCAGCAACGCGACCTTGACTTTCTCGCCGTCGTCATGCCTCCCCAGCATGAGCCGAAGGTCCACAGCTACTCCGGCAATGACTCCGACTCCGACGGAAAACCGGTTAGTCCCTCGCGCCCCCCTCTCCGCTCCTTTTGTTGGGAGTAGAATTCCTTGGTTATTTTCACCCAGTCCATGAAATCAGAGTATGATTCGTTAGATCCGTGTAGTGTATTGATTGTTTGAATGGTATCTATGGTTAGTGATTAATTGTTTGTTCTGTACAAATGATTTTTTTGCTAATAATCCGACTAAGGTTAGCTTTCATGCTAATAATTCATAGCCAAATCTTGAGAATTGATTTTGAATGTCCTACATATATGTTTGTACCTTTTTTCTTCCAGATCTTGATAATTGATTTTGAATGTCCTACATGTATGTTTCTACCTTTTTCAGATTGCTATGTACACAGATGAGGCTCCGGCAAGCGGTGCTGCCGGCTGTAGATCCTACGCCCGGTAGCGCGGGCAGAAGCGGCCACGCCCCTGGATCCGAGGAACTTGTAGAATATCGGGCGGACCGCATCAGCGATCTCCTGGAAGCCATCCTTGGGGAGATCATCTTCCTTCTCCCCACCAAGGATGGCTGCCTCACACAGGCCCTCGCATCTCGGTGGCACACTCTGTGGTCCGCCGCGCCTCTTAATCTCGACTATCGCCGACTATCTATCGTTCATGATTTTGAACTCCAAGGAGCCATTATCTCCTCCCACCAGGGATCCTTCTGTTGGGAAACATAGCATACAATTTCAAAAAAATTCATACGCTCACGCAAGATCTATCTAGGAGATGCATAGCAACAAGAGGGGAGAGTGTGTCCATGTACCCTCATAGACCAAAAGTAGAAGCGTTAACTTAACGCAATTGATGTAGTCGAACGTCTTCTCGAATCAACCGATCAAGTACCGAACGTACGACACCTCCGAGTTCTGCACACGTTCAGCTCGATGACGTCCCTCCAACTCTTGATCCAGTAGAGGCACGAAGGAGTCGGTGAGTTCCGTCAGCACGACGGCATGATGACGGTGTTGGTGAAGTGATCCGTGCAGGGCTTCGCCTAAGCACTACGACAATATGACCGGAGGAGTAAACGGTGGAGGGGGGCACCACACATGGCTAAACAATTGATGTGCCTTGGGGTGCCTCCTGCCGCCGTATATAAAGGAGGAGGGGAGGAGGCTGGCCACAAGGGGCGTGCCAAGGAGGGGGAGTCCTACTAGGACTCCACTCCTAGTAGGATTCGGCCCCCCTCTTTTTCCTTCTTCCAGAGGGGGAAAGGGGGGAGGAGAGGGAATAGGAGAAGGAAAGGGGGTGGCGCCCCCCTTCCCTAGTCCAATTCGGCCTCCTCCCTTGTGGGGGGCACACCAGCCCCTTGTGGGCTGGTTATCCTCCCACCTATGGCCCATATGGCCCATATCTTTCCCCGGGAGGTCCCGGTACTCCAGTATGTACCCGATACACTTTGGAACCCTTTCGGTGTCCGAATACTACTTTTCAATATATCAATCATTACCTCTCGACCATTTTGAGACTCCTCGTCATGTCCGTGACCTCATCCGGGACTCCGAACAACCTTCAGTCACAAAAACACATAACTCATATAATACATATCGTCATCGAACGTTAAGCGTGCGGACCCTACGGGTTCGAGAACTATGTAGACATGACCGAGACAACTCTCTGGTCAATAACCAATAGCAAACCTATATGCTCATATTGGTTCCCACATATTCTACAAAAATCTTTATTGGTCGAACCGCTTTGTCAACATACGTTGTTCCCTTTGTCATCGCTATGTTACTTGCCCAAGATTCGATCGTCGGTATCTTCATACCTAGTTCAATATCATTACCGGCAAGTCTCTTTACTCGTTCCGTAGTGCATCATCTCATAACTAACTCATTACTCACATTTCTTGCAAGGCTTTATATGATGTGCATTACCGAGAGGGCCCAGAGATACCTCTCCGATACTCGGAGTGACAAATCCTAATCTCGATCTATGCCAGCCCAACAAACACCTTCGGAGATACCTGTAGAGCATCTTTATAATCACCCAGTTACGTTGTGACGTTTGATAGCACACAAAACATTCCTCCGGTGTCCGGGGGTTGCATAATCTCATAGTCGGAGGAATATATATGACATGAAGAAAGCAGTAGCAATAAAACTGAACGATCATTATGCTAAGCTAACAGATGGGTCTTGTCCATCACATCATTCTCCTAATGATGTGATCTGGTTCATCAAATGACAACACATGTCCATGGCTAGGAAACTTAACCATCCTTTATCAACGAGCTAGTCTAGTAGAGGCATACTAGGGACACTGTGTTTTGTCTATGTATTCACACATGTATCAAGTTTCAGGTTAATACAATTCTAGCATGAATAATAAACATTTATCATGATATAAGGAAATATAAAATAACAACTTTATTACTGCCTCTAGGGCATATTTCCTTCACGTTCAACACCTATGCATCCCGGCATGCTGCCTGCTGCACATACCCTACATGGTGGACGCCTGGCTGACGTCTCGTCAATTCGAAGAACTCTAGTATCTTGAGTACTACCATTACTATGCAAATAGCTTTCCACAAGTGTTCTAGATGTGCCCTCATCACCAATGCCCATCTCATGATTTTTTTCCTCCTTTCCCTCCACACTGCCACCCTAGCCCGGTGTCATCTACCAGACAATCTGGTACAAATGCTTCAACTCCCACTAATAAAAAAAACTCGCGCTTGTGTTGGTCGATCTGTCGGAGGCCTCACTACACAACATCATCCACTCCTGCTGCCCTGCCCTGGAGCGCTTGCTGCTTGTTTTTGGAAAAGAAATTCGTATCCTTTGTCTCCAAATAAAGTTGCCTTACCTTGTAAGCATTGTAATTTTCTTTAAATGAGAGGATATCATCATCAAAGACGCCCCTTCACTCCAAAGGCTGCTCCTTGGGTGTAATTCCGGATCTGTTTGAAGGTTACAACATGGTGGTTGGCTCCACACTTATTCAGGTACTGTATATTATCATCTACACTTTTGTAATCATAAGATGCATTTTTCATTTGTGTGCGTAAGTTTTGTACCATCAACACTTTTGTAATCATAAGCTGCATTTTTAATTTGGGCGAATAAGTTTTATATAATCTTGGAGTACACTTTTGGTACTAATATTATGTTCTATGCTCAATGAAGACTTTGTCCATGGGTACCCTATTAATGATGTTGGATTCTGTCAAGACCTTACATATCAGTATGTAGTGTTTTGATCTGAGCATGATTATCGGCTTGCTGCGACGCTTTCCATGTCTAGAGAATTTGTATATAGAGGTGATGATATCAAGCACATTGATATACTTTACTAGAACTAACCATTCAGCTGTATTTTTTTAGACATTAATTGTTTTCTGTCTTCATGTCTATTTAGGCTAAAGGACATGGACAAAAAGGTATAACCTATCGATGGCATCAGAAGCACCGGAATTTTCTCAGTTCTCACGACATTCATTTAAGGACAATAATGGTGGAAGGATATGCATCCAACCATGCAAACACTAGCTTTGTCACATTCTTCCTGTTGAATGCGAGAGTACTATTGTCCATGAGGATTAAGTTTTTTAACAAAGACTTTCTCACGGATGGACACATTGAACAAAATAAAAAGAAGTTTCAGGTGGACAAAAGGGCTTCTGAACGTGCTCGGCTTCTATTTAAAACAGCTTGTCTTCATGTAGCAGTAGATTTTCTGGCCCAGGATATGTACTAAAATACGAGGCCATGAGCTCCATAGTGTGGAGAAAATGGGCGACCTCTATAGAGTGTACAATATATTCGAATAGCTGCATCCTCGGTCATGGACATAGTTCATACTAGCTCACACTATTCGATACACTTACAATGACGAAATGACATATATTTATATTTGAGTGATTAACAGTTTGGCAGGATGCCGGTGATAGTCTTGGGATGATCTTGAGGATGATCATTGGATGATTACAAGATCACACAGTGATCATGAGGATATATTGATTGGCTGGATAGTCAACAGTGAGATGGTCCATGTGACCTTAAACAAGGACTTACCATTACTTCTAGTTTACCATGTCATGATCATTATTTACTTCCACCTCCATATTAGTTGTTCATAACTTAACACTGTAATGCTACATTATTGTCCCGCCGTGATGCATTTGGTTGTTGTGAGCTTGCGAGTACATTCAAAGTACTCACCTGGCGTGTCATGCCAGATTGTAGGTGAGGCCGTGATTGATTGCTTGTCAAGGATACCAAGTCTGCGAGCTAGGATGTGTCCCAGCCAATGTCCCTTTGCAGTGGAGTCCGTCACCATTGTCGTTTGTTCCACTTCAAGAAGTTATTCTACTACTATAAGTTGTTCCGCTGCTAGCATAGGACTACCTTAGCAGGTGTAGTGTCACCGTGCCCCTGTAACCTTGTAATCAGAACCTTTGTACACATATTATTATAATAAAGAGTTATTCTATTCTATGCCAAGCAGTGTCCTATTCCAAAAGACTTGATCTCTGAGCTGGAAATATGGGGTGTTACGGTTTCTCTGAGCCGGGGTGCCACAAAAGGTATCCCCTTCAAAGCCAATATTCACGAGTTCGTGGAAATTAGAGTATTCCTGAATTGGTCCATGCATTGGTCCATTCATTGGTTGGGTTGAGCCACCTCGCCTACTTTCTGCTGGCTGGTTAGGATCTCATTAAAGTCTAGGTGCAACCATGGTCTGCCATCTTGGTGTTATTGTTTAGCCTACAAACCATATTCTTCCTCTCCAATTCTTACTCCCCATAGACTTCCATCACAATCCAAACTCCACCATCCTACTCCATGACATCCACATCAACGTAACTCCTCCCAAATGACTGCAACAACATATCAATGCCACATCGCCAAAACATTGGCACACCCCCGTGGCGCCCCTTCGGCTTCCACACACTCATGTTAGAGAGCCCGTACCTCCACCTAGACCTGTCCAACCACTTCCCAAAAAATATTCTCTGACAAGAACATAAACATCGGGATACTCCTACCTTTCGAGATCTAGAAGGCTGTGAATAGTTGGGACGTTCCTGAGTCCCTAACACTTTCAAGCTATTACTTTTGTTGCTGCCCTGCAAAGCATTTCTACATCCTCACTTTTGTTTGTGTTGTTCTCAACGTCCTCTTCGTTCGCTGCTATCTCCTTGACCCTACCCTTCTTCATGATATTTTGATCATCATTCTCCATCTCATTGCATCTCCTCTTACTGCCTGCAATATTTGACATATCATGTTTTCGGCCTTCTCCTCTCTATTAACTCTCTTGATTTTTTTTCCTTTGTTCTTCCCATCACCCTTCTTGGTTCAACTCAAATCATTCACTCTAAGCTTTTCATCTGTTGTACTACATTCGCTACCACCTTGTCAGCCCCTATCTATTTATCCTGCATTTCATTCGCACCCTTGTCCAAAAATGCTAAGCCCATCATGTTCTAATTCTTTTGCTCTTGTCACTTCCGAGTCACTATACACTCAGTCCTCTCCTGCCAGAACATTAAGTATTTTGTTGTCCCATTCTTTTCACTCTTCCGCTCCCTTCGTTTGGTTTCATTTGGCTAGTAATCTTCTTATCTCCCCCACTGCTGCTGCTACAACTGTTCATAGTATTAGTACCATCTTTATGCCATGACGACACGTCACATTGCCAGATCTCCCTCCTCTGCTATCCATATTGCTGCCCTACAAACACTATGACCATAGACTCCTCCCCACCCCTACCAACACCGAAGCTACCCCTATTGTTGCTACCCCTACCATCACTCATCAACTTCTCGATCTTCGTCACTCCCCCCTCAGCCTAATACATGGCCCATACATAGGTGCTTCTCCCTTCATTGGTTTCATGTTGTATTCTTTCTCCCCATGACCAATAACTCCACAAGCCTAGCAGAAGTCCAGTAATGTTCCTAATCGAAACAACACCAGAAAAGTTTCTTCTTCTTGCTTTCATCCTCTACAGTTGCCTGCTTGCTCATGTCCTTGTTCATCTCCCTAGCCAACACAAATCTCCTCACCAACGATTCATTAATATCTAATTCCACCTTCATCCTCATATACTTTATCTATCAATGTACCACATGGTCAGACAACCGCACCCACCAACTCATCAAAATTTTGTGCAATGAGCTCACCCGTGGGCATGTTCGCAGATCAAAGACCCTAATCCACATCGGAATTATATTGAAGTCATACTCCTCAACTGTCTTATCCGCGTCAAATTTCTCCATTACCAAAAGCTCCTTATGAAACCCCCATGGCCCTTCTTCCGGTGCGCTCCTTCACACCAACTCCTGCCGTGAAGTGTATAAAAAGATATTATCTACAAGCTCCTTTCATCTCTACCCCTTGATCGGGCACCATATAGTATTTGCCCTACCACCGAACCATGCGTTGGCTGATCCGAGAAAAGTTTGCCCGCTGCCTGGGCGTTGGGATCCCCCACATCATCTCCTTCCCCGTGTATGTTGTCCCTACATTCACTCCCCTCCTCTCCGTAGCTGATAACATGAGCCCCTTCATCATGTCTTTGACATCCTCGATGCATCCCCTGCTCTGCCACCCCTCACAAAAACCCTAGGGAAGAGTCGGTGCTGTATGATTGTGTGCCCTAGCTAGTGTACACGAAAGACGTTTGTGGATTGGATTTGAACGGGTGAAAGAGAGGTACATGGCGTGATCAACAGGAACGCCCCACACCTTAGACATAGATGAAGGAGCAGGGTGCGCTGGCCGCAATAGAACCCTATGCCCAACCGACAATTACGAAACAATCATCTTTCGGAACGGACCGTGCTATTAATTTTATGCAACCAGTTATTGGCAAGGGCAAAATTACCTTTGAACATTCTGGCACATGGTGGCTAAAGACATCAAAAGTTTTTTGCGTCAATATGTCCAACTTATTTAGATATACATTTAGTAAGGATTATATTAGATGCTATGCTCAAATATATAGTACAGATTGATATACAGTAATTGCACGTCTCCGTTTTGAGTACTTTGTGCTTCTCTCAATTGGGATGTGCCTCTTCAAGTGCTTCATCGTCTAGCCGCTGATTATATCCTCGTAAATGTTCCTGACCTTAGCGAAGAACGCTTTCCTGCAAAATCCATTAAAATTGTTTGAACGCCTGGAGCCCTCCTTATCTAAGAATCTTATTGTAGCATTTTGCAGGTTCGGTACAAAGGCTGTGTTTCAATACCTGTCGGGCTTGAATAGCAGGTTCTTGTACGCAAACCACTGCATGCATTAGAAATTCAGAAGAACGGATCAAAAAGGGAAACTCTTACTTAGAAAATTGGCAGCGATGGAAGAATGGCAGACTTGTACAGCATGATCAAATTGATGACCACATTAACCAGTAAAATCAATCTTAGGCACGTTGCAGTTTGCGAATAGCAAACGTTATCACGGTATCGAGGTTCTGTTGAGCTGTGGATCTTTCTTACCCCGCTGTAGCCAATGCCAACGACCTCCATGAGACCTGGAACCACGGGGAGCCTGTCGATTGCCTGCAAGGTCAACACCAAAATCACCTTCAGCTACCCCATCAACTCAGTGATTTTTTAAACAACTTGTTCCACAAACAGTTGAGGTAAGCGTCTTCAGTACCGATACTACTCCGCCGGCGCTCCACATGCCGAGCGTGGCGGCGACGGCGAGCGTGGTCACCGCGTACTTGTCCTCCACCCTGTCCCACTGCGCACCGCGACGAGGTGTCAGTCACTCGCGCCACAACCAATGAACTCCAATGTGCCACATATGTACGTACCTCTTGTTTCAAGGAGTTGAAGAACTCGGTAAGCTCGGCGTTGTCGGCCAGCGGCGCGGCCGGCTCACCGGCGGCCATTGACACCACGTTCCTCGCGAGCCTTTTGCCTGGAAAACAACTCTTCTTAGATCCACGTCCCATGCCGCTGCACGCGCAAGTTCTCAAAGCCACACTCACAAAAGGACGCGACGCGGGGCTGGCCGTGGGATGCGAGGCCGGGCAGCGGCGGCAGCGCGGGGAGCCCGAGTCCGACGGAGCGCGCGGCCTTCCCGAGGTCGCTCGCGATGGGCGAGGCGACGGCGCCCGTGGCTGGGGAGATGACGGTCGGGGCCATGGATATCGATGTCTTCGGTCAGTGTACGCCTCACCACCACCACCACTTGCGCGTTAAGCGCGTTGGTCAGAGGCTAATAACGGCCGCGAGGTTGTTGGGACGGCGTCCTGCGGGAGGTTAGGGAGCGGCCGGGCTCAGGCGCGCAAAGATAAAGTGGGGATGCGTGGATGGGCGCCACACGATTGCCCGCGGAAGAACGATAAGATGGGGTTTGGGGTGGGCTCTGTATGGCCTGGATGTTTCCGTCTGCGGTATCTGGAGTTTCTGGTGTTTATCGTCCGCAGACGCCCGATGTGGGCTTAGGGAGGCCCCGACGACTGTTTTTTTTCGAGGATAGGCCAACGGCATACCTTAACTTTATAGAAGAGGGAGAAACCAATTACAAGAGAGACCAAGGGAGGATGCACACAACCACCCTCGGCCACACCCATTACACCCGACACAAACTAAAGCCTACTCTCTCACAAAGCGTGACAACCCAACTATCCCTATGCCAGCCTCTCTCCAGTCCTGAATCTCCCTCAGATGAAGTCTACTAGTTGGTGAGCCGTCCTTTGCTGCGCCGTCCTGTTAAAGACACGAGTGTTCCGCTGCTTCCACAAAACCCAAGCCACCCCGATGACAAAGGAATCAAACCCTCGCTTGAGTTCTTTGCCTATGCCCTTTCTAACCTTAAGCCACCATTCCAACAGATCATCATCCACCTCAGGTCTCTCCACATCCAAATTAATCTCGTGGAGACAACCATGCCAAACATCGCGCGCGTAACCACACTGGACCAAGATGCGCTCGGCGTTATCTTCATCCTGCAAACATGTGTAGCAGGGGGACGGCCGGTCTTGCAACCCGTGCCTAGCTCTCCGGTCAGACGTCCAGATCCGGTGTTGAACCGCCAATGAAACAAAGATTTTACACTTAAGCGGAGCCCAACTCTTCCAGATACTGTTGGCATACGGTACCCTCTGAATCCCGAGGCACAAGCGATTATACGTGGACCTGGCGGTGTACATCCCTGATGGGTCAGCCGGCCATGAGAAACGATCTACGCTTTGAGTATCCCGCTGTCGTGCTCATAGCCAAGTTGAGATGAACCAACTGCATGTGCCCAACGAAGGTGAGCTCACCGCCCACATCCTGTAGCCACCTGGCATTGAGCAGACCCTCCCTGACCGTGCGCCTATTCCTGATGCGAGTCTCCACCATGGCATATATGAGGGGAGCAATATCCCTCGCCGCAAAACCGTGAATCCAACGGTCCCTCCAGAAGAGCACCTTGCTCCCATCCCCCACCTCAATCTTGACTAGGCTGTCAAACACTTCACGTGCCTCTCTATCCTCCTTCATAGCCAGCCCCTGCCACAGCCTCTGAGGATCAGTCCTTTTGAGCCATTCCCACCTGACACGAAGCGCAATACCTTGAAGCTCCAAATCCCGCACGCCCAAACCTCCCAAAGAAGTGGGTCGACATACCGTGCTCCATGCCACAAGGCACTGCCCACCATTAACTTTCTCTTTGCCAGCCCAAAAGAAGGCACGCATCCATTTATTAATCTCCTCCAAAACCCAAGCCGGCGCCTCCGCTATCATGAAGTGGTGCATGGGTTTGGCCGCAACCACGGACTTGACAAGCACGAGTCAGCCAAAACGTTGTAGAAGACCACGTTGCCATGAAGGGGCACATTTCACCGCCTCATCCACCATGGGCTGGCACTGAGCCCTACTCAATTGCTTGATCGCCAACTGCAACCCCAGGTACTTACAGGGGAAACTTCCCATATTGCAATTGAGCAAGGATTGGACCCGCTCACGGTCCGCTTCATCACCATGAATCATAACAGCAAGCGACTTGTGGTAGTTTATATGAAGACCCGAAGCGTCCGCGAAGGCCTTCAAGGCTTCCTTAACGAACCTTAGATCAGCCGTCGTGGGTTTCACAAGACGTCATCCGCGTAGATAGACACGCTTTGCTCGGCCGAGATCCCATTGAATTTGCTCACCACTCCCAACATGGAAGCCTTAATCATGATCCTTGATAACACGTCCATCGCAATGACAAAAAGTAGGGGGGAGACCGGATCTCCTTGACGCAACCCTTGCACAAGTTGAAAGCTCCTTCCGGGACACCCATTCACCAGGACTTTATGGATGTCGTCCTCAACAAGATCGACACCCAAGTCATCCATTTGGGACCAAAACCCTTTTGGAACAACACCTGAAACAGGAACGGCCAGGCGATCGAGTCAAACGCTCTGGACACATCAAGTTTGAGGAAAACACCTGCTTCGCGACGTGCATGAATCTTCCTCGCCACCTGACGAACCAGGAGGAAGTTATCGTGGAGATGCCTCACACAAATAAAAGCCGACTGATTAACAGTCACAATCTCCTTCATCCTCTTCCGGACGCGATTTGCCAGTAACTTAGCAAAAAAAATTGCCACGATGTGAGACAAGCTAATGGGCCTAAAGTCCCCTACCTCCTCTGCCTCCGGTTTCTTAGGAATAAGGACTATATGCACACGGTTCAACCTGCCAAATCCATGACCATCTCCAACGTACAGCTTCATAATGACTGCCATCACGTCATGCTTAATAACACTCCAGGCCTTCTGAAAAAAGGCCGCAACAAACCCGTCGGGACCCGGCGCACGATCAGGGGGCATCTCCTTAATCGTGTTCCACACTTCTTGCTCTGAAAAACTCGCCTCCAACTCCGAAAGATCATGCGTCTCCATCTCTATAAACTCCAGGTCCACCTCCGACGCCCTCGAATGCGTCCTCCCCAGCAATTGTTCATAAGTCTCCGTAAATATCTCCTCTTTCCGGTGCTGGTCCGTAATCAGTTCATCATTGGTTATCGTTTTTTCTTTCTTATAAGCTGGTTTGGCGGATGGCTTTCAGAAGGCATATCTATGAAACTTTATCGTTTGATTGTTATATATAAGTTGAGAAGGTTTTATCCAATTTTGCATCAAGGGGTCAACCAAGTAATGTCCTATATATACTTAGGGCACTGCTACACGTCCGCCGGTAGATGTATTGAAATTATCCGTCACTGGACAGCCGTTGGGTCCCTGAGCTGTTAGCCATCCGGTCTAGTGTGCATGTCACGCATGCCTCCCCCATTATTCCGGCAACATGCACGCTATTGTAGAAACAAGACAACAAACTTGCCCCCGGCCCCGGCAGAGCTATGCCCAACGTGGCGCCGCTGCCATCCCGCCCCAAAATCAGTCCGCCGCCGGCGTGTAGGAGCTAAATTGAACTCTCTGCAACACCATGGCACACCATATCACGCATCGGGTGCTTGGATCGGACTCAAATCGAACTCAAGTGAGGGGGGCATGCTTGGAGAACAGGCGCGGCCTCTACTCCAGCATGACGGCGACGAGCTCCCACACCGGGCACTGCTTTGACGATTTCTGCAACTGAAGCTATGTTTGTGAAACATGCGTCGTGTTGCAATGCTTGGCCTCGTATGCTCTAACATTGTGCGTTCCTCCAACACTTTCTGCAACCGGGGCTATGTTCCTGAAGCAAGGCCCCTGTTACAGAAGAAAAAAATTCGATGTCGAACCATTTTTTCTGAAACAAGACCTCTGTTACAGAAACTTTCTAAAACTAGACCCTGTTCCTAAAAAAAGAAATTTCACCATTGAATCATTTTTTTCTTTATTTCCGAAACAAGATCTCGGTTGCAGAAACCTTCTGAAACAATACGGTTTTTGCAAAAAAAAAATGTTTGCGCGGGACTTGTGGCCAGCGTGAGCACTCAATCAAGATTGATCCGACGACTACGCAGGCGGGGGACGTAGCGCGTGCATCCGCCAGCTGAAGGATAGCGTTTTTCATATACTTATCATCTTAAGCACGTACAAAATGGCCGATGAAGTGTTGACATCATCTTTAGATCAAGCTTTGTGCAAATTATTTTTCGGCATGCAAGCTTTGTCCAAAAATTAGAAGGCATGTGTTGACACCAGATTTTGGCCTGGTCAAAAACTTAATAAAGATTGCCTCAAATAGAAAAAGTCTCAACATGAAAAAGTTTTGTATCATCAAAATGAGAAACTTTGATGTGTGGGTCATCACCATCCGATCTCATATGAAGGGCCGAGACTGTGCTCAAAGTACTAAGATTTTGTATTCAGAGTATTGTTTGGCCAATTATAACTCCAAGACGGCCTCATACGAAATAGTGTTCTACACAGATTGTTTTCGTCTTGTTGAAACGATCGACTTTGATATAAAAATCATCTTAATCTAAGGTCATATGCAAAAATTAGATCCATCGAAGCGCTACCCTACCATGGGGCAAAAAGAGCCACACCCTATCAGACAACATATAGCTGATGTCTGATGGGTAGCGCCACTGATTGACTATTTTGCACGAACTATTCGGTCTTGAAGATGGCCTCGAATCGAAAAATGTTAAACATGAAAGTGGTCCACCTCATTGAAATGGTTAAATTTGGTTTTGGGCTCATCTTCATCAGAGGTAGTTTGTGGCCTGTGAGAGTCAAAAACTGAACTGATGCCTCAAACTTACCTAAATCCAAGTTCGGTTAATTTTGGAAATATTTGGAAGGATTTGGAGTCATTCGTTGTACGGGAAGTCCATATATATGTAAGAGGTAGTGGCCAATTGAACAACACACAATCGAATAATTCATCTACCACTTTTTATCTTTTATCTTTTCTCCTTAACCCTAGTTCTTCTTCTCGATCTTTCTTGATTATTCGTTTGCATGACGGCGAACCTCGAGGCCCTGGGGGCCATCAGGTCGACTTAGGGTAGCTCATAGCCGCCGCGTGTCCTAACGGGGTCCCTCCCGGATGTGTGGGGTTTCGAGTCTACAAAAGTGTCTGTTGGATTGCTTGCGTGTCGCGCTTCCAGACGGGAATCCTTTGACGTGAGCTGCGGTGTAGCATCCCCTGATATCGAGGGTACACGTTGACGTGTTCGTGTGCAAACACATTTTTTGGCGACTACGCTTGTTTGAAAAGTCTCCAGTCCGTTCTTGCTACGAAGAGATCGTCATCTAGGGTTTGCAATCTATGGAGGTAATATGAATACCCAATTCATCTATGTAGATGCAAATAATTCATATGGTGTTACTAGATCATTCAGTGAATATACTCTATTTTCAATCATGCAACTAATTACGTGCAAGAGCCGATTCAAAGTAATTTGCATCCTTCAACTTCTTTTGATACTAGTAACACCATATGTATTCCAACTCTCATGCATCGGCAACCACACAAATTGTTATGCCGATGAACAACATGGTGAGTTTGGCTAATAAATTTGAAACACCGGATGTTAGAATTTCGAATGCCATGCAAGAAATTGTGTCACCCTTTTATTCATCGACAACTAATTTGCAATATACTAGTAAAAACATGCTGACAGGTGGGAGAATTGGTCATGCTACCACTAGCTATTCGACCAATTACTGTCAACCATTGTATGGTGCACCTCACGTTAATAATTTTCTAGCACCGTACACAACTGTAAATGTTCATAATTTGGCTCCGCATGGTGGAGATATCCGAATAGGTGAAAATTATACAGGAGCACATGTGCCTTTACATGATATTGTAGCATGTAATACATCCTCTACAAAATTGCAAAATTTTGGCAAAACTCACGAATCATTGCCGAAAGAGTCTGAAAGTATTATGGAGTGATACGTCTCCAATGTATCAATATTTTTTGATTGTTTCATGCTGTTATATTATCATTATTGAATAATTTACTTTCATTTTATAACAACTTTATATCATTTTTTGGGACTAACCTATTGACATGGTGCCTAGTGCCAGTTGCTGTTTTTTGCTTGTTTTTTACTTCGCAGAATATCCATATCAAACGGAGTTCAAATGCAGCGAAACTTTTTGGAGATTTTTTTCCTGCCAAGAAGACAACTTGGGAGGTAAGGAAGTGCATGAGTGGGAAGGCCCGTCGGGCCCACCACCCACCTAGCGCGCCCTAATGGGTGGTGGGGCCCACGGATGTCCTTTCCACTGCCTCTCAGCTCTATAAATACCCAAATATTCTAGAAACCCTAGGAGAGTCGACGAAACATAATTCTAGCTGACGCAAGTTCCAGAACCACGAGATCCAATCTAGAGCCCTTTTCCGGCACCTTGCCGGAGGGGAACACGATCACGAAGGGATTCATCATCTTCATTGGTGCTCCTCCGATGATGCGTGAGTAGTTTACCACAGACCTATGGGTCCGTAGGTAGTAGCTAGAGAGTCTCTTCTCTCTTTTTGATTCTCAATACAATGTTCTCCTCGATGTTCTTGGAGATCTATTTGATGTAATTACTTTTTGCGGTGTGTTTGTTGGGATCCGATGACTTGTGAGTTTCTGATCAGTTCTATCTATGAATATTATTTGAGTCTTCTTTGATCTCTTAGATGCATGATTACTATAGCCTCGTATTTATTCTCCGAAACTTTGGTTTGGTTTGGCCAACTAGATTGATATTTCTTGCAATGGGAAGAGGTGCTTTGTGATGGGTTCGATCTTGCGGTGCTCAATCTTAGTGACAGAAGGTGACATTGTAGGATATAAAGTATGTCTAGAGGGGGTGTAATTAGACTACTTGACCAAATAAAAATCTAGCCTTTTCCCAGTTTTAAGTCTTGGCAAATTTTAGCAACTTAACACAAGTCAAGCAGTCAACCTACACATGCAATTCTAAGAATATGGCAGAGGAATGTAAATCATTGCATATGAAGGTAAAGGGGAGGAGTTTGGAGGGAGCAAACGCAATGTAGACACGGAGATTTTTGGCGTGGTTCCGATAGGTGGTGCTATCCTACATCCACGTTGATGGAGACTTCAACCCACGAAGGGTAACGGTTGCGCGAGTCCATGAGGGTTCCACCTATGAAGGGTCCATGAAGAAGCAACCTTGTCTATCCCACCATGGCCATCACCCACGAAGGACTTGCCTCACTTGGGTAGATCTTCACGATGTAGGCGATCTCCTTGCCCTTACAAACTCTTTGGTTCAACTTCAAAATCTTGACGGAGGCTCCCAAGTGACACCTACCAATCTAGGAGACACCACTCTCCAAAAGGTAATAGATGGTGTGTTTATGATGAACTCCTTGCTCTTGTGCTTCAAATGATAGTCTCCCCAACACTCAACTCTCTCTCACACAAATTTGGATATGGTGGGAAGATGATTTGAGTGGAAAGCAACTTGGGGAAGGCTAGAGATCAAGATTCTTGTGGTTGGATTGGAATGTCTTGGTCTCAACACATGAGTAGGTGGTTCTCTCTTAGAAAATGAGTAGTGGAAGTGTAGGCACGTTCTGATGGCTCTCTCACAAATGGAGAAGGGGGTGGAGGGGTATATATAGCCTCCACACAAAATCTAACCATTACACACAATTTACAAACTCGGTGGGACTGAATAGTGAAACTCGGTGAGACCGACCTGGTTCAAAATGTGAATGTTAGGCTTTTCGGTGGGACCGACAATACCAACTCGGTGAGACCGATGCGCTAGGGTTAGGGCAAACCTTATCTCGGTGAGACCGATCACATAAACTCGGTGAGACCAACTTCAGTAATATGCAAACAGAGACTTGGTCACGCAAACTCAATGGGACCGATCGCTCATTTCGGCGAGAGTGAAATGTTACGAAAAGGAAAAGAGAGTTTGCATTGCCGACTCGGTGGGACCGATTGCTCATCTCGGTTAGACCGAAACATTACGAAGGAAAACAGAGAGTTTGCAACCCCATCTCGGTGAGACCGATATCCCTATCGGTAAGACCGAACTGATTAGGGTTTCTGGCTATGGCTATGTCAAGTGAACTCGGTGGCGCCGGATAGATCAAATCGGTGGGGCCGAGTTTGTCTTTAGGTTTAGGACAAATGTGGAAATGAGAAAGTGGTTGAGGGCTTTTGGAGCATATCACTAAGCATTTTGAGCAAGCAAGCCATTAAGCAGCACCTCATCCCCTTTAATAGTATTGGCTTTTCCTATGGACTCAATGTGATCTTGGATCACTAAAATGAAAATGTAGAGTCTTGAGCTTTTGCCAATATGTGTCCTTAGCATTTTGAGGGGTCCACATCTTTAGTCCATGCCATACCAATCATTGAACTTTCTAAAACATTAATCTTGAATGGATATTAGTTCAATGAGCTATATGTTGTTATGAATTACCAAAACCACCCGGGGAGTAGTTGCACTTTCAATCTCCGCCTTTTTGGTAATTGATGACAACATATAGATCAAAGCTTCAACAAATGATAATATGAATGAAGTACATCGTCTTTTTGAGAAGTATGTGATAAGCAAGAGCTCCCCCTAAATTTGTGCATTATTTAAAATTTGCTTTTGAATGCAAATGCACAATCGATTAGGATCATGGGTTACTCTTCCATGTCACATACATCTTGGTGGAGTGCTCAAAATGATAGAACATGAAATATACACTCATACCATGATAGATATGAATGATCATACATGATAGATAGAAAATCATCATTCAAGCACAAACATTAAAGTATAATATGATCAAACACATGATCATAGGAGTATGTCACACACAAGCATAAATATTGTATCATCCAAACAAGCAAGCAAATAAAGTAGCAAGAGAGGCAAAAGAAGCAAAACACTCTCTCTCGAAGCCTATGACCTATACACTTTATCTCCCTCTGGCAACAAGTTACCAAAAAGCTTGAAAATGCATAGTGTTATGTGGCTCTCTAAGCATGATCTTCGGGATCTCCGGAGTGCGAAGGTGGTGTGGAGAGGAGTCCTGCAACGAATGCATTTGAAGAGGTGCGTGGAGCTGGTGGAGTAGCAACTAGAGGAACAACAGTGGCTGTAGCTGCTGGTGTTGATGTACTAGCCCTTGTGTCACTGGCTGGCACAGCTGCAGACCTTTGGCACTCTTTGAAAGGCTTCAGTGGTAGCTCTCCCTGTTCTCTCTTCAGCTTCATCCTGGAGTTGCTCAACTGCAGTCTGGATCTCTGTGAACTTCAAGTCTAGATCATAAAATTTTATCTCTATGGTCCTCTCAAGACTCTCTTGATTTTGAGTCAGGGTTGTCAATCCTTTCTCATTTCTGACAGTGGCCTCAAACAGATAGCTAAGTTGATCTGGCTTGGTCTTGAGGTGAGCAGTTGAAGCATCTTGAACTTGTGAAGTTTGAGCTGCCTTCTCTGCTTTAGCTTTCTCTCTCTTCTCCTGAGCCTCTACTGAAGTAGGATGTGTTGCATCCATGATAACTTCATTGTCTTCAAATACAGGCAACAGGGGAAGGTGCTCCTTGTCCAAGAGATATGTGCCTTTGCCCATCTTGGAGTTGATGAGCATCTGAATGTGTGGAGCATATCCACATGATCTCTTTTGATTAGTAGCACTCCTCTTGATTGTCTCTACAATCAATGTCATCACTTTGAACTTCTCTGGAATGTCAAACATGTGTAGCAAATTGATGGAATTCCCTCTTATCATCCTGTCATCTCCAGACTTGGGCAACAATGTGTGCCTAAGGATAGTGTTGATTGTGGGAAGTCCAGACAACAAATAGTACACAGAGGCAAACTTGTGAGTATCCGGGGTAGCATCAGGAATCTCCTTGTACATGTGTGCCATGGAGTTGTGTCCTTTCCTTGGCTTGGCATACACATCTGTGTCATCCTCTTGCTCTTCAGGGGCATTGCTAAGCTTGTCCCACTCAGCAACTGTAGACTGGTACCTTGTGCCCTCAGTCACCCAAACAATTTTACCATCTGGGTAAACATGTGATGTGGAGTAGAACTGCATCACCATCTCATCATTCCACTTGGTGAGCTTATGGCCAACAAATGTGTCAACTCCAATCAGTTTGAAGCTATCATGAACTCCTGGGAAGTGATCTACATTGTTATCAATGTAAGTCCAGTCAATCCATCTCATATCACTGACTATGGGATTCTTGTCCAGGAGCACAGTCTCATAGAAATCTTGCTGCTCATTTGTATGGAACCTGTAGTCCACAACAGTCCTCCTCCTGGTGGCATATGGGTCTGTCTGCCTCCATAGCCTGAGACCTACATCCTTCCTTAGCTTCAAGTTTTCAGCCACATGATGTGTATCATCATGATCTGGGATCTAGGGCTTCAGTTTTCTAAGCAATTGGGCTTCTTCTTCTTCTTCTTCTTCTTCTTCAGGCACTGGGGCCTTGTTCTTTTCAGCAGCTGGTATGTTCCTAGTTGATCTCTTGGGTGCTGCAGGCTTAGAAGCCTGAGAAGCAGCAGTAGCCTTGGGGGCAGTCTTGGGCTTTGATGGAGCAGCCCCTGACTTGATGGAATCCCCCATAAACTTCTGAGTCTTGGCAGGAGGTGCATCTTGCTCTTCCTCCTCCTCATCTGAATCTCTGACCATAGGTGGTCTGCCAATCACTCTGACCATGGTCTTCTTGACCCTTTCCTTCCTCTTATTGCCCTCACCAGCCTCTTTTGGTTCAAGAGTGAACTCAATGGTTTCCTGTGTTGAGGCTCTGGCTTTGGACATTGGGATCCTTCTGGCTGGTGCCTTCTTCTTCATACCTAGCTTGGTTGAAGCTGTTGTGCCAAATTCTTTCTTAACAACCTTTTTCTTAGAAGTGACTTCTTCATCAACCATAAAATCTTCATCCTCTGAATCAGACGTTCTCTTCTTCCTCTGCCTGGTTGCAGCCTTAGGCAGGTTGCTAGGAGTACTTCTGCTCCCATCATCATAACTGCCAGAGGGAATAGTGCCCTCACTCAAGTGAACCTATTCCTCAGACTTGTTTTCATTGTCACTATTGTCAGACATGGCTGAAAGCTAAAGGCTGACCCTGTGAATAGATATAGTTGAGACATAGTGGATGAGCATCACAAAGTGTAGAGATTCTACAAAACATATGAGTTAAAAACTTAGTTTTAGTTTTCTACAGAAGTCATTTCGGAGCTACCGATTTGTTAAACTTTGTGACACCAAAGCAATATTAGAGTCTCAACTAGTGAAATTGGTCAGACCGAGACATAATTCGGTGACTCCGAGATTGCTAGGGTTTCACTGAGAATTGAACTCGGTCACACCAATTTGTAAGTTTCAGTCAGACCGAAAATCACAAGTGCAATCGCCTGGGCCAAATCGGTGAGAACGATTTCTACAACTCGGCCAGTCCGAGATGTATTCGGTGGAAACCTAACCCTAAGTTTTCGAATCAAAACTAATCTAAAGGAGTTTTTGATTGGATAGAAGTATCACAAACACGGTAAGATTCATGGCATTGACCTAAGTGCAGGAATCGGAGGTAAAATTGCACAAAGGGGTCGAGTTCATACCCTAACTCGGCGGTGAACTCGCTACGGAGACAACAGCGGCGAAGATTCCGTTGACGGCGGCGGAGACCAGCGGCAGGAGGTCGCTGGCGACAGAGGAGACGATCCGGGGACCTCGAGTCGGTAGAGCTGAATAGGCGCGGGCGAAGGGTTTCGGAGAAATTTCCAAAATTCAACCCGTGGGTATATATATCCAGACCCTATCGGTGTGACTGAGTTGAGAAACTCAGTGGCACCGAGATGTAGAATCGCAAGCGGTTACTGCAACTCGGTGAGACCGAAATGTTCAAATCGATTGCACCAAGATTGAAACCTAGATCAACTCAGTGAACTCGATATGACCGAAAGTAATGAATTGGTCAGACCAAAATACATTGAGAGGCTTTGGAAGTTTAAGTCTATGACGAATCAGTGGCTCCGAGTGCTCCTCATCCAGAGGGTTCGAATCTGACTTGATCAAACTTTGTGATGTAGCATGAATAGAGTTTGAGACAAGAAAAGCATAGATAGCTAGAGGGAGTACTTAGGCATTCTTGTCCATCCATTTGGCAAGAGAAAATACCAAACAATCAAAGCAACAAATGGATGTCCTCGAATGAACAAAATTATGCAACCAACATGCTCACACAATAAGATAGCAAATGTTGTGGCAAAGCATGCACAAACACTCTAGCATGTATCAAGCAATTGGCGATGACTAGGTCATCTATATATGAGTATATTAACTTAGGAGTCAAATGAGAACATTTGATCATAGGTCATACTCATCATTTAACACAAGTGGGGTTACCACTTTTACATAAAGCATTGTTGTGTTCACACCATTAGAGTTGCTTTAGCTCAGTTCTTAGAGTAAAGCTCCCATAAATGTGATATCCCCTTTTCGAGGGATGAACTAACCTTGGGTTTTGTCGTTGATGAATTCATGTAGATGTTGAAGATGTGGATGCTCAATGTTGATGTAGATCATTTGAGGCAATCCATTGGAGTGAGTTGCACTTTCAATACCTACATGAGTTAGTCCCACAAGGAATGACAAGGATATCCATAGACATAGAGTGAAGTACACACAAAATGATGTCCATGAAATCATTAGGTTACCTTGTCCCTTGACTTACTAGCAAGAGGGTTTGTGACTCCTTGAACTAGTGCAAGATGTGGAAGTTGATTGCACTTGTCCTTGCCAATATGAATATGAGTGAAGTATGTTGGCGGAGTCACCCTCAAGAACTCTCTAGTTCTTCTTCTTCGGGATCCACATCATCTTGATGGGAATCCTTGGGGTTGTAGATGTACTTGATGAAGTAGAACTTGAGGTAGTCTTGGGAACCCACTTGACCAAGGCCTTTGGAGCTTCTTCAAATGCATTAATCTCCTCTTGAAGCTTATCCTTGCCTTTTAGCTTGTGGTCTTGTGGTGGAAGATCATCTTGAGCTTGTGTCCCCTTGAAGGAAATAGGATCATACTTCTCTTGTTGAGGAACAAACTTCGTCTTGGGTTATTGATCTTCTTCCCATTCAACTTCATTGGCATTGAACTTCCGTTCAAAACCAACACCTTGATTCTTTCAGTGCCTTCCTTTCTTGCGTACAATTTCCTCAAATTGTTTGCTTCCGGCAAGGCTCTTGTAAACACCTTTCTCTATAATTCTCTTCAATAAGCGATTTTCTTGCTCAAGTGTAACTTGGCTAAGAGAATCATTAGTGGAATCAAGAGAACTACTAGAAGCAACAATATTGGATTTAGCATGATTATTATTACTACTAGAAGAAGAATCTTTCTTACTTTTGTTGCTAGATTTAACTTGTGGCATGTAAGTAGTCAAGAGTAAATGCTTGGCAATGTAAGAAGAACTTTTCTTCCGAAGATCATCATTGATAGCTTTTAAAAACCCATGCTCTGGCTCTAGGTTGAGCTTCTCGAAGCATAGCTTCTCATGAGTTTTTAAAAGTTCTCGATGATCTTCTAAAGTAGTTTCATGAGCTAACTCAAGAGTGTTTAGTTCTTTAGTTAGACACTCAATCCCCTTCTTATCATTGTCATTCATTTCATCTTTATTAGCATGATTAATAGCAGTTTCATCATAGTCTTCATCACTAGCATTGTCAACAAGTAACTCATCATCACCTAGCAAGTCATCTTGATCACTATTGAAATCAATATACTCGGGGTGTGATACCTTGGGGCTTTTATCCATGAAGCATCTTCCAGTTCCTTCATTTGTGAGTCAAATATGTCATAGGAGTTGGTTGACACAAGTGCAAGACGGGCAACACCTTCATCTTGAGTATATTCGGAGTCGGAGTGATAACTTCTCTCAGAGTGGTGGTCGGAGTCAGAACTGGATACCCATTCACCAACATGAGCTTGATGTCTTCGTTTTGTGTAGCTCCTTGATGACTTGTCCTTCCTTTCTGAATCTTTGCTTCTGCGAATGGTTCTTCGTTCATAACGATCATCCCTACTCCTTCTCTCTCTTGGAGGCGATTCTAACCTTCTACTTCTTCTTGTAGGTGAGTCTTCTTTTCTTTTGTATGGGGCCGTACACTCATTGGAGGAGTGTCCAGGTCTTCCACAATTGTAGCAATTACGTTCACGACTAGAAGGTCTTTTGCCATGGTAGGATCTTGACTTGGAGCTTCTCCATGTGCTTCTACTCATTTAGAATTTGTTGAAGTTCTTCACCATTAAGCTCAATTCCTCATTGAAGACTTGTTTTTCACTTGATGTGGCAGGAGCATCACATGAGGCTTTATAAGCATCACTAGACTTGTTGTGAAGCTCTTCTTTATCCTTGAGTGACATCTCATGAGCAACAATTCTTCCAATGACTTTCGTTGGCTTGAGAT
This sequence comes from Triticum dicoccoides, assembly GCF_002162155.2. Lineage (NCBI taxonomy): Eukaryota > Viridiplantae > Streptophyta > Magnoliopsida > Poales > Poaceae > Triticum > Triticum dicoccoides. The sequence goes on along the minus strand of NC_041381.1, from coordinate 409,250,630 downwards.
CTTTGTAATTGGGCATCATTTGGATTAATGTGCACACGGTATCATATTTTCCATCCAAGGCTTTTAGGATCTTCTTGATGATGAATCTGTCAGTCATCTCCTCACTTCCTAAGCCACCAATCTCATTTGTGATGAGAGCAAGCCTAGAGTACATTTCAGCAACACCTTCACCATCCTTCATTTTGAACTTGTCAAGCTGACTTTGAAGCACATCCAACTTGGATTCCTTGACGGACTCGGTACCTTCATGCATATCAATCAAAGTATCCCAAATTTCCTTTGCATTCTCAAGACGACTGATTTTGTTGAATTCTTCAGGGCAAAATTTGTTGAAGAGGATATCGCAAGCTTGATCATTGTATTGAAGCATTTTCAACTCTTCCGCAGTTGCTTCTCGATTTGGTTCTCTCTCATCGAAGAATTCACCTTGCAAACTGAGGGAGTCCTGGACTAGGGGGTGCCCGGATAGCCGAACTATCATCATTGGCCGGACTCCAAGACTATGAAGATACAAGCTTGAAGACTTCGTCCCATGTCCGATGGGACTTTCCTTGGCGTGGAAGGCAAGCTTGGCGATACGGATATGTAGATCTCCTACCATTGTAACCGACTCTGTGTAACCCTAGCCCTCTCCGGTGTCTATATAAACCGGAGGGTTTTAGTCCGTAGGACAAACAACAATCATACCATAGGCTAGCTCCTAGGGTTTAGCCTCCTTGATCTTGTGGTAGATCTACTCTTGTACTACCCATATCATCAATATTAATCAAGCAGGAGTAGGGTTTTACCTCCACCGAGAGGGCCCGAACCTGGGTAAAAACATCGTGTCCCTTGTCTCCTGTTACCATCCGCCTAGACGCACAGTTCGGGAGCCCCTACCCGAGATCCGCCGGTTTTGACACCGACATTGGTGCTTTTATTGAGAGTTCCTCTGTGCCGTCGCCTATAGGCCCGATGGATCCTTCGATTGTCAACAACAATGCGGTCCAGGGTGAGACCTTTCTCCCCGGACAGATCTTCATATTCGGCGGCTTCGCACTGCGGGCCAATTCACTTGGCCATATGGAGCAGATCGAAAGCTACGCCCCTGGCCATCAGGTCAGATACGGAAGTTTAAACTATACAGCCGACATCCGCGGAGACTTGATCTTCGACGGATTTGAGCCACAGCCAGGCGTGCCGCACTGTCACGATGGGCATGATTTAGCTCTGCTACCGGACAGTGCCCTGGAGGCCGCACAAGAGTCCGCTCCGAACCTTAGTTCGGAGCCGACGGCGCCAATCGAGGATGGGTGGCTGGACACCACCTCGGGGGCTGCTACCTCTACGGCGATAGAGCCGAATACCGACCCTGTCCCTCATGAAGCTTGTGACTCCAAGGTGCCGGACTCCTCTCCGGAGCCCGAACCTTCCGCGCCCCTGCCAATCGAATCCGATTGGTCGTCGATCATGGAGTTCACCACTGCGGACATCTTTCAGCACTCGCCTTTTGGCGACATTCTGAATTCGCTAAAGTGTCTCTCTTTATCAAGAGAGCCCTGGCCGAATTATGGTCAGAATGGTTGGGATGCGGACGACAAAGAAATTCAAACCCCACCCACCACCCACTTCGTAGCCACTGTCGATGACTTAACCGACATGCTAGACTTCGACTCCGAAGACATCGACGGTATGGACGACGATGCCGGAGACGACCAAGAACTAGCACCTACAGGGAACTGGAAAGCCACCTTGTCATATGACATATACATGGTGGACACCCCGAAAGATGGGAATGGCGATGGACCAGTGGAGCATGACCCCTCCAAAAAGCAGCCTAAGCGCCGGCGTCAGCGGCGCCGCTCCAAATCCCGCCACAACAAGAATGGAGATTCCGGCACCGGTGATAATAACACCCCAGACAGTGCCGAAGACAACCCCCTCCAGCAAGATTCAGCACAGGAGGACGGAGAAGCCAGCCCTCGTGAGAGAGCGGCAGGCGAAGAGGTAGAGGACGATAATTACATGCCTCCCTCCGGAGACGAGGCAAGCCTCGACGATGACGAATTTGTCGTGCCTGAGGATCCCGTCGAACAAGAGCGTTTCAAACACAGGCTTATGGCCACGGCAAGCAACCTCAAGAACAAGCAGCAACAGCTTAGAGCCGACCAAGACTTGCTAGCCGATAGATGGACTGAAGTCCTTGCGGCCGAAGAGTATGAACTCGAACGCCCGTCCAAAAGTTACCCAAAACACAAGCTGCTACCCCAATTAGAGGAGGAAGCACATAAACCTACATCACCAGCGCACAATACGGCTAACCGGCCACCTCTTGGCTGCGACAGAGAGGCCTCTAGGCCCTCCACTAAAGCCATACCCCGGCGTCGCTCGAAAAGTACAAAGTCACGAGGGAACGCACCGGAATTGTGAGACATATTGGAGGATAAGGCAAGACAAACAAGATCGATCTACGGATCGCGTGGGTTCCCTATGATACGTGATGACAACCGTCGCGCCGGATACAACAACCCCGGCCGGGCCGAACACAGTAGACAAAGCTCGTTTGAGCTGCGTCGTGATATAGCCCAATACAGAGGCGCCGCACACCCACTATGCTTCACAGATGAGGTAATGGATCATCAAATCCCCGAAGGATTCAAACCCGTGAACATTGAATCCTACGATGGCACAACAGATCCTGCGGTTTGGATCGAAGACTATCTCCTTCATATCCACATGGCCCGCGGTGATGATCTTCACGCCATCAAATTCCTCCCACTCAAGCTTAAAGGACCAGCTTGGCATTGGCTCAACAGCCTGCCAGCAGAATCAATTGGGTGTTGTGAGGACCTGGAAGCCGCATTCCTTGATAACTTCCAGGGCACATATGTGCGACCACCAGACACCGATGACCTAAGCCACATCATTCAGCAGCCAGATGAATCGGCCAGGCAATTCTGGACACGGTTCTTAACCAAGAAAAATCAAATCGTCGACTGTTCGGATGCAGAGGCCCTTGCAGCCTTCAAACACAACATCCGCGATGAATGGCTTGCCCGGCACCTAGGACAGGAAAAGCCGAAATCAATTGCAGCCCTCACATCACTCATGACCCGCTTCTGTGTGGGAGATGACAGCTGGCTAGCTCGCAGTAACAACCTAACCAAAAACTCTGGTAGTTCGGATACCAAAGATAGCAATGGTAGGTCACGTCGCAATAAGCACAAACGCCGCATTAACGGCAATAATACTGAAGATACGGCAGTCAACGCCGGATTTAGAGGCTCTAAACCCGGTCAGCGGAAAAGGCATTCAAAAGAACTACTCCAGGCCCGTCCAATTTGGACCGGATACTCGATCGCTCGTGCCAAATACACGGCACCCCCGAAAAGCCAGCTAATCACACCAACAGAGATTGCTAGGTGTTCAAACAGGCAGGCAAGTTAATCGCCGAAGGCAATGACAAGGGGCTGCATAGCGATGACGATGAGGAGACACGGCCGCCGAACAATAGAGGACAGAAGGGATTCCCCTCACAAGTGCGGACGGTGAACATGATATACGCAACCCACATACCCAAAAGGGAGCAGAAGCGTGCGCTCAGAGACGTATACGCGATGGAGCCAGTCGCCCCAAAGTTCAATCCGTGGTCCTCCCGCCTGATCACTTTTGATCGAAGGGACCACCCCACTAGCATCCGCCATGGCAGATTCGCCGCATTGGTTTTAGACCCAATCGTCGATGGATTTCACCTCACTAGAGTCCTGATGGACGGCGGCAACAGCCTGAACCTGCTTTACCAGGATACAGTGCGCAAGATGGGCATAGACCCCTCAAGGATTAAACCCACAAAAACGACCTTCAAAGGCGTCATACCAGGTGTAGAGGCCAATTGTACAGGCTCATTACACTTGAAGTGGTCTTCGGATCCCCGGATAACTTCCGAAGCGAGGAGTTAATCTTCGACATAGTTCGGTTCCGCAGCGGCTATCATGCACTGCTCGGGCGTACCGCATTTGCAAAGTTCAATGCGGTGCCGCACTACGCATACCTCAAGCTCAAGATGCCAGGCCCTCGAGGAGTCATCACGGTCAACGGAAACACCGAACGCTCTCTCCGAACGGAGGAGCACACAGCGGCTCTCACGGCGGAAGTACAGAGTAGCCTCCTAAGGCAGTTCTCGAGTCCGGCTGTTAAGCGACCGGACACCGTCAAGCGTGCCCGGAATAACCTAATACAAGACCACCTGGAACGTTCAGAGCACGCGTAGCAATGCGGCCCCAACCCCAGCCCTCGCGAAATCGCGAGACGAGTACCACGTGTACATCACTACGCTCTGGAGATACCATGGGCATAGGGGGAGGGGCACGACCACGGCATGCCTAGAGTGCGGACCAACCACACCAGGGGCTCCCAAATTTGTCATTCTTTTTTATTATTATTCTCAGGACTCCGTTTTCCAGAAGCCCTGTCCGGCAGTAGATCCGCCGAACTCACGATGCAACATCCAGGGAAGCAGAAAGGCTACGACGAGTATCCAGGTGGTCTTCATTACGAGCATTATACCTGTTTTACATACCATGTCACAGCCTATCCTTGGAGGGGGACATTTTAAACAGTCCCAACCCTTGCTTATCGCACTATTTGTATCATTCTGCCTTTATTGCAGTATCTTTTGAATAAACAATGCATTGCTTTTTGCCTATCATTGCATTCCTTTTTATATATGTTCGTTTATGACATGTTGCACTCGTACGCTTTGGTACGGCCAAATACACCAGGGGCTTAAGTTCCCCAAATTGTGGTGTGATAAGTCCGAACACTTCCACAAGTGCGGCACCCCGAACTTATAGCATTATATGCATCGGCTCCGAATCATGTCTTGGGTCAATAGTTGGGTTTGCCCGGCTCCCATGTTTTGGTACCTTACGTTCCATTATATCAGCTAAGGTAGCGCTGGGAGAACCACTGCGATTGTGCCCCAGTTGAGCTGGGCTTAGCACCTCAGTGGAGAAAGCTAAAACTGACCGTCATGATGGGGCGAGAGCCGGTCACTGTTCGAGAGGTTTTTTCGAGTCCCTAAAGACTTATGCCGCTTAGAGCGAGGAACCGGCTTTGTCCGGCCCAGGCGTGGATAGCGCCCCGAATTCGGCCTTCCGAACACTAGGGGCTTCGCCAAAATTTAAAATTATAGAATTCTATGGCTAAGTGAGAGTGTTCAAGCATTATAAGTCCGGTTGCCTCGTTCATTGTGTTGAGCGCCTCCCTAGAAGGACCCAAAAATGGGAACAAGAGCGCTCAAGTTTATCTCGAACATCCCAGCACTTGCGGCATGGGGGCCGAAGCCAACGACTTGCCATCTCTTAGATTTGATAAACGGCCGCACAGAAGGTAATACTTTAAACAAGCGTTGCTTAGCGCATATGAACAAAGTTTCCAGCGCACAGGATAACAAAATGCGAGTCTACTAAAAAATTACATCTTTGGAGCATTCACCCGCAATAATGCAGGCACCCTTTAGGACACCCTTATAATACATCTCGGGCGTGCGATACTCCTTGCCCGGCGGTGGCGCGTCCATCACAAGCTTCTCGGCGTCCATCTTGCCCCAGTGCACCTTAGCACGGGCAAGGGCCCGACGGGCACCTTCAATGCAGGCGGAGTGCTTGATGACGCCAACCCATGGACAGGCGTCCACCAGCCGCGCACCAGACCAAAGTAGCTCCCAGGCATGGCTTCTTTGGGCCACAGCCGAATTATGAGGCCCTTCATGGCCTGTTCGGCCACCTTGTGGAGCTCGACCAACTGCTTCAGCTGGTCGCTCAAGGGCACCGGATGTCCGGCCTCAGCATACTGGTACCATAACACCTTCTCCGTCGAGCTCCCCTCCTCGGCTCTGTAGAACGCGGCTGCATCGGATACGCTATGGGGCAGATCTGCGAACGCTCCTGGAGAGCTCCAAATTTGGGTAAGTAATAGGTAATTCACTTTTACATGCTTGATTTGCATGAAGAATGCCTTACCCGCCGCTATCTTCTTTACTGCCTTGATTTCCTGGAGGGCCTTTTGGGCTTCAGCCTTAGCGGCTTTGGCACTTTCAAGAGCTGACGCAAGCTCGGGCTCTCGAGTCTTTGAGTCACGCTCCAAACTCTCTGTTTTTCCACGAGAGTCTGGAGCTCTTGCCGTACCTCCGCCACCTGCGCCTCCTGCTTCTCTCGCTCGGCGCGTTCTACGTCGCATTGCGTTCGGCCGCGGACACTGCCTCCTTCAGGGTCGCCACCTCGTTCGTAGCCCCTGGAGTACCCACGTTATTCTTGTCATTTTTTCTTGCAACCAAATCCTTTTTCTATAAGGTGTTACTCACCTTTCTTGTCCTCGAGCTGCTTCTTGGCAGGGCCGAGCTCGATCTCGGACCACTCGAGGCTCTGCTTCAAGGTATTGACCTCCGCAGTCAGTGCGGCAGAGGTCAGCAGTGCAGCCTGCATTCCCATATTGACATATTTGTGTTAGACTCCTGCGTATATCTTTTTAGATCCTCAGTTCGGCTTTTCTTTCCGAACATCGAACTGAGCATCAGGGGCTACTGTCTATGCGGTACTATTTTTACACATCCTAATCACATACCTCAAAGCCTGTTAGAAGGCTGGTGCAGGCTTCGGTCAGCCTGCTCTTGGCGAGCTGAACCTTCTGAATCACTGCACTCATGACAGTGCGGTGTCCCTCGTTGATGGAAGCGTTGTTGAGCGCCTCCAGCAAGCTATCTGGCACCTCCGGTTGGACGGAGGCCGCCGGCGTCGCTGTCTTGCCCTTCTCACGAAGGGGCCGCCCACCGGACTCCGGAACCACTAAAGGTTCCGGTGCGGAGTCCGGTCCAAGGTCCGGGAGGTTGCCCTGTGGCACCTCCGGCGCCTCCTCCTTCTGGCGGGTCCCCTTCTGGGACCCCACCTCGACGTCGTCTGCGTCACGAGGAGAGGAGGCGGTCGGAAGTGAAATGCTATTCACATCCGACGAACGCAGGGACCCGCTCGACGAAGCGGGGAGATCGTCCTTGGGCGGACTACATGGTTGTATTCAGCGTTAGAAGATGCTATGCGACGAAAGGAAAAACATAAGTTATTCTGGAATCCGGATACTTACGATCTCGCCAGGGGCTTGGCCCTTGAGGGCCACTCCTCTTCGCTATCGTCGGCGTTGGTGGAACAGTCTGGAGGAAGGGTCCTTCCCTTCTTGGACCCTTCGCCCCTCCCCCCCCGTTGGGGAAGCCTTCCTCTTCTTCTCTCCCCCCGCTGGGGGAGAGGCCTCTTTCTTCTCCTCCTCATCTTCATGGGAGGAGTCCGCCTCGGAGTCATCGGACGATGAGTCCGATAACACCTGGCGCCGGGAACTCCTCCGAGTTCCCGTGGCCTTATTCTTGGCCTTCTTCTCCGGCACCACGTAAGGTGCCGGGACCAGCAGCCCTGTCAAACGGGTGTCCGTTGGGTCTTCGTGCAAGGGAGCCGGGCAGTTAACCTGCCAGAACGTCTTCTGCCAAGCCTGTCAAAGGTAATGGGAGTTTTAGATCCCGCATAGAGTCAAACTATGGAAAGCAAGTGTCCCGTAAAGGATAAAATAGCTTACCTCGCCGGCTTGACGCTGCGAGCTGAATCCGCGATCTTCGGTAGTGGATGGGGGAGCCTCGGCGCCCTTGAACAGCACCCTCTAGGCGTCTTCGTACGTAGTGTCGAAGAGCCTGCTCAAGGTTAGGTGCTGTGCCGGATCAAACTCCCATAGATTGAAAACCCGCTGTTGGCACGGGAGAATCCGGCGGATGAGCATGACCTGGATTACGTTGACAAGCTTGAGCTTCTTGTTCACCAGGGTTTGGACGCAGGATTGAAGTCCGGTCAGCTCCTCCGAATCACCCCACGTCAGGCCCTTCTCTTTCCAGGAGGTGAGCCGTGTGGGGATCCCAGATCTAAATTCGGGGGCCGCTGCCCATTTAGGGTCACGCGGCTCGGTGATGTAGAACCACACCGATTGCCACCCTTTGATGGTTTCCACGAAGGCGCCCTCGAGCCATGTGATGTTGGGCATCTTGCCCACCATGGCGCCTCCGCAGTTCGCTTGGCAGCCGCCCACCACCTTCGGCTTGACATTAAAAGTCTTCAGCCATAAGCCAAAGTGGGGCTGGATGCAGAGGAAGGCCTCGCACACGATGATGAACGCCGAGATGTTGAGGATGAAATTCGGGGCCAGATCGTGGAAATCCAGGCCATAGTAGAACATGAGCCCCCGGACAAGTGGGTGGAGTGGGAAGCCTAGTCCGCAGAGGAAATGGGGAAGGAACACGACCCTCTCATGGGGTCTGGGGTGGGGATGAGCTGCCCCTCGTCGGGGAGTCGGTGCGCGATATTGCTGGACAAGTATCCGGCCTTGCGCAGCCTCTTGATGTGCCCCTCCATGACGGAGGAGGCCATCCACTTGCCTCCCGCTCCGGACATTGTTGGAGAAGGTTGAGGTGAGAGGTGCGGACTTGGGCGCTGGAGCTCGAGTGCGCAGAGATGGATAAGCAGAGGAGGAAGAAGGCGTAGGTGAAAAGGTGGATTCTTATCCCCCTATATATGAGCGGACGAAACTATGCGTCCCCACCGGCCCAGTAAAACTCGCTTATCTCCCAAGCGCCACAATCAATGGCGCGGTTGGGTTACCCACGCCTGTATTGATGAGAATCCCGGAATAAGGGGACACGATCTCTGCTTTGACAGGACGTGCAAAGGAAACCGCTTCACTAAACACGCTGAGGCGGGACAATAAAAACAATTCGAATAAAGGCTTGGCCGTGGTGTGACGTCATGCCGCGAGATACGTCAGCAGATTGAACTTGTGTAAATATTATTCTCTCTACGGTGGTATGTGGAATTTATTTTGCAGAGCCGGACACTATCCTGGTATTCAAAATCTTCTATGAATTATTCGGAGGAGGAACCCGCCTTGCAATGCCGAAGACAATATGCGCGCCGGACTCGTCGTCATTGAAGCCTGGTTCAGGGGCTACTGAGGGAGTCCTGGACTAGGGGGTGTCTGGATAGCCGAACTATCACCGTCGGCCGGACTCCAAGACTATGAAGATACAAGATTGAAGACTTCGTCCCGTGTCCGGATGGGACTTTCCTTGGTGTGGAAGGCAAGCTTGGCGATACGGATATGTAGATCTCCTACCATTGTAACCGGCTTTGTGTAACCCTAGCCCTCTCCGGTGTCTATATAAACCGGAGGGTTTTAGTCCGTAGGACGAACAACAATCATACCATAGGCTAGCTCCTAGGGTTTAGCCTCCTTGATCTTGTGGTAGATCTACTCTTGTACTACCCATACCATCAATATTAATCAAGCAGGAGTAGGGTTTTACCTCCACTGAGAGGGCCCGAACCTGGGTAAAAACATCGTGTCCCTTGTCTCCTGTTACCATCCGCCTAGACGCACAGTTCGGGACCCCCTACCTGAGATCCGCCGGTTTTGACACCGACATAAACCAATACACACAGTAGCCCATATGGCGGGGTTATGTCCAAGAATATGCATTTTCATCTTATGCTTCCAACTAGCAAAATTAGTACCATCAAAGTAAGGACCTCTACGGTGGTAATTTCCCTCACTAGACGCCATATTCTCCTAGGTTGTGAAACCAAGGCCATGATCACCAAAGCTATGGAAATCAAGGCAAATGGAGACCGAAGCTCTGATACCACTAGTAGGATGATACGTCTCCAAAGTATCTATAATTTTTTATTGTTCCACGCTATTATATTACCCCTTTTGGATGTTTATGGGCTTTATTTTACACATTTATATCATTTTTGGGACTAACCTACTAACCGGAGGCCCAGCCCGTATTGCTGTTTTTTTGCCTATTTCAGTATTTCGAAGAAAAGGAATATCAAACGGAGTCCAAACGGAATGAAACCTTTGGGAGCGTGATTTTTGGAACGAACGTGATCCAGAGGACTTGGAGTGCAAGTCAAGAAGCAGCCAAGGCAGCCACAAGAGGGTAGCCCCCCCTGTAGGGCGTGCCCCCTATCTCATGGGCCCCTCGGGCGGCCACCGACGTACTTCTTCCTCCTATATAAGCCTACGTACCCTGAAAACATCCAGGGAGCCAACGAAACACAATTTCCACCACCGTAACCTTCTGTATCCACAAGATCCCATCTTGGGGCCTTCGCCAGCGCTCTGTCGGAGGGGGAATCGACCATGGAGGGCTTCTACATCAACACCATAGCCCCTCCGATGAGTTGTGAGTAGTTTACCATAGACCTACGGGTCCATAGTTATTAGCTATATGGCTTCTTCTCTCTTTTTGGATCTCAATACAATGTTCTCCCCCTCTCTTGTGGAGATCTATTCGATGTAAATTTTGCGGTGTATTGTCGAGATCCGATGAATTGTGGGTTTATGATCAAGTTTATCTATGAGAAATATTTGAATCTCCTCTGAATTCTTTTATGTATGATTGAGTTATCTTTGCAAGTCTGTTCGAATTATTAGTTTGGTTTGGCCTACTAGATTGATCTTTCTTGCCATGGGAGAAGTGCTTAGCTTTGGGTTCAATCTTGCTGTGTCCTTACCCAGCGACAAAAAGGGTTGCAAGGCACGTATTGTATTGTTGCCATCGAGGCTAAAAAGATGGGGTTTATATCATATTGCATGATTTTATCCCTCTACATCATGTCATCTTGCTTAAGGCGTTACTCTGTTCTTACGAACTTAATACTCTATATGTAGGCAGGAGTCGGTCGATGTGTGGAGTAATAGTAGTAGATGCAGGCAGGAGTCGGTCTACTTGTCACGGACGTGATCCCTATATACATGATCATGCCTAGATAATCTCATAATTATTCGCTTTTCTATCAATTGCTCGACAGTAATTTGTTAACCAACCGTAATACTTATGCTATCTTGAGAGAAGCCACTCGTGAAACCTATGGCCCCCGGGTCTATCTCTTATCATATTTGCTTCCAATCTACTTTTATTTGCATCTTTACATTTTGCATATATATTATAAAATACCAAAAATATATTTATCTTATCATACTATCTGTATTGGATCTCACTTTCGCAAGTGGCCGTGAAGGGATTGACAACCCTTTTATTGTGTTCGTTGTGAGTTCTTTGTTTGTTTGTGTAGGTGCGTGGGACTTTTGAGGAGCCTCCTACTGGATTGATACCTTGGTTCTCAAAAACTGAGGGAAATACTTACGCTACTATTGTTGCATCACCCTTTCCTCTTCAAGGAAAACCAACGCAAGCTCAAGACGTAGCATAGGATCGGAAGTATGTCTAAAGGGGGTTGATTAGACTACCTGACCAAATAAAAATCTAGCCTTTTCCCAATTTTAAGTCTTGGAAGATTTTAGCAACTTAACACAAGTCAAGCAATCAACCTACACATGCAATGAGTATAGCAGCGGAATGTAAATCATTGCATATGAAGGTAAAGGGGAGGAGTTGGGAGGGAGCAAACGTAATGTAGACACAGAGATTTTTGGCGTGGTTCCGATAGGTGGTGCTACCCTACATCAACGTTGATGGAGACTTCAACCCATGAAGGGTAACGGTTGTGCGAGTCCACAGAGGGCTCCACCCACGAAGGGTCCACGAAGAAGCAACCTTGTCTATCCCACCATGGCCATCACCCACGATGGACTTGCCTCACTTGGGTAGATCTTCATGAAGTAGGCGATCTCCTTGCCCTTAAAAACTCCTTGGTTCAACTCCACAATCTTGACGGAGGCTCCCAAGTGACACCTAACCAATCTAGGAGACACCACTCTCCAAAAGGTAATACATGGTGTGTTGATGATGAACTCCTTGCTCTTCTGCTTCAAATGATAGTCTCCCCAACACTCAACTCTCTCTCACAGATTTGGATATGGTGGAAAGATGATTTGAGTGGAAAGCTACTTATGGAAGGATAGAGGATCAAGATTCTTGTGGTTGGATTGGAATGTCTTGGTCTCCACACATGAGTAGGCAGTTCTCTCTTAGAAAATGAGTAGTGGAAGTGTAGGCATGTTCTGATGGCTCTCTCACAAATGGAGAAGGGGGTGGAGGGGTATATATAGCCTCCACACAAAATCTAACCATTACACACAATTTACCAAACTCGGTGGGACCGAATATTGAAACTCGGTGAGACTGACCTGGTTCAAAATGTGAATGTTAGGCTTTTCAGTGGGACCGACAATACCAACTCTATGAGACCGATGCGCTAGGATTAGGGAAAAACCTCATCTCGGTGAGACCGATCACATAAACTCAGTGAGACCGATTTCTGTAATAAGCAAACAGAGACTTGGTCAGGCAAACTCGATGGGACCGATCGCTCATTTCGGTGAGACCGAAACATTACAGAAAGGAAACAAAGAGTTTGCATTGCCGAATCGGTTGGACCGATCGCTCATCTAGGTTAGACCTAAATGTTACGAAGGGAAATAGAGAGTTTGCAATCCCATCTCGGTGAGACCGAGATCCCTATCGTTGAGACCAAACTGATTAGGGTTTCTAGTTATGGCTATGTCAAGTGAACTCGGTGGCGCCGGATAGATCAAATCGATGGGGCCGAGTTTGTCTTCAGGTTTAGGAAAAATGTGGAAACGAGAAAGTGGTTGAGGGCTTTTGGAGCATATCACTAAGCATTTTGAGCAAGCAAGCCATTAAGCAACACGTCATCCCCTTTTAATAGTATTGGCTTTTCCTATGGACTCAATGTGATCTTGGATCACTAAAATGAAAATGTATAGTCTAGAGATTTTGCCAATATGTTAGAATTTTGAGGGGTCCACATCTCTAGTCCATGCCATACCAATCATTGAACTTCCTGAAACATTAATCTTGAATGGATATTAGTTCAATGAGCTATATGTTGTTATGAATTACCAAAACCACCAGGGCATTAGTTGCACTTTCAGACATGACACACATGTATTGTTGCTATTAAGGACAAAAAGATGGGGTCTATTCCTACATGAATAGATCTTTTCTACATCATGTCATTGTTCTTATTGCATTACTCTGTTTCTCCATGAACTTAATACACTAGATGCATGCTGGATAGTTATCGATGTGTGGAGTAATAGTAGTAGATGCAGGCAAGAGTCGGTCTACTAATATTGGACGTGATCCCTATATACATGATCATTGCCTTGCATATCATCATAATTATTTGCTCTTCTATCAATTGCCCAACAGTAAAAAAAATTACCCACTGTATGCTATTTTCTTGAGAGAAGCCACTAGTGAAATCTACGGCCCGCGGGTCTATTTTCTATCATATTGTTTTCAGATCTATTATTCCAAAAACCCAAAAATACCTTGCTGCATTTTTTATTTATTTATTTTATTTTGTGTTTTTGCTAGATCTATTTATCCAAACTCATACAATTTAATTTATCTCAATACCAAGGAGGGATTCACAACCCCTCTTACGCATTGGGTTGCAAGTATTTGTTCTTTGTGTCCAGGTACCGTTTACATAGTGTTGCTTGGTTCTTCTACTAGATTGATAACCTTGGTTTCATAACTGAGGGAAATACTTACTGTTGTACTGCATCATCCTCTCCTCTTCGGGGAAATACCAACGCAGATACAAGCAAGCAGGAAGAATTTCTGGCGCCGTTGCAAAGGAGACATCATCAACACCTATCAAGGTCCTAATCACAAATCTCATCTCCTTGTACTTTACTATTGGAAATATGCCCTAGAGGCAATAATAAAGTGGTTATTATTATATTTCCTTATTCATGATAAAGGTTTATTATTCATGCCAGAATTGTATTGACCGGGAAATTAAATACATGTGTGGGTACATAAACAAATACCATGTTGATGACCCACAAGTATAGGGGATCAATCGTAGTCATTTCGATAAGTAAGAGTGTCAAACCCAATGAGGAGCAGAAGGAAATGGCAAGTGGTTGTCAGCAAGGTAATCTCTCCAAGCATTGATATTGTTGGTAACGAGTAGTTTGATAGCAAGGTAATTTCTAATGAGCAAGTAACGGTAACGATAAATAAAGTGAAGCAAGGTAGCCCAATACTTTTGTGGCAAAGGACAGGTGAAAATGGTCTCTTATGATAAGCAAAGCGTTCTTGAGGATATAGGGGAATTTCATCTAGTCACTTTCATCATGTTGGTTTGATTTGTGTTCGCTACTTTGATAATTTGATATGTGGGTGGACTGGTTCTTAGGTGCTATTCTTACTTGAACAAACCTCCTACTTATGATTAACCCCCTCACAAGCATCTGCAACTACGAGAAAAGAAAATGTAACCATAGCATTAAACTTTTGGATCCAAGTCATTCTCTTACGAAGTAGCGCATAAACTAGGGTTTATGCTTCTGTTGCTCAGCAACCCATCATCTAATAACTACTCCACAATGCATTCCCTTAGGCCCAAATATGGTGAAGTGCCATGATAGAGGCAAAGGTGTCCCGATGTTTGGATGAGATGGTGGCTATAGTTTTTTGTGGGAGTCGACCTTGACGATCCGACTACGAACGTGCGAGACGTCATGCCTTAGCAATCGCTAAACCAACTTCCGAGGGGTTATTGACCACGCCGGAGCACGATCAACCTGACCACGAGGGTCTGTTTCTTGCGAGCAAATGAAGAACAATCAAGAAACTTAGATTGCAATCTGGATATTGTGAATATAAGAGGAAAGCTTTATTAATGAAGGTGGGGTTCTGTGACATCTTGGTCTGGTCGTTGAACACAAACGAAGTACGCGAAGTTGCAGATATGGCGAACTTTTAATCAAAACAAAACAAAAAGTCTAAATGACGCCCTAAGGGTTGTATATATGGAGGAAGAGGGGGTGAATTTCGTGGCCGTTGAGGGAGGGGTCTGAAACCAACCCTAACTCTTGTTTCCCCACACATACAGACTCTTAAAACAGCCTATAATCAAGTATTTCGAAATTACATGGGCCTGGCCCAATAATAAGGTGACACAGCACATAGAATAGCCCGTGGACGAAAATTATGAAGTAGCATCTTGTATATTTTGTCCAAGGCTTCATGCACTCATTATGGTGGCTTCAACGTCTTGAAATCATCACTTGTAACTCCGTTCTTGTTCCCCTTGCGCACGCCATCATCTCCACGCTTGTTCTAGCTCCAATGTTCATCCTTCTCCAAGCTAGGACCTTCATTTGTAAGAAAAATGAATGTATCCAATTTAGGAAGCATCATATTCTCATGAACATTAGAACCATTAACAAGAAACGAAAGTACCTGGTAATTTAATTGGCATGCGTGAGCTCTACTAATTGGTCCAGTATGTGTAGCATCAGGGGCTGTGGGTGTAACAATGGTATTGATGTCCTCATCATGCCATGTAGTCGATGTTCACATGACACCACTAAGGGAATCACAACATACATATCATCAAAATATCGAACACATATCAAGTTCACATGATTCAACATGACTTCTCCCGTGACCTCAGAACAAAAGTAACTACTAACAAATGATAATCATGCTCAAGATCAGAGGGGTATTAAATAGCATAATGGATCTGAACATATAATCTTCCACCAAATAAACCATATAGCAATCAACTTCAATATGTAATCAACACTACAAGTCACCCACAGGTACCAATCTGAGGTTCTGGTACAAAGATTGAACACAAGAGATGAATGGGTTTGAGAGGAGATGGTGTTGTTGAAGATGTTGATGGAGATGGCCCTCCCAAAGATGAGAGGGTTGTTGGTGATGACTTGACGATGATTTCCCCCTCCATAAAGGAAGTTCCCCTGGCGGAATCGCTCTGCTGGAGGGCAAAAGTGCTCCTTCCGAAGTTCCGCCTCGAGATGGCGGTGCTTCGTTCTGAAAGTCCTCTCCTGATTTTTTCTAGGTCAAAATGACCTATATACCAGAAGATGGGCACCGGAGGTGGGCCAAGGAGGGCACAACCCACCAAGGCGCGCCTGGGGGCCCAGGCGCGCCCTGGTGTCTTATGCTCACCAGGGAGGCCCCCTCTGGTAGGTATTTTCTCTAGTATTTTTGTATATATTCCATAACAATTCTCCGTAAATTTTCAGCTCATTTGGAGATGTCCAGAATAGGTAACTCTGATGTAGCTTTCTGGGGTCTAGAACTCCAGCTGTCCGGATTCTCCCTCTTTGTGTAAACCTTGCATATTATGAGAGAAAATGCATTAGAAATACTCCAAAAAAGCATTATTAAGTATAAAAACATTATAAATAACAGTTGGAAATCATGATGCAAAATGGACGTATCAACTCCCCCAAGCTTATACCTCTTTTGTCCTCAAGCGAAGAACCGATATCGGAAAACATGTCCACATGCTTAGAGAGAGATGTGTCGATAAAAAAAATACGGACATAGAAGCATCATGATTATTATTATAATAGCAAAGAACTTTAACATAAAGCTTTATCACACAACTTTTATCATATAGCTTCTCATGAATAAGTAACAATTCATCACAACATTGAAGTAGAAGCATAAACTCTATTGAAAACCAACAAACTATGTTCTGAGTCAACTTTGCAACTAAAATTCATCATATTTGCAGGAAGGGTCACGTATCGGAGCCTTTTGGCAAGTCCAGATAATCAACCATCATTTAATATTCTATGATTGCTAACACTCACCTCATACACATGAGTAAAAATTTTCAACCTGACACATAGAAAGATAGGGGCTTATAGTTTTCGCCTCCTAACGTATTCACCTCAAGGGTGATGTCAACAATAATAATTCATGCTCACTGATATCCAACTGGATATATGTGCCTATATCTTTTCCCACCACATGATGCTTGTAAAAAGAGAAAGTAAAAAGAGCAGGGAAGAATACTTTGACTCATGCATAAAAGTAAATACATAAAAGTAAAAGATAGGCCCTTCGCAGAGGGAAGAAGAGGTTGCCATGTGCTTTTTGTTTGTATGTCAAATCCTTTATGCAAAAGAACGTCATGTTATATTGACCCTTATGATAGCAACTTTTATTATGCAGTCTGTCGCTTTTATTACTTTGCCATCACAAGTTCGTACAATGCAATTTTATCTTACACTAAATGATCCAACACATTTAGCAGCAATTTTTATTGCCTTATTGCATTGATGCCTACTTACTTGAAAGATCTTCCTCAATCCATAGGTAGGTATGGTGGACTCTCAAGGCATGAATTTAGGTTTAAGGTTTTTGGTTGCATAA
This sequence comes from Triticum dicoccoides, assembly GCF_002162155.2. NCBI lineage: Eukaryota > Viridiplantae > Streptophyta > Magnoliopsida > Poales > Poaceae > Triticum > Triticum dicoccoides. The sequence continues at coordinate 409,233,421 of NC_041381.1, read as the reverse complement.
GTAGTATCTCTACTTAGTGCGGAGTTTTTGGCTAGAAAAGATATTGAGCAAGCACCACATGTTAAGGGATCGATGACAATATAACTTCTATGTGAATATGAACAAACATAAATCATTACGTTGTCTTCCTTGTCCAACTTCAACAATTTTGGCTTATAATAATTTGATGGGGGCTCACAATCATAAAATATGTCCAAGATAGTGTATTTGCATGTGAATCTTCTCTTCCCTTATTAATTCTTTCATGAGTTGCATCATAGACCAATGCTATGTTTGTCAACCTCCAATAAATTTTACCGTTATACTTTTCTTTATGTGATGTCATTACTCACCATAAGATTAGCATATGATTTTTCTTTTCTTTTCATTTATTTGTTTTTATTTGATTGCAATAAGGACGTAAAGAAACAAAAACTCAAACTAAACTTTATTATATATCTTGCACATGATTACATAGATATATATATCACTAAGCAAGCACTCAAAAACTGATCGAACTAAACTTTTAATTAACTAAATCAAAGACAACTAAAGATCGAACTAAAATAAGTAAAGGCAAAGAAGGTGGTGTGATACGATACCGGGGCAACTCCCCCAAGCTTGGCACAAGCCAAGTGGAGTGCCCATACCATGAACTCAAGTATCCTTTGGTGGTGAAGATGGTGGTGGTGTAGATGAGGTAGCATCACACTTCAGGCTCAGGAGGTACTCCAATCTACGAATGACGCTCCGGAGGGCGATGATTTGCTCTTGCAATAGAATATTTTCACGAGTGAGACATTTTTTTTGAACACGAACCGTTTCGAGGATCCGAAAGGCTTCAATTCCAATGGGGATAAGATGATCATAGTATGGTTGAAGGATGTCTTCTTCTTCCGCTGCTGGAAAAGTCTACTCTACTTCTGGGGCTTGACCTCCCATATCTTTCTTGGCCCTATCACCCTTGATGGCTTCCTCTGGTGCCTCTCTCTTTATTTCTATCTTCATCAACCAAGTATCCTCTTCTACTTTATTGGAGGGGGAGAAGCCATGATGCCTGGCTCAATGGATCTAACAGAAAACAGTAAGAAAGAAGAATGGAAGATTTCTCCACGCTACAATGGTAAATACATTCAGGGCGTATATAAAGATTGTTTATCTTGGGAAACAAGCAAAACGAGAGGAAAACAAAGTCAGGAAGGTTCTTGAGGTGGGTGATAACCCACAAGTATAGGGGATCGCAACAACTTTCGAGGGTAGAGTATTCAACCCAAATTTATTGATTCGACACAAGGGGAGCCAAAGAATATTCTTGAGTATTAGTAGTTGAGTTGTCAATTCAACCACACCTGGATAACTTAGTATCTGCAGCAAAGTATTTAGTAGCAAAAGTGGTATGATAATAATAGTAACGGTAGCAAAAGTAAAGATAAATGTTTTGGGGTTTTTGTAGTAGTTGTAACAGTAGCAACGGAAAAGTAAATAAGCGAAGAACAATATGTGAAAAGCTCGTAGGCAATGGATCAGTGATGGATAATTATGCCGGATGCGATTCCTCATGCAATAGTTATAACATAGGGTGATATAGAACAAGCTCCAATTCATCAATGTAATGTAGGCATGTATTCCGTAAATAGTCATACGTGCTTATGGAAAAGAACTTGCATGACATCTTTTGTCCTACCCTCCCGTGTTCAGCGGGGTCCTTACGGAAACTAAGAGATATTAAGGCCTCCTTTTAATAGAGAACCGGAACAAAGCATTAGCACATAGTGAATACATGAACTCCTCAAACTACGGTCATCACCGAGAAGTATCCCGATTATTGTCACTTTGTGGTTGTCGGATCATAACACATAATAGGTGACTATAGACTTGCAAGATAGGATCAAGAACACACATATATTCGTGAAAACATAATAGGTTCAGATCTGAAATCATGGCACTCGGGCCCTAGTGACAAGCATTAAGCATAGCAAAGTCATAGCAACATCAATCTCAGAACATAATGGATACTAGGGATCAAACCCTAACAAAACTAACTTGATTACATGGTAAATCTCATCCAACCCATCACCGTCCAGCAAGCCTACGATGGAATTACTCACGCACGGCGGTGAGCATCATGAAATTGGTGATGGAGGGTGGTTGATGATGACGACGGCGACGAATCCCCCTCTCCGGAGCCCCGAACAGACTCCAGATCAGCCCTCCCGAGAGAGATTAGGGCTTGGCGGCGGCTCCGTGTCGTGAAACGCGATGAAACTTTCTCTCTGATTTTTTCTCCCCGAGATGGTATATATGGAGTTGGAGTTGAGGTCGGGAGGTGTCCAGGGGGACCACAAGATAGGAGGGCGCGCCGTAGGGGGGGGGCGCCCCCCTCTCTCGTGGATAGCCCATGGGCCCCCTGGCCTTGATTCTTTCGCCAAAAATTCTTATTAATTGTGAAAAGTGCCTCCGTGGATTTCCAGGGCATTCCGAGAACTTTTCTTTTCTACACATAAAACAACATCATGGCAGTTCTGCTGAAAACAGCGTCAGTCCGGGTTAGTTTCATTCAAATCATGCAAGTTAGAGTCCAAAACAAGGGCAACAGTGTTTGGAAAAGTAGATACGTTGGAGACGTAACAACTCCCCCAAGCTTAAACCTTTGCCTGTCGTCAAGCAATTCAGTTGATAAACTGAAAGTGATAAAGAAAAACTTTTACAAACTCTGTTGCTCTTGTTGTTGTAACATGAAAAGCCAGCATTCAAGTTTCAGCAAATATTATGAACTAACCATACTAACAATAACACATAGGTCTCACAATTACTCATATCAATAACATAATCAGCTAGCGAGCTATAATAATAAAACTCGGATGACAACACTTTCTCAAAATAATCATAACATGATATAACAAAATGGTATCTCGCTAGCCCCTTCTGAGACCGCAAAACATAAATGCAGAGCACCTTTAAAGATCAAGGACTGACTAAACATTGTAATTCATGGTAAAAGAGATCCAGTCAAGTCATACCCAATATAAACCAATAATAATGAATGCAAATGACAGTGTGCTCTCCAGCGGGTGCTTTTAATAAGAAAGGTGATGACTCAACATGAAAGTAAATAGATAGGCCCTTCGCAGAGGGAAGCAAGGATTTGTAGAGGTGCCAGAGCTCGATTTTAAAATAGAGATTGAATAACATTTTTAGCGGTATACTTTTGCTGTCAACGCAACAACTATGAGATGGTTGTATCTTCCATACTACATGCATTATAGGCAGTTCCCAAACAGAATGGTAAAGGTTTATACTCCCCCAACCACCAACAAGCATCAATCCATGGCTTGCTCGAAACAAGGAGTGTCTCCAACATACAACAGCCCTGGGGGAGTTTTGTTTAATTATTTTGATTTGCTTTGATCATTTTGGATCATGGGACTGGGCATCCCGGTTACCGGCCCTTTCTCGTGAATGAGGAGCGGAGTCCACTCCTCTTGAGAATAACCCACCTAGCATGGAAGATATAGGCAGCCCTAGTTGAAACATGAGCTACTCGAGCATACAAAGCAGAATTTCATTTGAAGGTTTGGAGTTTGGCACATACAAATTTACTTGGAACGGCAGGTAAATACCGCATATAGGAAGGTATAGTGGACTCATATGGAACAACTTTGGGGTTTAAGGAGTTTGGATGCACAAGCAGTATTCCCGCTTAGTACAGGTGAAGGCTAGCAAAAGACTGGGAAGCGACCAACTGGGAGAGCGACAATAGTCGTAAACATGCATTAAAATTAATTTACACCGAGTACAAGCATGAATAGGATATAATCTACCATGAACATAAATATCATGAAGGCTATGTTGATTTGATTCAACTACATGCATGAACATGTGCCAAGTCGAGTCACTTAATACATTCAAAGGAGGATACCATCCCATCATACCACATCATAATCATTCTAATAGCATGTTGGCACGCAAGGTAAACCATTATAACTCATAGCTGATCAAGCATGGCACAAGCAACTATAATCTCTAAATGTCATTGCAAATATGTTTACTTCATAATAGCTGACTCAGGAACGATGAATCATCATATTTACAAAAACAAGGGAGGTTGAGTTCATACCAGCTTTTCTCATCCCAATAAGTCCATCATATATCGTCATTATTGCCTTTCACTCGCATGACCGAATGATGTGTATAATAATAAGAGTGCATGTGCATTGGACTAAGCTGGAATCTTCAAGCATTCAACTCAAGAGAGAAGACAAGAAATATGGGCTCTAAGTTAAAAATAAACAATCATGCATATAAGAGCCACTAAGCATTTTCAATATAGTGTTCTCGAACCCCAAAAGAAAGAAAATAAAATAAAACTATTTACACGGGAAAGCTCCCAACAAGTAAAAGAAGAACAAGAAATCTTTTTGGGTTTTAATTTTAAATTTCTACTACAAGCAAGGAAGTTAAACTAACTATTTTTTTTGGTTTTTCTTAAGTTTTAACAAACACACAAGAAGAAAGCTAGAAAAAGAAATTTAAACTAACATGGATAATACAATGAAAGAGTATGAGCACCGACGACTAGTGTGTGAACATGAATGTAAAGTTGGTGAGAAATACGTACTCCCTCAAGCTTAGGCTTTTGGCCTAAGTTGGTCTAATACCAATGACCGCCTGGCTGATATCTATAAGAGTAGCTGGGGTAGTACTGAGATGCAGAGGCGACCGCCTCCTGAGCAGCAGCGTGTTGGTGAGCTGCCTCCATTCCCCTCTCATATTCAGTTGCTTCTTCCCTGGTGACAACATATCTTCCTTTTGCCTGATAATCAAAAAGGTAGGGAGCAGGAAGAGTAACAGGGACGACGTTGCGTCTGTCATAGGTTAGTCGATAATGGAGGAATTGTTCATTCCTCTGAAGAAAATTATGATCAAACATAGCTTCTTTATCCAAATAAACAGGAGGTACAAGCATGTCCCCCTCTCGTGCAGCTATATTAAGAAAATTAGCCACACGGGTTGCATAAATCCCTCCAAAGAAATCTCCCTTTTTATTATTATTATGCAACCTACGTGCAACTATTGCCCCCAAGTTATAACCTCTATAACCTGACATAGCACTCTTGAGGACACAAAGATCAGGAGCACACATGTGACAAACTTCGTCCTTACCGTTAATGCGTCTACCAATAAAGAGAGCAAAGTAATGTATAGCAGGAAAATGGATGCTCCCTATGGTAGCTTGTGTTACGTCCCTAGATTCTCCCACAGTAATACTAGCAAGAAAATCTCTAACTTCAGATTTGGGAGGATTATTAATATTACCCCACTGCGGGAGTTTGCAAGCAGTTGTGAAATCCTCTAAATCCATGGTATAAGATGTATCATAAATATCAAACACAACACTAGGAGAATTACGCGAAGAAATATATTCGAACCTCCGCACAAAAGAATCAGTCAATTGATAATATTGGGGAGACTTATCTTGTAAGAAGTCCTCAAGCTCAGCATTATGCACATACGCGTCAAATTCCCCCTTGAAGCCTGCTTCAACCATAAAATCATCGGATGGCCACTCGCAAGCCCGTACATTTGCGTCCCTCGGCAAATTAACATCTTGTTCACATATAGCAATCCTTGGCCCTTTCTTTGCCAAGGAACCACCTTGGTACATTCTTCTAAGCATATTTCTTTTTCTGAAAATTTCTGAAATTTTAGTAACTTCAAAATAGAAGTGAATAAAACTAAACAAGATTGATAGCAACTACTCCTACAAGTGCCTAGAGCCTATATCATGCATTGGAATTGCTTGGGACCTCAAAAATTTAACACGCAAGCTCAAGAACATTGTCACCTATGCAGCAGAAATTTGCAATGAATAAAGCACTAGAACAAAAACTAATTGGACCAATGGAGGAGTCACATACCAAGCAACAATGTCCCAAAGCAGTTTTGTGAATGGAGCTTTGAGCGAAGGGATCGAAAATCGCAGCAAAACGAGCTAGAACTCGGGCTTGAGCTGGATGGGGATTTTTTGGGGTAGAAGATGAAGTGTGTGGGTGCTGGCATAAGTGGAGGGGAGCCACCAGGGGCCCACGAGACAGGGGGCGCACCCTACAGGGGGGGCGCGCCCTCCTCTCTCGTGGCCTGGTGCTTGCCCCTTTTGCAGTGTTTTCAGTGCCTAAAATCCTCAAACATTCCAGAAAAATTCATACTAAATTTGCAGGGCATTTGGAGCACTTTTATTTTCGGACTATTTTTTAATGCACGGATAATTCAGAAAACAGAGGGATAATACTATTATTGCTTTATTTATTCTAAACAAAAGAAAGTAAAAAGAGGGTACCGAGGATTGTGCCTACTAGTTTCATCCATCTCATGATCATCAAAATGAACCCACTAACAAGGTTGATCAAGTCTTGTTAACAAACTCATTCCGAATAACACGGAACCGGAGAAATTTCGAATAACACTAAGTTACCTCAACGGGGATATGAAAATCCCCAACAATAAGAATATCATGCTTTTTCTTGACAGTAGGGAGAGGAAATTCAAAACCTCCAAAAATGACAGTTGGAACTTTTTCAATAGAATTGATGCTATGAACTTGAGATTGTTTCCTCGGAGAGTGTACTGTATGCTCTTTACCATTTACATGAAAAGTGACATTGCCTTTGTTGCAATCAATAACAGCCCCTGCAGTATTAAGAAAAGGTCTACCAAGAATAATAGACATGCTATCGTCCTCGGGAATATCAAGAATAACAAAGTCCGTTAAGATAGTGACATTTGCAACCACAACAGGCACATCCTCACAAATACCGACAGGTATATCAGTTGATTTATCAGGCATTTGCAAAGATATTTCAGTAGGTGTCAACTTATTCAATTCAAGTCTACGATATAAAGAGAGAGGCATAACACTAACACCGGCTCCAAGATCACATAAAGCAGTTCTAACATAATTTCTTTTAATAGAGCATGGCATAGTTGGTACACCCGGATCTCCAAGTTTCTTTGGTATTCCACCCTTAAAAGTGTAATTAGGGGGCATGGTGGAAATTTCAGCTTCCGGTATCTTTCTTTTATTTGTGATGATATCCTTCATATATTTAGCATAAGGATTTACTTTAACCATATCAGTTAAGTGCATACGTAAGAAAATAGGTCTAATCATTTCAGCAAAGCACTCAAAATCCTCATCATCCTTTGACTTGGATGGTTTAGGAGCAAAGGGCATGGGTTTCCAAACCCATGGTTCTCTTTCTTTACCGTGCCTCCTAGCAACAAAATCTCTCTTATCATAACGTTGATTCTTTGATTGTGGGTTATCAAGATCAATAGCAGGTTCAATCTCTATATCATTGTCTTTGCTGGGTTGAGCATCAACATGAACATTATCATTAACATTATCACTAGGTTCATGTTCATCACCTGGTTGAGTTTCAGCATCAGAAATAGAAATATCATTGGGATTCTCAGGTGTGTCTATAGTAGGTTCACTAGAAGCATGCAAAGTTCTATCATCTTTCTTCTTCTTCTTTTTAGAAGAACTAGGTGCCTCTAAATTATTTCTCTGAGAATCTTGCTCGATTCTCTTAGGGTGCCCTTCAGGATACAAAGGTTCCTGAGTCATTCTACCAGTTCTAGTAGCCACTCTAACAACAAAGTCATTTTTATTATTCAATTCATCAAGCAAATCATTTTGAGCTTTAAGTACTTGCTCAGCTTGGGTAGCAACCATAGAAGCATATTTGCTAACACGGTGAAGTTCATCTTTAACTCTAGCCAGATTATCACCTACGCGTCCTATCTCGAAAGCATTATTCTTTAACTCTCTACCAACATAAGCATTAAAAATTTCTTGTCTAGCCATAAAGTCATCAAATTCATCTAAGCATGGGCTATGAAATTTAGTAGAGGGTACTTCAACTTTATCATATCTATAGAGAGAATTTACCTTTACTACCTGTGTCGGGTTATCAAGATAATGTGGCTCTTCAGGTGGTAAATTAAGACCATGTATTTCTTCAATAGGAGGTAAATTCTTAACATCTTCAGCTTTAATACCTTTTTCTTTCATTGATTTCTTTGCCTCTTGCATATCTTCAGGACTAAGAAATAAAACACCTCTCTTCTTCGGAGTGGGTTTAGGAATAGGCTCAGGAGTTGGCTCAATTGGTTCAGGAATTACTTCAGGAACTGGCTCGGGAAGAGTCCAATTATTTTCATTAGTCAACATATTATTCAATAATATTTCAGCTTCGTCGACTGTTCTCTCCCTGAAAACACAACCAACACAACTATCCAAGTAGTCCTTGGAAGCATCGGTTAGTCCATTATAAAAGATATAAAGTATTTCATTTTTCTTAAGAGGATGATTAGGCAAAGCATTAAGTAACCGGAGAAGCCTCCCCCAAGCTTGTGGGAGACTCTCTTCTTTGATTTGCACAAAATTATATATTTCCCGCAAGGCAGCTTGTTTCTTATGAGCAGGGAAATACTTAGCAGAGAAGTAATAAATCATATCCTGGGGACTACGCACACAACCAGGAGCAAGAGAATTATACCAAGTCTTAGCATCACCCTTTAATGAGAACGGAAATATCTTAAGGATATATAAATAGCGAGACTTCTCATCATGAGTAAATAGGGTAGCTATATCATTCAACTTGGTAAGATGTGCCACAACAGTTTCAGATTCAAGGCCATAAAAAGGATCAGATTCAACTAAAGTAATAATATCAGGATCAACAGAGAATTCATAATCCTTATCAGTAACAAAGATAGGTGAAGTAGCAAAAGCAGGATCGGGTTTCATTCTAGCGTTAAGAGACTGCTGCTTCCATTTAGCTAATAATTTCTTAAGATCATTTCTATCAATGCAAGCAAGAATTTCCATAGTAGTTGTTTCATGCATAACATAACCCTTAGGAACAACAGGTAATACATAATCATTGGGGGGGCCTTCATCATCACTATCATCACTAATATGATCTTCTGTAATTTCATTCCCCCTAAATCTAGCAAGTTGTTCATCTAGAAATTCACCTAATGGCAAAGTAGTATCACGCACAGAAGTAGTTTCATCATGCATAGCAGAAGTGGCATCATCAATAACATGTGACATATCAGAATTCATACCAGTAGCAGGTTTAGGTGTTGCAAGCTTACTTATAACGGAAGGAGAATCTAGTGCAGAGCTAGATGGCAGTTCCTTACCTCCCCTCGTAGTTGAGGGCAAAATAGTAGCTCGATCGTCTTTCAAGTTCTTCATAGTGATCAACAGATATAAATCCCAAGTGACTCAGAGAATAGAGCTATGCTCCCCGGCAACGGCGCCAGAAATTAGTCTTGATAACCCACAAGTATAGGGAGCTTTCGAGGGTAGAGTATTCAACCCAAATTTATTGATTCGACAAAAGGGGAGCCAAAGAATATTCTTGAGTATTAGCTGTTGAGTTGCCAATTCAACCACACCTGGATAACTTAGTATCTGCAACAAAGTATTTAGTAGCAAAAGTGGTATGATAATAATAGTAACGGTAGCAAAAGTAAAGATAAATGTTTTGGGGTTTTTGTAGTAGTTGTAACAGTAGCAACGAAAAAGTAAATAAGCGAAGAACAATATGTGAAAAGCTCGTAGGCAATGGATCAATGATGGATAATTATGCCGGATGCGATTCCTCATGCAATAGTTATAACATAGGGTGATATAGAACTAGCTCCAATTCATCAATGTAATGTAGGCATGTATTTCGTAAATAGTCATACATGCTTATGGAAAAGAACTTGCATGACATCTTTTGTCCTACCCTCCCGTGTTCAGCGGGGTCCTTACGGAAACTAAGAGATATTAAGGCCTCCTGTTAATAGAGAACTGGAACAAAGCATTAGCACATAGTGAATACATGAACTCCTCAAATTACGGTCATCACCGAGAAGTATCCCGATTATTGTCACTTCGGGGTTGTCGGATCATAACACATAATAGGTGACTATAGACTTGCAAGATAGGATCAAGAACACACATATATTCATGAAAACATAATAGGTTCAGATCTGAAATCATGGCACTCGGGCCCTAGTGACAAGCATTAAGCATAGCAAAGTCATAGCAACATCAATCTCAGAACATAGTGGATACTAGGGATCAAACCCTAACAAAACTAACTTGATTACATGGTAAATCTCATCCAACCCATCACCGTCCAGCAAGCCTACGATGGAATTACTCACGCACGGCGGTGAGCATCATGAAATTGGTGATGGAGGATGGTTGATGATGACGACAGCGAATCCCCCTCTCCGGAGCCCCGAACAGACTCCAGATCAGCCCTCCTGAGAGAGATTAGGGCTTGGCGGCGGCTCCGTGTCGTGAAACGCGATGAAACTTTCTCTCTGATTTTTTTCTCCCCAAGACGGTATATATGGAGTTGGAGTTGAGGTCGGGAGGTGTCCAGGGGGCCCACGAGATAGGACGGCGCGCTCCAGGGGGGCGCCCCCTGTCTCGTGGACAGCCTGTGGAACCCCTGGCCTTGATTCTTTCGCCAAAAATTCTTGTTAATTCTAAAAAGTGCCTCCTCGGATTTGCAGAACATTCTAAGAACTTTTCTTTTCGACACATAAAACAACATCATGGCAGTTCTGCTGAAAACAGCGTCAGTCCGGGTTAGTTTCATTCAAATCATGCAAGTTAGAGTCCAAAACAAGGGCAAAAGTGTTTGGAAAAGTAGATACGTTGGAGACGTATCAGTGGGCACAAACCACCTGGGTGTGCCAGGCAAGCCAGGCGGGCCCTAGTGTCTTGTGCCCTCCTCGGGCGCCTTCCTGGTTGTTTCTTAATTTCCTAACTTCTGTAATATTCCAAAACTGACAAGAAATATTTTTGCGGATTTTTTGGAGTCCGTTTACTTACCGTATCGCGTACCTCCTCTTTTTCAGGGTTCTGGAGTGTTCCAGAAGGTTTCCTTTATGTGTTCCTCCGGTGTCATGGTTTGAATAATATTGCTTTCAACATTTGTAGGCGTACCTAAGATATAGTGTCTAATTCTTTTCCCATTGACCACCTTCGGTTAGTACCTTCGGCATTATTAATCTTAATAGCTCCAGAGCGATAAAACTCTTCAATAACATATGGTCCTTCCCATTTGGAAAGAAGTTTCCTGCAAATATTCTAAAACGAGAGTTGTACAAAAGAACATATTGTCCAACTTTGAATTCCTTCTTTTGGATCTTTTATCATGCCATCTTTTAACTTTTTCTTTGAATATATTGGCGTTTTCATAATCTTGGGTTCTCCATTAATCTAGCGAGCTAATATGAAATAACCTATTTTCATCGGCAAGTTTGAAATCATAGTTGAGCTCTTTAATTGCCAATATGCTTTATGTTCTAACTCAAGGGGCAAATGACAAGCTTTTCCATAAACAATTTTATAGGGAGACATACCCATAGGGTTTTTATATGCTATTCTATAGGCCCAAAGTGCATCATCATATTTCTTAGACCAATTCTTTCAAGACCTATTGATAGGTTTTTGTAATATTAGTTTTATTTCTCAATTGCTAAGTTCAACTTGACCACTAGATTGAGGATGATAAGGTGATCAATTCTATGGTTAACATCATATTTAGCAAGCATTTTATGGAAAGCACCATGAATAAAGTGTGAACCACCATGTCGGTGGAAATGACACCTATGGGATCACTGGAATCCCTACTACGGTCGGCGGGCGCGAGGTTGTGGAAAGAGCGGGTCTAGGAGCCGGCACAAGGATCGTTTACCCAGGTTTGGGCCGCGAGGATCGCGTAATACCCTGGTCCTACTTTGGTGTATATTTGAGTCTTCTTGTATTCTTGAACTAGCTACAGTGCGTGCGTAGTCCAAAAAGCCGAATCCTTCTCCCTTATGCCTCGGGCCTCCTTTTATTGGAAAAAGGGGACACCACGGTGGCACATAGGAGGTGGAAAGTGCATGCGGTGGCTGAGTCTATCCTTTGGCACCGTCGGAGAAACGCATTTAATGCATTATCGAATTGCCCTTCTTGCTGTCGCCGCTTCGCCTTGCTGCGACACGCGTCCAGGCCAGCGCGGACTGGCAGGCTGCTGAGCTGGTGCGGTCGTAGGGTCTTCACAAAGGTTTGCATGCCACCACGCAGGTGCTTGCCTAGCTGGTTGGGCTGGCAGCTATATGGGGAGCGGTGTCGGAGTCTTGGCAGATGCGGGCCTGGTCGCGGCCCCGCTGATGTCCCCGGCAAGGGTCTTGCCGGGGCCTCGACAAGGGCCTTGCCGTGGCACCGTGGTCGTTCCCGGCAAGGATCTTGCCGGAGGTCTCATGGATTTCCTTGGAAAGGATCTTGCTGAGGATCGTCGTCTTCTGGTTCTTATCCGATCTTGTGTGTTCATGATTTTCACGAAGATCCGCATGCCACCATGGAGGTGCCTCCCGAGCCTTGGTTCTAATGTGGTTGATGGAGTTGGAACCCTTGGGCTCAAGGGTGGTGCGCTCTGCTGGCGTTGGGAAAGTTGCCCCGGCAAGGCTCTTGCCATGGCTGCGGAGGCTGCCCCGGCAAGGATCTTGCCGGGGGGGCCACCTCGCCGTCTTGCTCTTTGTGTTTTCGGTCTTGGTGTTGCCTTGATTGTCTTGTGACCTTGGCTCCCCTCCCCTGCCCTGCTGAGTGTGGCCGTGGGCGCGGCTCTGATTGCTCGTGCACAAGTAAAGGGGTACAAAGGAGAGCCCCTACCTTTGTACATCGACAGGAGCCCCCGGGCCTGGGCCACACATAAGCGTGAAGCATTGTTGGGCTAGGCCCAGAATGGTGCGCGGGCAGGCGGGGCGGATTTTTACCGTGGTAACATTTCCGCCCGCTGCGCTTCCCCACGACCTGCATTGAATGCGCGATGTAGAGGGTTGTGCGTGACGTGGGGGCCATGCGTGGGGCGCCTGTTGCACGCAGGCGTCATGTCGTAGTAAATGGTAAAAAGGCGGCCCACGCCTTCCCCATAAAAAGGAATAACCGCAGGCGCACTGCTCATTTACCCTTTGTGCTTTCTCCAATCTCGGAACTGCTATCCCCATCTTCTTCCTCCCCGAGCTCTCGCTTCTGCTTGTCGCCGCTGCGCCCCCATTGCTTTCAATCCTTCGCCTCCTCCCAGCCGCCATGGCGCCCAAGACTGGCAAGGGCAAGGGCGCGACCAAGGACGCCGGGTTGAGGGAGGCGCCGGAGAACAAGGCGGCGGTGCGGCGGGCGCAGCTCGCCTACTTGTCCCCGTCGACGGTGGATGGGATCCACCTCAACGACTTCTTCAGGCCTCTGTGGGGGGCGGAGACGGCGGGGCACCCTGCCACGTGATACGTCTCCAACGTATCTATAATTTTTGATTGTTCCATGCTATTATGTTACCCCTTTTGGATGTTTATGGGCTTTATTTTACACATTTATATCATTTTTGGGACTAACCTACTAACCGGAGGCCCAGCCGATATTGCTGTTTTTTTGCCTATTTCAGTATTTCGAAGAAAAGGAATATCAAATGGATTCCAAACGGAATGAAACCTTCGGGAGCGTTATTTTTGGAACAAATCTGATCCGGAGAGCCTGGAGTGCAAGTCAAGAAAGCTCCGAGGGCCCCACGAGATAGGAGGGCACCCCCCTGTAGGGCGTGCTCCCCTGTCTCGTGGGCCCCTCGGGCGGCCACCGACGTACTTCTTCCTCCTATATATACCTATGTACCCCGAAAACATCCAGGAGAACCACAAAACACAATTTCCACCGTCGTAACCTTCTGTATCCGCGAGATCCCATCTTGGAGCCCTTGTCGGCACTCTGCCGGAGGGGGAAGCAACCACGGAGGGCCTCTACATCAACATCCTTGCCCCTCCGATGAGTTGTGAGTAGTTTACTACAGACCTACGGGTCCATATTTATTAGCTAGATGGCTTCTTCTCTCTTTTCGGATCTCAATACAATGTTCTCCCCCTCTCTTGTGGAGATCTATTCGATGTAATCTCTTTTTGCGGTGTGTTTGTCGAGATCCGATGAATTGTGGGTTTATGATCAAGTTTATGTATGAATAATATTTGAATCTTCTCTGAATTCTTTTATGTATGATTGAGTTATCTTTGCAAGTTTCTTTGAATTACCGGTTTGGTTTGGCCTACTAGATTGGTCTTTCTTGCCATGGGAGAAGTGCTTAGCTTTGGGTTCAATCTTGCGGTGTTCTTACCCAGTGACAGTCAGGGTTGTAAGACACGTATTGTATTGTTGCCATCGAGGATAACAAGATGGGGTTTATAGAATATTGCATGTGTTTATCCCTCTACACCATGTCTTCTTGCTTAATGCGTTACTCTGTTCTTATGAACATAATACTCTAGATGCATGCTGGATAGCGGTCGATGTGTGGAGTAATAGTAGTAGATGCAGGCAGGAGTCGGTCTACTTGTTATGGACGTGATGCCTATATACATGATCATGCCTAGATTATCTCATAACTATGCGCTTTTCAATCAATTGCTCGACAGTAATTTGTTAACCCACTGTAATACTTATGCTATCTCGAGAGAAGCCTCTAGTGAAACCTATGGCCCCCGGGTCTATCTCTTATCATATTTGCTTTCCATCTACTTTTATTTGCATCTATATCAAAAATACCAAAAATATATTTATATTTTCATACTATCTTTATTAGATCTCACTTTCGCAAGTGGTCGTGATGGGATTGGCAACCCCTTTATTCCGTTGGTTGTGAGTTCTCAGTTTGTTTGTGTAGGTGCGTGGGACTTTTGAGGAGCCTCCTACTGGATTGATACCTTGGTTCTCAAAACTGAGGGAAATACTCACGCTACACTTTGCTGCATCACCCTCTCCTCTTCGAGGAAAACCAACGCAAGCTCAAGACGTAGCAAGAAGGATTTCTGGCACTGTTGCCAGGGAGGTCTTCGCTCAAGTCAAGACATACCAAGTACCCATCACAAACCCATCTCCCTCGCATTTACATTATTTTCCATTTGCCTCTCGTTTTCCTCTTCCCCACTTCACCCTTGCCGTTTTATTCGCCCTCTCTTTCCCAATCTCCTCCTCCCTTTTTGCTTGCCGTTTTTCTGTTTGCTT
Source organism: Triticum dicoccoides (assembly GCF_002162155.2). Classification (NCBI taxonomy): domain Eukaryota; kingdom Viridiplantae; phylum Streptophyta; class Magnoliopsida; order Poales; family Poaceae; genus Triticum; species Triticum dicoccoides. Next base: position 409,218,336 of record NC_041381.1, on the reverse strand, counting down.
GTGTGTTGGGTTACTTGTTGCCATGGCACAAGATAATACCAAGTGGTGTGACTTCTCTAATACCAATAATAATGATTTCCTTAGTACTCCGATTGCTCCTCTTAATAATGATGAGGCTTGTGAAATCAATACCGCTTTGCTGAATCTTGTTATGAAAGATCAATTTGCTGGCCTTCCTAGTGAAGATGCCGCTAATCATCTAAACAATTTTGTTGATTTGTGTGATATGCAAAAGAAGAAATATATGGATAACAATATTGTCAAATTGAAGTTATTTCCGTTTTCACTTAGAGATCGTGCTAAAGTTTGGTTTTCGTCTTTGCCTAAAAATAGTATTGATTCTTGGAACAAGTGCAAAGATGCTTTTATCTCTAAGTATTTTCCTCCCGCTAAGATCATCACTCTTAGGAACGATATTATGAATTTTAAACAACTTGATCATGAGCATGTTGCCCAATCTTGGGAAAGAATGAAATTGATGCTTCACAATTGCCCTACTCATGGTTTGAATTTATGGATGATCATACAAAAATTTTATGCCGGTTTGAACTTTGCTTCTAAAAATCTCTTGGATTCGGCCGCGGGAGGCACGTTTATGTAAATTACGTTAGGAGATGCTACAAAATTTCTTGATAATATTATGGCTAATTATTCTCAATGGCACACCGAAAGATCTTCTAGTAAAAAAGTGCATGCTATAGAAGAAATCAATGTTTTGACTGGAAAGATGGATGAACTTATGAAGATGTTTGCTTCTAAAAATACTCCTCTTGATCCCAATGATATGCCTTTGTCTTCCTTGATTGAGAATAATAATGAATCTATGGATGTGAATTTTGTTGGTAGGAATAGTTTTGGAAAGAACGCTTATAGAGGAAATTTTAATGCTAGACCATTCCCTAGCAATCCCTCTAATAATTATGGAAATTCCTACAATAATTCTTATGGTAATTTTAATAAGTTGCCCTCTGATTTTGAGAATAGTGTGAAAGAGTTTATGATTTCTCAAAATAATTTTAATGCTTTGCTTGAAGAAAAATTGCTCAAAGTTGATGATTTGGCTAGGAACGTTGATAGACTTTCGCTTGATGTTAATTCTCTTAAACTTGGATCTTCTTCTCCTAAGCATGATATCAATGAGTCTCTCAAAGTAATGAGAATTTCCACTGACGAGTGCAAGGAAAGAACCGCTAGATTGCGTGCTAAAAAAGAAAGCTTTATAAAAGCATGTTCTTCCAGCCTACATGAAAATAATGATGAGGATCTTAAAGTTATTGATGCGTCCGATTAGATCTATGTTTTGCAATATGAATTTTTATGATTATGGGAGTGATGATGAATCAACTTTGCCTAGAAGGCGTCCCAAAAATTCGGAGTCTTTAGATCTCGATGTTAAATTTGGTAAAAGTGAGATTGGAGAATCCTCTACTTCTAATAATTTTAAACTTACTATCTTGGATTTCAAGGAATTTGATTATGATAATTGATCTTTAAAAGGGTGTATTTCCTTGTTGCAATTCGTTATTAATTCTCCCCATGCTTATAGTTAAAACAAAGCTTTTACCAAACATATTGTTGATGCCTTGATGCAATCTTATGATGAAAAACTTAATTTGGAAGTTTCTATACCTAGAAAACTTAATGATGACTGGGAACCTACTATAAAAATTAAAATTAAAGATTATGAGTGTTTTGCTTTGTGTGATTTGGGTGCTTGTGTTTCCACGATTCCGAAAACTTTATGTGATATTCTAGGTTTCCATGATCTTGATGATTGCTCTTTAAATTTGCACCTTGCGGACTACACCATTAAAAATCCTATGGGAAGGATCAATGATGTTCTTATCATTGCAAATAGAAAGTTGGTGCCCGTAGATTTTATCGTTCTTGATATAGATTGCAATCTTTCTTGCCCTATTATTCTTGGTAGACCTTTCCTTAGAACGATTGGTGCGATTATTGATATGAAGGAAGGGAATATTAGATTCCAATTTCCACTAAAGAAAGGCATGGAGCAGTTTCCAAGAAAGAAAGTTAAATTACCTTATGAATCTATCATGCGTGCTAGTTATGAATTTAGTGCCAAAGATGGCACTCGTTAGATCTATCTTTGTTTTTATGCCTAGCTAGGGGCGTTAAACGATAGCGCTAGTTGGGAGGCAACCCAATTTTTCTTTATGTTTTTGTTTTTGCTCCTGTTTAGTAATAAATCTTGCATCTACCTTCTGGTTAGATGTGTTTTTATCTTTTAATTAGTGTTTGTGCCAAGTAGAACCTATAGGATAACCTACGATGATAGTTGATTTGATTCTGCTGAAAAACAGAAACTTTGCACGCACGAATATAATTTTGTTAAATCACAGGAACGTGCTTTTGCGTTGATTCTTTTTTGTGCTTTTATATAAACAAATTTTCCACGACTTACTATTTTGGTAGGATTTTTAGAGTTCCATAAGTTTGTGTTAGTTACATATTGCTACAGACTGTTCTGTTTTTGACAGATTCTGTTTTTCGTGTGTTGTTTGCTTATTTCAATGCATCTATGGCTAGTAAATTAGTTTATAAACCATAAAGAAGTTGTAATACAGTAGGTTTAACACCAATATAAACAAAGAATGAGTTCATGGCAGTACCTTATGTGGTGGTTTTGTTTTCTTTCACTAAAGGAGCTTATAAGATTTCCTGTTGAGTTTTGTGTTGTGAAGTTTTCAAGTTTTGGGTAAAGCTTTTATGGACTATGGAATAAAGGATGGCAAGAGCCTAAGCTTGGGGATGCCCATGGAACCCCTAGATATTCAAGGATAGCCAAAATCCTAAGCTTGGGATTCCCCGGGAAGGCATCCCCTCTTTCGTCTTCGTTCATTGGTAACTTTACTTGAAGCTATATTTTTATTCGCCACATGATATGTGTTTTGCTTGGAGTGTCATGTATTATATTAGTCTTTGCTTTTTAGTTTACCAAAATCATCCTTGCTGTACACACCTTTTGGGATAATCCTACTTGATTAGAATTTGCTAGAATACTCTATGTGCTTCACTTATATCTTTTGAGCTTGATAGTTTTTGCTCTAGTGCTTCACTTATATCTTTTAGAGCACGGTGGTATCTTAATTTTGAAGAAATTGCTAGTCTCTCATGCTTTATTTATATCATTTTGAGAGTCTTTTAGAACAGCATGGTATTTGCTATTATCATAAAGTTGGTCCTAGAATGATGAGATTCCAAGTTGGGTATAATAAAAACTATCATAGAAAGTGAATTGGATGCTATGATCAATTTTATGCTTGATAATTGTTTTGAGATATGAAGGTAGTGATATTAAAGTCATGCTAGTTGGGTGATTATGAATTTAAAGAATGCTTGTGTTGAAGCTTGTGATTCCCGTAGCATGCACGTATGGTGAACCGCTTTGTGATGAAGTTGGAGCATAATTTTATTTATTGATTGTCTTCCTTATGAGTGGCGGTCAGGGACGAGCGATGGTCTTTTCCTACCAATCTATCCCCCCAGGAGCATGCGCGTAGTACTTTTGTTTTTGATGACTTCTAAATTTTTGCAACAAGTATATGAGTTCTTTTGATTAATGTTGAGTCCATGGATCATACGCACTCTTTCACCCTTCCACCATTGCTAGCCTCTCTTGTAATGTGCAATTTTCGCCGGTACCATACACCCACCATACTCCTTCCTCAAAACAGCCACCATACCTACCTATTATGGTATTTCCATAGCCATTCCGAGATATATTGCCATGCAACTTTCCACCGTTCCGTTCATATGGCACGAATTACTTTTGTCATATTGCTTTTTGCATGATCATGTAGTTGACATTGTATTTGTGGCAAGGCCACCTTCATAATTTTCATACATGTCGCTCTTGATTCATTGCATATCCCGGTACACCGCCGGAGGCATTTATATAGAGTCATATCTTGTTCTATCTTTGAGTTGTAAATCCATAAAAGTGTGATGATCTTCACTATTAGAGCATTGTCCTGGTGAGGAAAGGATGATGAAGACTATGATTCCCCCACAAGTCGTGATGAGACTTTGGGCTTTACAAAAAGAAAAAAAGAGAAAAAAAGGCCAAAAAAAGGGAGGCCAAAGAAAAAAAAGAAAGGAAAAAAAAGAAAGAAAAAAAATAAAATGAGAGAAAACGAGAGAAGGGACAATGCTACTATCTCTTTTTCCACACTTGTGCTTCAAAATAGCACAATGATCTTCATGATAGAGAGTCTCATATGTTGTCACGTTCATATACTAGTGGGAATTTTTCATTATAGAACTTGGCTTGTATAGTCCAATGATGGGCTTCCTCAAAAGTGCCCTAGGTCTTCGTGAGCGAGCAAGTTGGATGCACCCCACTTAGTTTCTTTTATTGAGCTTTCATATATTTATAGCTCTAGTGCATCCGTTGCATGGCAATCCCTACTCACTCACATTGATATCTATTAATGGGCATCTCCATAGCCCGTTGTTATGCCTAGTTGATGTGAGACTATCTTCTCCTTTTTTGTCTTCTCCACAACCACCATTCTATTCCACATATAGTGCTATGTCCATGGCTCACGCTCATGTATTGCGTGAAAGTTGAAAAAGTTTGAGATTATTAAAGTATGAAACAATTTCTTGGCTTGTCATCGGGGTTGTGCATGATTAAATACTTTGTGTGATGAAGATAGAGCATAGCCAGACTATATGATTTTGTAGGGATAACTTTCTTTAGCCATGTTATTTTGAGAAGACATGATTACTTTGATTAGTATGCTTGAAATATTACTATTTCTTATGTCAATATGAACTTTTATTTTGTATTCATTTGGATCTGAACATTCATGCCACAATAAAGAAAATTACATTATGAATTATGCTAGGTAGCATTCCACATCAAAAATTTCTTTTTTATCATTTACCTACTCGAGAACGAGCAGGAATTAAGCTTGGGGATGCTTGATACGTCTCCAACGTATCTATAATTTTTGATTATTCCATGCTATTATATTACCCCTTTTGGATGTTTATGGGCTTTATTTTACACATTTATATCATTTTTGGGACTAACCTACTAACCGGAGGCCCAGCCCATATTGCTGTTTTTTTGCCTATTTCAGTATTTTGAAGAAAAGGAATATCAAACGGAGTGCAAACGGAATGAAACCTTCGGGAGCGTTATTTTTGGAACAAATCTGATCTGGAGAGCCTGGAGTGCAAGTCAAGAAAGCTCCAAGGGCCCCACAAGATAGGAGGGCGCCCCCCCCCCCTGTAAGGCGCGCCCCCTATCTCGTGGGCCCCTCGGGCGGCCACCGACGTACTTCTTCCTCCTATATATACCTGCGTACCCCGAAAACATCCAGGAGCACCACAAAACACAATTTCCACCGCCATAACCTTCTGTATCCGCGAAATCCCATCTTGGAGCCCTTGCTGGCACTCTGCCGGAGGGGGAAGCAACCACGGAGGGCCTCTACATCAACATCCTTGCCCCTCCGATGAGTTGTGAGTAGTTTACCACAGACCTAAAGGTCCATAGTTATTAGCTAGATGGCTGCTTCTCTCTTTTTGGATCTTAATACAATGTTCTCCCCCTCTCTTGTGGAGATCTATTCGATGACATCTCTTTTTGCGGTGTGTTTGTCGAGATCCGATGAATTGTGGGTTTATGATCAAGTTTATCTATGAATAATATGTGAATCTTCTCTGAATTCTTTTATGTATGATTGAGTTATCTTTGCAAGTTTCTTCGAATTATCAGTTTGGTTTGGCCTACTAGATTGGTCTTTCTTGCCATGGGAGAAGTGCTTAGCTTTGGGTTCAATCTTGCGGTGTTCTTACCCAGTGACAGAAAGGGTTGTAAGACACGTGTTGTATTGTTGCCATCGAGGATAACAAGATGGGGTTTATATCATATTGCATGTGTTTATCCCTCTATATCATGTCTTTTTGCTTAATGCGTTACTCTGTTCTTATGAACTTAATACTCTAGATGCATGCTGGATAGCGGTCGATGTGTGGAGTAATAGTAGTAGATCCAGGTAGGAGTCAGTCTACTTGTTATGGACGTGATGCCTATATACCTTGACGCCAACGATGGGAAGCTTTCGATCACCACCACCAGGATCCATCGCCTCACTATGACCGGGCTCACCCTTGAGATGATTGGGGCGGACTACATCCGCCGCTGAATCGCCCCACTGCATAACAAGGGGAGGCCGGCCTGGGACTTCAAGAATGCGGCCGACATCATGAGCCCCGCCCCAGTCTTCAACGCGCACAGCCTCGACCCGTCCTGGGCCGAGCCCCCGGCACGTGATACATCTCCAACGTATCTATAATTTTTGATTGTTCCATGCTATTATATTACCCCTTTTTGGACGTTTATGGGCTTTATTTTACACATTTATATCATTTTTAGGACTAACCTACTAACCGGAGGCCCAGCCCGTATTGCTCTTTTTTTTCCTATTTCAGTATTTCGAAGAAAAGGAATATCAAACGGAGTCCAAACGGAATGAAACCCTCGGGAGCGTGGTTTTTGGAATGAACGTGATCCAGAGGACTTGGAGTGCAAGTCAAGAAGCAGCCGAGGCCTCCACGAGATAGGAGGGCGCCCCCCCTATAGGGCGCGCCCCTGTCTCGTGGGCCCCTCAGGCGTCCACCGACGTACTTCTTCCTCCTATATAAGCCTACGTACCCCGAAAACATCGAGGGAGCCAACCGAAACACAATTTCCACTGCCGTAACCTTCTGTATCCACGAGATCCCATCTTGGAGCCTTCGCCAGCGTTCTGCCGGAGGGGGAATCAACAATGGAGGGCTTCTACATCAACATCCTTGCCCCTCCGATGAGTTGTCAGTAGTTTACCACAGACCTACGGGTCCATAGTTATTAGCTAGATGGCTTCTTCTCTCTTTTTGGATCTCAATAAAATGTTCTCCCCCTCTCTTGTGGAGATCTATTCGATGTAAACTCTTTTTGCGATGTGTTTGTCTAGATCCGATGAATTGTGGGTTTATGATCAAGTTTATCTATGAATAATATTTGAATCTTCTCTGAATTCTTTTATGTATGATTGAGTTATCTTTGCAAGTCTTTTCGAATTATCAGTTTCGTTTGGCCTACTAGATTGATCTTTCTTGCCATGGGAGAAGTGCTTAGCTTTGGGTTCAATCTTGCGGTGTCCTTACCCAGTGACAGAAAGGGTTGCAAGGCACATATTGTATTGTTGCCATCGAGGATAACAAGATGGGGTTTATATCGTATTGCTTGAGTTTATCCCTCTATATCATGTCATCTTGCTTAATGCGTTACTCTATTCTTATGAACTTAATACTCTAGATGCAGGAAGGAGTCGGTCGATGTGTGGAGTAATAGTAGTAGATGCAGGCAGGAGTCGATCTACTTGTTGCGGACGTGATGCTTATATACATGATCATGCCTAGATAATCTCATAATTATTCACTTTTCTATCAATTGCTCGACAACAATTTGTTCACCCACCGTAACACATATGCTATCTTGAGAGAAGCCACTAGTGAAACCTATGGCCCCGAGTCTGTCTCTTATAATTGTTGCTCCCAATCTACTTTTATTTGCATCTTTACTTTTTGCATCTATATTATAAAATACCAAAAATATATTTATCTTATCATACTATCTTTATTAGATCTCACTTTCGCAAGTGGCCGTAAAGGGATTGACAACCCCTTTATTGTGTTGGTTGCGAGTCTTTGTTTGTTTGTGTAGGTGCGTGGGACTTTTGAGGAGCCTCCTACTGGATTGATACCTTGGTTCTCAAAAACTGAGGAAAATACTTACGCTACTAGTGCTGCATCACCCTTTCCTCTTCAAGGAAAACCAACGCAAGCTCAAGATGTAGCAAGAAGGATTTATGGCGCCGTTGCCGGGGAGGTATTCGCTCAAATCAAGACATACCAAGTACCCATCACAAACTCATCTCCCTCGCATTTACATTATTTTCCATTTGCCTCTTGTTTTCCTCTCCCCCACTTCACCCTTGCCGTTTTATTCGCCCTCTCTTTCCCAATCTCCTCCTCTCTTTTTGCTTCCCTTTTTCCGTTTGCCGTGTGTTAGTTCGTTTACCTTGTCACCATGGCTAGTCCCCTATCCTTATTATCACTCCCGAACAAGAAATTCTCAATTTTAAGCGAGGGAGAAAATTTAAAAGATGCTTGGCATAGAATTTGCAATGCCCAATGTAAATCTTCTAGGAAGGCTTCCACTTCCGTTCTTCTTCGCAATTTTTATGTAGGCATTACTCCTTGGAATAGATGTGTTCTTGATATTGCTACCGGAGGTGATTTCATGAGTAGCCATACGTTTGATGCTTATAACGCTATGTTAGATTTGTTTGGCCCACCACTTCTTTTGGTCAATGGAGCTGTTTTAACTTTAGAACACGTTATGCAATGGCTTGAGATTATTGAAAATAAAATTGCCACTATTGAGTTGATTGAAAATTTGGATAAAAAGATTCATAATCACATTACCCAATATGGATCTAGGGTTGGAGTTACTTTGAAAAATCTTAAAGAAAAAGAACCTATAGTTAATGAGAAAATAGATCTAGATTCCGCTAGAATCGGTAAACTTGAGGATATCATTACAAACTTAGGTTCCGCGTTTTCCCCCATGAAAAACACTCCAAAACCCCCTACTAAAACTGCCAAGTTTATTTATATTCCTAAAAATAAGGGTGAATCTTCTAGTAAGGGAGACGCGGATCTCAAATCCATAGGTGTTCATCCCAATTGTCTCTCTATCGTTAAAGAACCTTTTTCTACGAATGAATTTCTTGAATTTTTGCCAAAAGGTTTAGCCATTGCTTAAAGGGGAGAGATCCCTAAAGATCACAAGCGCTCTATTGATGAATTTAGTGCCAAAGATGACACTACTTAGATCTATCTTCGCTTTTATGCCTAGCTAGGGGAGTTAAACGATAGCGGTAATTGGGAGGCAACCCAATTTTCTTTATGTTTTTTGTTTTTGCTCCTGTTTAGTAATAAATCTTACTTCTACTTTCTGTTTAGATGTGTTTTTATCTTTTAATTAATGGTTGTGCCAAGTAGAACCTATAGGATAACCTATGATGATAGTTGATTTGATTCTGCTAAAAACAGAAACTTTGCATGCACGAATTTAGTTTTGTTAAATCACAGAAAGGTGATTTTGCGTTGATTCTTTTTGCTTCTGATCCATAAACTGTTGACACCAGATTTTGGCACAGTCAAGAGCTTATTTAAAATGGCCTCAAATGGAGAATTGTTCTAAATGAAAAGTTTCGTATTGTCGATACGAACATCTTTGAAGTTTGGGCCATCGCCATCTGATCTCATCTCGAAGGCCGAAGTTGTGTTCCAAATACTGAGATTTTGTATTCAGAACACTATTCGGCACATTACGCCCCCAAGACTGCCTCGTATGGAAAAATATGGATTGTCTTCGTCTCGTCGAAATGATTGATTTTGATATAAGAATCGTTCCAATCCGAGTTCGTATGCAAAAGTTAGAGCCATCCGAATACAGCACTATCACGAGCCAAAAGTGGCGCGCCCCACTAGACACCCTGTCTGATGGGTAGCGCGAATAACAGCCTGTGTTGCACGAGCGATTTGACCCTCAAGATGAACTCTAATCAAAAAGCGTTAAACATAAAAGTTGTCCGTCTCGTCGAAACGGTCAAGATTGCTTTTGGGCTCATTTCCATCCGAGGTCGTTTACCACCTCAATAGTTACCCGCAAGGTGCAGCCAGTTTAAACCGAGCAGTTTTGGAAAGTTCGGACAAAACCAATCCGAATTTGACTAGGGTTTTGGACGTGAATCCAAGCCTTTTCCTTGCACGGGAAGTCCAGCCGCCTCTTATATACCTGAGGGGTGATGGCCAATTGAACAACACACAGTCGAACAAATCTATCTACACTTTTTACCTTTACTTTTCCTTCTCCCTTGTTCTTCTTCTTCCTCGTTCTTCGTTCGTTCTTCTTCATTGCAGGGCGGCGAACCTCGAGGCCCTAGGGGCGATCAGGTCGACCTAGGGCAGCCCATAGCCGCCGCGCGCCCTGACGAGGTCCCTCCCGGGCGTGTGGGGTTTTGGGTCTACAAAAGCGCCCGCCGGATTGTCTTGCGTATCGCGCTTCCGGTGGGTCTCCTTCGACGTGAGCTGCGGTGCATCACCCCCGGCGTCGAGGGTACACGGTGACGTGTTCGTGTGCGAACACACTTTTTGGCGACTCCGCTTGGGACGAAGCTTTGAACGGTCTCCGGCCCGTTCTTGCTACGAAGAGATCGTCATCTAGGGTTTGCAATCTACAAAGGTAATATGAATACCCAATTCACATATGTAGATGCAAATAATGCATATGTTGTTGCTAGATCATCTAATGAGCATAATGTATCGGCTAGCCCTAGTTTATCAATCATGCATCTAATTATGTGCAAGGGGCCGATGAATAATCCCAACTCCCATGCATCGGCAACCCCACAAATTTATATGCCGATGAATAATATGATGAGTTTGGTTAATCAAGTTGAGACACCCTAGGTAGGAACTTCCAATGGTATGCAACAAAGTGTTTCAAGTTTTTATTCATCGGCAAATAACTTGCAGTACGCTAATCCGAATGTGCTAGTGGAGAGGGGAATTGGCCATGTTACTACTAGTTATTTGGCCAATCACCCTCAAAAATCATATGCTACGCCTAACGCTACTAATTTTTTGGCACCATACGCAACTGTTGATGTCCATAATTCGGCTCAGCACCTTCATGGTCATGGCCGAATAAGTGAAACTTCTGCAGGAGCACAAATGCCTTCACCTACTACCGTGGCATATCATGTCCCCCCTACACAATTACAGAATTTCGGCAACATCTCATTGCCGAAAGAGTCTAAAAGCATTGGGGGGCAACCATATCCAGACTGTAATTGAGAACAAGCTTACATTCTCTTGGGATTTGTGTAACTCTATTCGCCAGGAACTAATAGAAGGCGGGAAGCCTCATGATTTTGCTGCTGTAAAAGCTAGAATTGTGCAAATGATGCAGTCGCCCAGTGCTGTACCATCCAGTGTACCACCTAAAAATCGCAAAGTTTCGGCACCTCATTGCCGAAAGAGTCTCAAAGTATTAGGGGGCAATCTCATGACGAGTGGATGGAAATTGAGATGAAAAAGTTTAAAGCTCGCCAAGCTGAGATGTGGGCTAAAATTAGACGAGAGCGAGAAGCCTTGCAAATTCAAAAACATAAAGTTGTTGATTCAGGTAACAAAGAAAATTCGGTTATTAGAAAAGTCGAATCAATTAGTATATATTCTGAGACCATCAAATCCAAAGAGGCAAGCATTATTGAGAAAGGGCATGGAAAGCATAGCAAAACAACCATACTTGATTTTTCCGAAGTCAATGGAACCTACTTCCTGCCCTATGAGTTTCGTGCCATAAAAATTGACAAGCCTCAAGGACAAGAACAAGTAGCCGAACAAAGTTCGGCTGACATGGATCTTCAAAGCAATGATGCACATAATCAAGAAAAAGATGATGACAAGGTGTTGGGAAGCCATCCAAAGACGGAGCAAGATGTTCTTCAAGTGGCACCACCATCATGATCTCCCAACATATTTGAAGAGGTATGCATAGAGAGTAATTTGCCTATTTTCAGATTTGGTCGCAACTTCATTATTGATGCATCTATAAGAAATATTCTCATAAGTAATTTTGAAAGACCAATGAAGAAGGGTAATTTACTTGTTATCAATAAACTTGTTATGGAACATATCGGTCAACACATTGCGCCATTTATAAAGACCGATGATGACTTATTGTTACAGCCAAAGCTTTTCCCGTTGCTTTATCTAAAGTTTGTATCTAGTTGGGTAGCTTTGCTTATTTCGTACTTGGCTTGCACTTGGTCTCAATTGAGACATGTGTGTTCTAAATATTTTCGTTTCAGAAGTTTAAAGCCAAGGTTAATTTCTTTTGAGAAATCCGATGCTAATATAATATCTTATCCAAAGACACCGGAGATAGAGTGGAAAACACAATGTATAACCGAATGGGGAGATTCAAAATCTGAACCATTAGTTTGCTTATCTCCAAAGCCGTTCACACAGCAAGATCGGCTAGAAAACAAGAAGTTTACCTTCAATTCAAGCATGTGTGACCAAATATTTGATTTATTGCTGAAAAATAATTACATAAGAATTCTTGGTCACCAATGTTGAGCCATCTATCCAAGGACGAATGTATTGTAAGTTGCATAATTCGTTCAAGCATAATTTTGAGGATTGCAACATGTTCCGTCAAATAGTTAAATCAGCCATTGAAAAAGGACGATTGAAGTTTGTTGAAACACCAAGAGATGACCAGTATATTCCGATTGGTCCTGATGGCAAAAAGTTTTTGCATCGGCTGCTTCAAGCCGATACATTTAAAGAGAAGGTAAAAACTATAGGTAATGGGATCAAGCTTTCAAGTAAAGAAGTTGTTGAAGAGCATAATGAACATAATCTTGAGGGTGACAATTCCATCGAAGCTACACTGGAGATACCAAGTACTGGGGGGCAGCAAGCAAATCCAAAGATCAGTGCAAGCACAACCAAAGAAAACAAAGGCCGACGTAAGCACAAATGTAAAAAGCCGAAAGTCACTTTCGCACAACTATTGGAAAAATATCAAAAGAAGAGTGAAGAGAAGAATGCTTATCGGCCAAATCATGCAAAGAAACCAAGATCACCCCCAAGGTGCAAATATGAGGATTGGTATTGGCAAAGTGATAAATTTAATGCAACATATTCATATCCTTATTTTGGGCCGTCAATGCCAATGCCGTGGATGCCTCCCTATGCTCATATAGATACATATACATCATGGGACAGGTATGATACAAGGGCACATTATACATCTTATCTAGACCATCTCACCAATACTATGCAGCTCAAAGAAGATCAACATTTGAACAATCACGCGTCAAAGACCGTTTCAATCATAAGAAATCGGTCCAGAGCTCAAGGAAGAAGACAGAGGTGGTCAAGCAGGTTTACCGCATTAAAAGAGATGGTCGTAAGAGTGCAATTTCAGATTTGATCTCAAATGAAAAAGAGCCAATTAAAGTGTTGACATTGACTACTAAAGGCAATGAGACAAAAAAATCAATTGATAAAAATCAGAGTGCCAAACCTGAAGAAAAGAAGTTGAGGGTGCACAAGGCCCAAAAAGAGTTGCCATTTGTTGAAACAAAATCACAGCCGAGATGCCCACTCAGTTTATCGTATTGGCAAAAGAAGGAATTACAAAAACTTAGTGCACAAGAGCTGAAAAAGAAGAACATAGCATGGGTTCCGAAGAGGAGCAGTCAAAATGAAAGTGATGTGCAACCTTCTATTGCAAAAAGTGTTACCAAAGTGAAGAAAGAGAAGGATGGAAGCCAAAAACAGTTAAGCTGAAGGTTTGCATCACCCCATCAAAATCTTTGGTTAGCACATCATCCATATTCTTCAACCATACCATTGATGCCTTTGCCATGGAATTCATCATCAGGTATGATAAATTAGCCTCCCTGGATTTATTTTAATCCACGTTAGCGACATAATTTTCTGCATCATGAGAGGGTATTACCAAATCTCTATACATTTTATTAGCTACATTTTTTCTTGCTAATCCAAAGGGCCGAAATATTTTATTGCTATTTCATTTGTTTATTTCGGCTATACATGATTTGGTGAATGAATTCTACATGGCATTATGTTGATGGCCGGTATTTATCTATCGCCCTAAGAATATGTCAAAGCATGGCTGATGTAGTATCCTAACATCGTCCTTAGTTCAGTTAGAGGCCAAAACGAGGTAAATGTTCATTGATATTGCCCTTGTCTTTCTAGTACTATGGAGATTATTTTCGACGGTAAATTTGTGGCAATGGCCAAGGTGTTGGTGTTGCTTATTTATCTTCATATGGAGCTATTTTGTGAAGCCTCAGGCCGCTTATAATATTTTTGCACAATCATCAAAGCCGAATATGCATTGTCATTCGGGTTGGAGCTTTGCCTTGATATAGGTGCTATACATATTGAGGCTTCCGGTGATTCGTTATTAGTAGTGCAACAAATATCCAAGGGTTATCAATGTTTTGACGGATCACTTATAGTTTATCTTTTGGTATGTCTAGATGCAAAATTACCTTGGGTTGCTATAAAATTGTTCATATTTCTAGACATGACAATTTGAAAGAGTTGGCATAGCAAGCAACCGGCTACTATGTTAATCATGGTGTGTTGCATTTCTATCAATAGTCGATGCTTAGTCTCGTCAGAATAGGTAAGGCCGAACCGAAGTCCACCGCTTCGGCCACTAATGAATTTTTCTTATACAGACGAAAATAAGGATTGGAGAAAGCTTATTATTGATTATCAGCAAAATCCTAGCAAAAGCGTGAATAATATGGTTCCGAGGATGACCTTGAGATACATATCTATGGGACTTTATCATCAGATTGTTAAGGAAGTTGAGAAAGTTTCACCCAAGCTTGCGTCAAAATATTCACACAAGCAATGGCCGATATAAACTTATCGTCCTAAGAATATGCCAAAATGGCCGATGGAGTGTTCACATCGTCCTTAGAGCAAGCTATGTGCAAGTTATTTTTCGGAACATAGGCTTTGCCGAAAAACAGGGGGGCATGTGTTGACACCAAATTTTGGCACAGTCAAGAACTTATTTAAAATGTCCTCAAATGGAAAAGTGTTCTACATGAAAAAGTTTATTGTTGATACGAACATCTTTGAAGTTTGGGCCATTGCCATCTGATCTCATCTTGAAGGCCGAAGTTGTGTTCGAAATACTGAGATTTTGTATTCAGAACACTATTCGGCACATTACGCCCCCAAGACTGCCTCGTATGGAAAAATATGTATTGTCTTCGTCTCATCGAGACGATCGATTTTGATATAAGAATCGTTCCAATCCGAATTCGTATGCAAAAGTTAGAGCCATCCGAATACAGCACTATCACGAGCCAAAAGTGGCGCGCCCCACCAGACACCCTGTCTGATGGGTAGCGCGAATAACAACCTGTATTGCACGAGCGATTTGACCCTCAAGATGAACTCTAATCAAAAAACGTTCAACATAAAAGTTGTTCGTATCATCAAAACGGTCAAGATTGCTTTTGGGCTCATTTCCATCCGAGGTCGTTTACAACCTCAAAAGTTACCCGCAAGGTGCACCCAGTTTAAACCGAACAGTTTTGGAAAGTTCGGACAAAACCAATCCGAATTTGACTAGTGTTTTGGACGTGAATCAAAGCCTTTTCCTTGCATGGGAAGTCCAGCCGCCTCTTATATACCTGAGGGGCGATGGCCGATTGAACAACACACAATCGAACAAATCTATCTACACTTTTTACCTTTACTTTTCCTTCTCCCTTGTTCTTCTTCTTCCTCGTTCTTCGTTCGTTCTTCTTCATTGCAGGGCGACGAACCTCGAGGCCCTAGGGGCGATCAGGTCGACCTAGGGCAGCCCATAGCTGCCGCACACCCTGACGGGGTCCCTCCTAGGCGTGTGGGGTTTCGGGTCTAGAAAAGCGCCCGCCGGATTGTCTTGCGTAGCGCGCTTCCGGCGGGTCTCCTTCGACGTGAGCTGCGGTACATCACCCCCGGCGTCGAGGGTACACGGTGACGTGTTCGTGTGCGAACATAAATTTTTTTTCCAGGACTTCCTATTTTTGTAGAGTTCCAGAAGTTTGCGTTAGTTACAGATTGCTACAGACTGTTCTGTTTTTGACAGATTCTGTTTTTCATGTGTTGTTTGCTTATTTTGATGCATCTATGGCTACTAAAATAGTTTATAAACCATAGGGAAGTTGGAATACAGTAGGTTTAACACCAAAATAAATAAATAATGAGTTAATTACAGTACCTTATGTGGTGGTTTTGTTTTCTTTCAGTAACGGAGCTTATAAGATTTCCTCTTGAGATTTGTGTTGTGAAGTTTTCAAGTTTTGGGTAAAGCTTTTATGGACTATGGAATAAGGAGTGGAAAGAGCCTAAACTTGGGGATGCCCATGGCACCCCAAGATATTCAAGGATAGACAAAAGCCTAAGCTTGGGGATGCCCCGGGAAGGCATCCCCTCTTTCGTCTTCGTTCATTGGTAACTTTACTTGGAGCTATATTTTTATTCGCCACATGATATGTGTTTTGCTTGGAGTGTCGTGTATTATATTAGTCTTTGCTTTTTAATTTACCAAAATCATCCTTGCTGTACAAACCTTTTGGGAGAAGCCTACTTGATTAGAATTTGCTAGAATACTCTATATGCTTCACTTATATCTTTTGAGCTTGATAGTGTTTGCTCTAGTGCTTCACTTATATCTTTTAGAGCACGGTGGTGTCTTAATTTTGAAGAAATTGCTAGTCTCTCATGCTTCACTTATATCTTTTTGAGAGTCTTTTAGAACAGCATGGTATTTGCTATGGTTACAAAGTTGGTCCTAGAATGATGAGCATCCAAGTTGGGTATAATAAAAACTATCATAGAAAAAGAATTGGATGCTATGATCAATATGATGCTTGATAATTGTTTTGAGATATGGAGGTAGTGATATTAGAGTCATGCTAGTTGAGGTGATTATGAAAAATACTTGTGTTAAGGGTTGTGATTCCCGTAGCATGCACATATGGTGAACCGCTTTGTGATGAAGTTGGAGCACAATTTTATTTATTGAGTCTCTTCCTTATGAGTGGCGGTCGGGGACGAGTGATGGTCTTTTCCTACCAATCTATCCCCCTAGGAGCATGCGTGTAGTGCTTTGGTTTTTGATGACTTCTAGATTTTTGCAACAAGTGTATGAGTTCTTTCGACTAATGTTGAGTCCATGGATTATACGCACCTCACCCTTCCACCATTGCTAGCCTCTCTTGTGCCGCGCAACTTTCGCCGGTACCATATACCCACTATATACCTTCCTCAAAACAGCCACCATACCTACCTATTATGGCATTTCCATAGCCATTCCGAGATATATTGCCATGCAACTTTCCACCGTTCCGTTCATATGACATGCATTACTTTTGTCATATTGCTCTTTGCATGATCATTTAGTTGACATTGTATTTGTGGCAAGGACACCTTCATAATTTTCATACATGTCGTCCTTGATTCATTGCATATCCCGGTACACCGCCGGAGGCATTCATATAGAGTCATATCTTGTTCTAGCTTTGAGTTGTAATTCTTGAGTTGTAAATCCATAAAAGTGTGATGATCTTCATTATTAGAGCATTGTCGTAGTGAGGAAAGGATAATGAAGACTATGATTGCCCCACAAGTCGGGATGAGACTTCGGACTTTAAAAAAGAAAAAAAAAGAAAAAAAGAGAAAGGCCAAAAAAAGGCCAAAGAAAAAAAAAAGAAAATAAATAAATAAAAAGGAAATCTTACTATCTCTTTTTCCACACTTGTGCTTCAAAGTAGCACCTTGTTCTTCATGTAATGGGTCTTATATATTGTGCTTCAAAGTAGCACCATGTTTTTCATATAGTGAGCCTCATAAGTTGTCTTTTTCATACTAGTGGGAATTTTTCATTATAGAACTTGGCTTGTATATTCCTACGATGGGCTTCCTCAAATGCCCTAGATCTTCGTGAGCAAGCAAGTTCGATGCACACCCACTGGTTTTCTTTTGTAGAGCATTCATTCATAGCTCTAGTGCATCCGTTGCATGGCAATCCCTACTCTTCATGTTGACATCAATTGATGGGCATCTCCATAGCCCATTGATTATCCTCGTCAATGTGAGACTTTCTCCTTTTTTGTCTTCTCCACACAATCCCCATCATCATATTCTATTCCACCCATAGTGCTATATCCATGGCTCACGCTCATGTATTGCGTGAAGGTTGAAAAAGTTTGAGATTATTTAAGTATGAAACAATTGCTTGGCTTGTCATCGGGGGTATAGAAGTTGGGAACATCTTTGTGTGACGAAAATGAAGAATCATTTGGATCCGAACATTCATGCCACAAGGAAGAAAATTACATTAAGAATTATGCTAGGTAGCATTCCACATCAAAAATTCTCTTTTTATCATTTACCTACTCGAGGACGAGCAGGAATTCAGCTTGGGGATGCTTGATACATCTCCAACATATCTATAACTTTTGATTGTTCCATGCTATTATATTACCCCTTTTTGGATGTTTATGGGCTTTATTTTACACATTTATATCATTTTTGGGACTAACCTACTAACCGGAGGCCCAGCCCGTATTGTTGTTTCTTTGCCTATTTCAGTATTTCGAAGAAAAGAATATCAAACGGAGTCCAAATGGGATGAAACCTTCGGGAGCATGATTTTTGGAACGAACGTGTTGGAGTGCAAGTCAAGAAGCGGCCAAGGCCTCCACGAGATAGGAGGGTGCCCCCCCTATAGTGCGCGCCCCCCTGTCTCGTGGTTCCCTCGGGCGTCCACCGACGTACTTCTTCCTCCTATATAAGCCTACATACCCCGAAAACATCCAGGGAGCCAACCGAAACACAATTTGCACCGTCGTAACCTTCTGTATCCGTGATATCCCATCTTGGAGCCTTCGCCGGCGTTCTGCCAGAGGGGGAATCGACCACGAAGGGCTTCTACATCAACATCCTTGACCCTCCGATGAGTTGTGAGTAGTTTACCACAGACCTACGGGTCCACAGTTATTATCTAGATGGCTCTTCTCTCTTTTTGGATCTCAATACAATGTTCTCCCCCTCTCTTGTGGAGATCTTCCATGTAAACTCTTTTTGCGGTGTGTTTGTCGAGATCCGATGAATTGTGGGTTTATGATCAAGTTTATCTATGAATAATATTTGAATCTTCTCTGAATTCTTTTATGTATGATTGAGTTATCTTTGCAAGTCTCTTCGAATTATCAGTTTGGTTTGGCCTACTAGATTGATCTTCCTTGCCATGGGAGAAGTGCTTAGCTTTGGGTTCAATCTTGCGGTGTCCTTACCCAGTGACAGAAAGGGTTGCAAGGCACGTATTGTATTGTTGCCATCGAGGATAACAAGATGGGGTTTATATCATATTGCTTGAGTTTATCCCTCTACATCATGTCATCTTGCTTAATGCGTTACTCTGTTCTTATGAACTTAATAATCTAGATGCAGGCAGGAGTCGGTCGATGTGTGGAGTAATAGTAGTAGATGCAGGCAGGAGTCGGTCTACTTGTTGCGGACGTGATGCCTATATACATGATCATGCCTAGATAATCTCATAATTATTCGCTTTTCTATCAATTGCTCGACAGTAATTTGTTCACCCACCATAATACTTATGCTATCTTGAGAGAAGCCACTAGGGAAATCTATGGCCCCCGGGTCTATCTCTTATCATATTTGCTCCCAATCTCCTTCTATTTGCATCTTTACTTTTTGCATCTATATTATAAAATACCAAAAATATATTTTTCTTATCATACTATCTTTATTAGATCTCACTTTCGCAAGTGGCCGTGAAGGGATTGGCAACCCCTTTATTGCGTTGATTGCGAGTTCTTTGTTTGTTTGTGTAGGTGCCTGGGACTTTTGAGGAGCCTCCTACTGGATTGATACCTTGGTTCTCAAAAACTGAGGGAAATACTTACGCTATTATTGATGCATCACCCTTTCCTCTTCAAGGAAAACCAACGCAAGCTCAAGACATAGCAGCACGCGAGGTGCAGGAGTTCTTCGACAACTTGTTGGAGGGCTATGACCACGACAAGCCGCTGCTCATCGAAGACACAACCCAGGCGGAGCTAGACTACATCGCCGCCAGGGTGGCAGAGGCGGAGCTTGCCAGGGAGGCCGGCAGCACTGGCGGCATGGAGGATGAGGCTGACGCAGCCGCGGAGGAGAGGGAGCTCGCCTAGTGGGTGGGGGCTGCCGGGGAGGCCAGTGGTGTCAACACCGAGGCCCCCTTGTTGAGGAGGTGGTCAAGGAGTCGACCGAGGGAGAGGCCGAGGCCGACAACCCTTCAGCCACGGGGGAAAAACGTATCTTGCAGCAGGCCAGCTCCAGCGAGCCGGTCCGGCCCTGCAGGATCAAACTACGGCAAGGGGCCCAGGGGGAGTCCATGCGCCAGACGAGGGCCGCAACAGCGAACAAGGCGGTGAAGACCGCCGTGGCAAAGAAGAAAGCGACCGCCTCTTCTTCGTCCAAGCGTTGCCAGACTCCATCCCCTTCCCCTCCTCCCGCAGATGTCGACACGGAGGTCGCCTTCGATTTTAGGTCTCTCAGCCCAAGGAGGAAAAGGTAGGAAGCAGGAGAGGAGGCAGAGGACAAGTAAGTGTCTGCCCTTTGATACGCCTCCAACGTATCTATAATTTTTTATTGCTCCATGCTACTTTATCTACTGTTTTGGACTATATTGGGCTTTATTTTCCACTTTTATATTATTTTTGGGACTAACCTATTAACCGGAGGCCCAGCCCAGAATTGCTGTTTTTTTGCCTATTTCAGTGTTTCGAAGAAACGGAATATCAAATGGAGTCCAAACAGAATGAAACCTTCGGGAATGTGATTTTCTCACCGAACATGATCCAGGAGACTTGGACCCTACTCCAAGAAGTGCCAGAGGCGGTCACGAGGGTGGAGGGTGAAGGAAATATGCCCTAGAGGCAATAATAAAGTTATTATTTATTTCCTTATAATCATGATAAATGTTTATTATTCATGCTAGAATTGTATTTACCGGAAACATAATACATGTGTGAATACATAGACAAATAGAGTGTCACTAGTATGCCTCTACTTGACTAGCTCGTTAATCAAAAGATGGTTATGTTTCCTAACCATGAACAATGAGTTGTTATTTGATTAACGAGGTCACATCATTAGTAGAATGATCTGATTGACATGACCCATTCCATTAGCTTAGCACCCGATCGTTTAGTATGTTGCTATTGCTTTCTTCATGACTTATACATGTTCCTATGACTATGAGATTATGCAACTCCCGTTTACCGGAGGAACACTTTGGGTACTACCAAACGTCACAACGTAACTGGGTGATTATAAAGGAGTACTACAGGTGTCTCCAATGGTCGATGTTGGGTTGGCGTATTTCGAGATTAGGATTTGTCACTCCGATTGTCGGAGAGGTATCTCTGGGCCCTCTCGGTAATACACATCACATAAAGCCTTGCAAGCATTACAACTAATATGTTAGTTGTGAGATGATGTATTACGGAACGAGTAAAGAGACTTGCCGGTAACGATATTGAACTAGGTATTGGATACCGACGATCGAATCTCGGGCAAGTAACATACCGATGACAAAGGGAACAACGTATGTTGTTATGCGGTCTGACCGATAAAGATCTTCGTAGAATATGTAGGAGCCAATATGGGCATCCAGGTCCCGCTATTGGTTATTGACCGGAGACGTGTCTCGGTCATGTCTACATTGTTCTCGAACCCGTAGGGTCCGCACGCTTAAGGTTACGATGACAGTTATATTATGAGTTTATGCATTTTGATGTACCGAAGGTTGTTCGGAGTCCCGGATGTGATCACGGACATGACGAGGAGTCTCGAAATGGTCGAGACATAAAGATTGATATATTGGAAGTCTATGTTTGGACATCGGAAGTGTTCCGGGTGAAATCGGGATTTTACCGGGTTACCGGGAGGTTACCGGAACCCCCCGGGAGCCATATGGGCCATCATGGGCCTTAGTGGAAAGGAGAAAGGGGCAGCCCAAGGGGGCTGCGCGCCTCCCCCCTTCCCCTAGTCCTAGTAGGACTAGGAGAGGTGGCCGACCACCCCTCTCCCTCTTTCCCCCTTGGGAATCCTAGTTGGAATAGGATTGGGGGGGAGTCCTACTCCCGGTAGGAGTAGGACTCCTCCTGCGCCACCTCCTCCTGGCCGGCGCCTCCTCCCCCCTTGGCTCCTTTATATACGGAGGCAGGGGCACCTCTAAACACACAAGTTGACACAAGTTGATCCACGTGATCGATTCCTTAGCCGTGTGCGGTGCCCCCTGCCACCATATTCCTCGATAATACTGTAGCGGAGTTTAGGCGAAGCCCTGCTGCTGTAGTTCATCAAGATCGTCACCACGCCGTCATGCTGACGAAACTCTTCCCCGACACTTTGCTGGATCGGAGTCCGGGGATCGTCATCGAGCTGAACGTGTGCTCGAACTCGGAGGTGCCGTAGATTCGGTGCTTGATCGGTTGGATCGTGAAGACGTACGACTACATCCTCTACGTCGTGTCATCGCTTCCGCAGTCGGTCTGTGTTGGGTACGTAGACAACACTCTCCTCTCGTTGCTATGCATCACATGATCCTGTGTGCGCGTAGGAAAATTTTTGAAATTACTACGAAACCCAACAGTGGTATCAGAGCCAGGTTATTGATGTTGATGTTATATGCACGAGTAGAACACAAGTGAGTTGTGGACGATACAAGTCATACTGCCTACCAGCATGTCATATTTTGGTTCGGCGGTATTGTTGGACGAGACGACCCAGACCAACCTTACGCGTACGCTTACGCGAGACCGGTTCCCTCGACGTGCTTTGCACAGAGATGGCTTGCGGGCGACTGTCTCTCCAACTTTAGTTGAACCAAGTATGGCTACGCCCGGTCCTTGCGAAGGTTAAAACGGAGTCTATTTGACAAACTATCGTTGTGGTTTTGATGCGTAGGTGAGATTGGTTCTTACTTAAGCCCGTAGCAGCCACGTAAAACATGCAACAACAAAGTAGAGGACGTCTAACTTGTTTTTGCAGGGCATGTTGTGATGTGATATGGTCAAGGCATGATGCTGAATTTTATTGTATGAGATGATCATGTTTTGTAACCAAGTTATCGGCAACTGGCAGGAGCCATATGGTTGTCGCTTTATTGTATGCAATGCAATCGCGATGTAATGCTTAACTTTATTACTAAACGGTAGTGATAGTCGTGGAAGCATAAGATTGGCAAGATGACAACGATGCTACGATGGAGATCAAGGTGTCGCGCCGGTGACGATGGTGATCATGACGGTGCTTCGGAGATGGAGATCACAAGCACAAGATGATGATGACCATATCATATCACTTATATTGATTGCATGTGATGTTTATCTTTTTATGCATCTTATCTTGCTTTGATTGACGGTAGCATTATAAGATGATCTCTCATTAAATTATCAAGAAGTGTTCTCCCTGAGTATGCACCGTTGCCAAAGTTCGTCGTGCCCAGACACCACGTGATGATCGGGTGTGATAAGCTCTACGTCCATCTACAACGGGTGCAAGCCAGTTTTTGCACACGCAGAATACTCAGGTTAAACTTGACGAGCCTAGCATATGCAGATATGGCCTCGGAACACGGAGACCGAAAGGTCGAGCGTGAATCATATAGTAGATATGATCAACATAACGATGTTCACCATTGAAAACTACTCCATCTCACGTGATGATCGGTTATGGTTTAGTTGATTTGGATCACGTAATCACTTAGAGGATAAGAGGGATGTCTATCTAAGTGGGAGTTCTTAAGTAATATGATTAATTGAACTTAAATTTATCATGAACTTAGTACCTGATAGTATCTTGCTTGTTTATGTTGATTGTAGATAGATGGCTCGTGCTGTTGTTCCGTTGAATTTTAATGCGTTCCTTGAGAAAGCAAAGTTGAAAGATGATGGTAGCAATTACACGGACTGGGTCCGTAACTTGAGGATTATCCTCATTGCTGCACAGAAGAATTACGTCCTGAAAGCACCGCTAGGTGCCAGGCCTGCTGCTGGAGCAACGCCAGATGTTATGAACGTCTGGCAGAGCAAAGCTGATGACTACTCGATAGTTCAGTGTGCCATGCTTTACGGCTTAGAATCGGGACTTCAACGACGTTTTGAACGTCATGGAGCATATGAGATGTTCCAGGAGTTGAAGTTAATATTTCAAGCAAATGCCCGGATTGAGAGATATGAAGTCTCCAATAAGTTCTATAGCTGCAAGATGGAGGAGAACAGTTCTGTCAGTGAGCATATACTCAAAATGTCTGGGTATAATAATCACTTGATTCAATTGGGAGTTAATCTTCCGGATGATTGCGTCATCGACAGAATTCTCCAATCACTGCCACCAAGCTACAAGAGCTTCGTAATGAACTATAATATGCAAGGGATGAACAAGACTATTCCCGAGCTCTTCGCAATGCTGAAAGCTGCGGAGGTAGAAATCAAGAAGGAGTATCAAGTGTTGATGGTTAACAAGACCACTAGTTTCAAGAAAAAGGGCAAAGGGAAGAAAAAGGGGAACTTCAAGAAGAACGGCAAGCAAGTTGCTGCTCAAGAGAAGATACCTAAGTCTGGACCTAAGCCTGAAACTGAGTGCTTCTACTGCAAGCAGACTGGTCACTGGAAGCGGAACTGCCCCAAGTATTTGGCGGATAAGAAGGATGGCAAGGTGAACAAAGGTATATGTGATATACATGTTATTGATGTGTACCTTACTAGAGCTCGCAGTAGCACCTGGGTATTTGATACTGGTTCTGTTGCTAATATTTGCAACTCGAAACAGGGACTACAGAATAAGCGGGCACTGGCAAAGGACGAGGTGACGATGCGCGTGGGAAACGGTTCCAAAGTCGATGTGATCGCAGTCGGCACGCTACCTCTACATCTACCTTCGGGATTAATATTAGACCTAAGTAATTGTTATTTGGTGCCAGCGTTGAGCATGAACATTATATCTGGATCTTGTTTAATGCGAGACGGTTATTCATTTAAATCAGAGAATAATGGTTATTCTATTTATATGAGTAATATCTTTTATGGTCATGCACCCTTGAAGAGTGGTCTATTTTTATTGAATCTCGATAGTAGTAATACACATATTCATAATGTTGAAGCCAAAAGATGCAGAGTTGATAATGAAAGTGCAACTTATTTGTGGCACTGTCGTTTAGGTCATATCGGTATAAAGCGCATGAAGAAACTCCATACCGATGGACTTTTGGAACCACTTGATTATGAATCACTTGGTACTTGCGAACCGTGCCTCTTGGGCAAGATGACTAAAACACCGTTCTCCGGTACTATGGAGAGAGCAACAGATTTGTTGGAAATCATACATACCGATGTATGTGGCCCGATGAATATTGAGGCTCGTGGCGGATATCGTTATTTTCTCACCTTCACAGATGATTTAAGCAGATATGGGTATATTTACTTAAATGAAACATAAGTCTGAAACATTTGAAAAGTTCAAAGAATTTCAGAGTGAAGTTGAAAATCATCGTAACAAGAAAATAAAGTTTCTACGATCTGATCGTGGAGGAGAATATTTGAGTTACGAGTTTGGTGTACATTTGAAAAACTGTGGAATAGTTTCGCAACTCACGCCACCCGGAACACCACAGCGTAATGGTGTGTCCGAACGTCGTAATCGTACTTTACTAGATATGGTGCGATCTATGATGTCTCTTACTGATTTACCGCTATCATTTTGGGGATATGCTTTAGAGACGGCCGCATTCACGTTAAATAGGGCACCATCAAAATCCGTTGAGACGACGCCTTATGAACTGTGGTTTGGCAAGAAACCAAAGTTGTCATTTCTTAAAGTTTGGGGCTGCGATGCTTATGTGAAAAAGCTTCAACCTGATAAGCTCGAACCCAAATCGGAGAAATGTGTCTTCATAGGATACCCAAAGGAAACTGTTGGGTACACCTTCTATCACAGATCCGAAGGCAAAACATTCGTTGCTAAGAATGGATCATTTCTAGAGAAGGAGTTTCTCTCGAAAGAAGTGAGTGGGAGGAAAGTAGAACTTGACGAGGTAACTGTACCTGCTCCCTTACTGGAAAGTAGTTCATCACAGAAAACTGTTTCAGTGACACCTACACCAGTTAGTGAGGAAGCCAATGATAATGATCATGAAACTTCAGATCAAGATACTTCTGAACCGCGTAGATCAACCAGAGTAAGATCCGCACCAGAGTGGTACGGTAATCCTGTTCTGGAGGTCATGCTACTAGATCATGATGAACCTACGAACTATGAAGAAGCGATGGTGAGCCCAGATTCCGTAAAGTGGCTTGAAGCCATGAAATCTGAGATGGGATCCATGTATGAGAACAAAGTATGGACTTTGGTTGACTTGCCCGATGATCGGCAAGCAATTGAGAATAAATGGATTTTTAAGAAGAAGACTGACGCTGATGGTAATGTTACTGTCTACAAAGCTCGACTTGTCGCAAAAGGTTTTCGGCAAGTTCAAGGAATTGACTACGATGAGACCTTCTCACCCGTAGCGATGCTTAAGTCCGTCCGAATCATGTTAGCAATTGCCGCATTTTATGATTATGAAATTTGGCAAATGGATGTCAAAACTGCATTCCTGAATGGATTTCTGGAAGAAGAGTTGTATATGATGCAACCAGAAGGTTTTGTCGATCCAAAGGAAGCTAACAAAGTGTGCAAGCTCCAGCGATCCATTTATGGACTGGTGCAAGCCTCTCGGAGTTGGAATAAACGTTTTGATAGTGTAATCAAAGCATTTGGTTTTATACAGACTTTCGGAGAAGCCTGTATTTACAAGAAAGTGAGTGGGAGCTCTGTAGCATTTCTGATATTATATGTGGATGACATATTACTGATTGGAAATGATATAGAATTTCTGGATAGCATAAAAGGATACTTGAATAAAAGTTTTTCAATGAAAGACCTCGGTGAAGCTGCTTACATATTAGGCATTAAGATCTATAGAGATAGATCAAGACGCTTAATTGGACTTTCACAAAGTACATACCTTGACAAAATTTTGAAGAAATTCAAAATGGATCAAGCAAAGAAAGGGTTCTTGCCTGTGTTACAAGGTGTGAAATTGAGTAAGACTCAATGCCCGACCACTGCAGAAGATAGAGAGAATATGAAAGATGTTCCCTATGCATCAGCCATAGGCTCTATCATGTATGCAATGCTGTGTACCAGACCTGATGTGTGCCTTGCTATAAGTTTAGCAGGGAGGTACCAAAGTAATCCAGGAATGGATCACTGGACAGCGGTCAAGAACATCCTGAAATACCTGGAAAGGACTAAGGATATGTTTCTCGTATATGGAAGTGACAAAGAGCTCATCGTAAAAGGTTACGTTGATGCAAGCTTTGACACTGATCCGGACGATTCTAAATCGCAAACCGGATACGTGTTTACATTAAACGGTGGAGCTGTCAGTTGGTGCAGTTCTAAACAAAGCGTCATAGCGGGATCTACATGTGAAGCGGAATACATAGCTGCTTCGGAAGCAGCAAATGAAGGAGTCTGGATGAAGGAGTTCATATCCGATCTAGGTGTCATACCTAGTGCATCGGGTCCAATAAAAATCTTTTGTGACAATACTGGTGCAATTGCCTTGGCAAAGGAATCCAGATTTCACAAAAGGACCAAACACATCAAGAGACGCTTCAACTCCATCCGGGATCTAGTCCAGGTGGGAGACATAGAGATTTGCAAGATACATACGGATCTGAATGTTGCAGACCCATTGACTAAGCCTCTTCCACAAGCAAAACATGATCAACACCAAAGCTCCATGGGTGTTAGATTCATTACAGTGTAATCTAGATTATTGACTCTAGTGCAAGTGGGAGACTGAAGGAAATATGCCCTAGAGGCAATAATAAAGTTATTATTTATTTCCTTATAATCATGATAAATGTTTATTATTCATGCTAGAATTGTATTTACCGGAAACATAATACATGTGTGAATACATAGACAAACAGAGTGTCACTAGTATGCCTCTACTTGACTAGCTCGTTAATCAAAGATGGTTATGTTTCCTAACCATGAACAATGAGTTGTTATTTGATTAACGAGGTCACATCATTAGTAGAATGATCTGATTGACATGACCCATTCCATTAGCTTAGCACCCGATCGTTTAGTATGTTGCTATTGCTTTCTTCATGACTTATACATGTTCCTATGACTATGAGATTATGCAACTCCCGTTTACCGGAGGAACACTTTGGGTACTACCAAACGTCACAACGTAACTGGGTGATTATAAAGGAGTACTACAGGTGTCTCCAATGGTCGATGTTGGGTTGGCGTATTTCGAGTTTAGGATTTGTCACTCCGATTGTCGGAGAGGTATCTCTGGGCCCTCTCGGTAATACACATCACATAAGCCTTGCAAGCATTACAACTAATATGTTAGTTGTGAGATGATGTATTACGGAACGAGTAAAGAGACTTGCCGGTAACGAGATTGAACTAGGTATTGGATACCGACGATCGAATCTCGGGCAAGTAACATACCGATGACAAAGGGAACAACGTATGTTGTTATGCGGTCTGACCGATAAAGATCTTCGTAGAATATGTAGGAGCCAATATGGGCATCCAGGTCCCGCTATTGGTTATTGACCGGAGACGTGTCTCGGTCATGTCTACATTGTTCTCGAACCCGTAGGGTCCGCACGCTTAAGGTTACGATGACAGTTATATTATGAGTTTATGCATTTTGATGTACCGAAGGTTGTTCGGAGTCCCGGATGTGATCACGGACATGACGAGGAGTCTCGAAATGGTCGAGACATAAATATTAATATATTGGAAGTCTATGTTTGGACATCGGAAGTGTTCCGGGTGAAATCGGGATTTTACCGGGTTACCGGGAGGTTACCGGAACCCCCCGGGAGCCATATGGGCCATCATGGGCCTTAGTGGAAAGGAGAAAGGGGCAGCCCAAGGGGGCTGCGCGCCTCCCCCCTTCCCCTAGTCCTAGTAGGACTAGGAGAGGTGGCCGGCCACCCCTCTCCCTCTTTCCCCCTTGGGAATCCTAGTTGGAATAGGATTGGGGGGGAGTCCTACTCCCGGTAGGAGTAGGACTCCTCCTGCGCCACCTCCTCCTGGCCGGCGCCTCCTCCCCCCTTGGCTCCTTTATATACGGAGGCAGGGGCACCTCTAAACACACAAGTTGACACAAGTTGATCCACGTGATCGATTCCTTAGCCGTGTGCGGTGCCCCCTGCCACCATATTCCTCGATAATACTGTAGCGGAGTTTAGGCGAAGCCCTGCTCTGTAGTTCATCAAGATCGTCACCACGCCGTCGTGCTGACGAAACTCTTCCCCGACACTTTGCTGGATCGGAGTCCGGGGATCGTCATCGAGCTGAACGTGTGCTCGAACTCGGAGGTGCCGTAGATTCGGTGCTTGATCGGTTGGATCGTGAAGACGTACGACTACATCCTCTACGTCGTGTCATCGCTTCCGCAGTCGGTCTGCATTGGGTACGAAGACAACACTCTCCTGTCGTTGCTATGCATCGCATGATCCTGTGTGCGTGTAGGAAAATTTTTGAAATTACTACGAAACCCAACATAGGGCGTGCCCCCCTACCTCGTGGGCCCCTGACGCTCCACTGACGTACTCCTTCCTCCTATATATACCTACGTATACCCAAACAATCAGAACAGGAGCCAAAAACCTAATTCCACCGCGCAACCTTCTGTATCCACGAGATCCCATCTTGGGGCCTGTTCCGGAGCTCCGCCGGAGGGGGTATCCACCACCGAGGGCTTCTACATCAACACCATAGCCCCTCCGATGAAGTGTGAGTAGTTTACTTCAGACCTTCGGGTCCATAGCTAGTAGATAGATGGCTTCTTCTCTCTTTTGGGATCTCAATACAATGTTCTCCCCCTCTCTTGTGGAGATCTATTCAATGTAATCTTCTTTTTGCGGTGTGTTTGTTGAGACCGATGAATTGTGGGTTTATGATCCAGTATTATCTATGGAAAATATTTGATTCTTCTCTGAATTCTTTTATGTATGATTGAGTTATCTTTGCAAGTCTCTTCGAATTATCCTTTTTGGTTTGGCCAACTAGACTGGTAGTTCTTGCAATGGGAGAAGTGTTTAGCTTTGGGTTCAATCTTGCGGTGTCCTTACCCAGTGACAGAAAGGGTTGCAAGGCACGTATTGTATTGTTGCCATCGAGGATAACAAGATGGGGTTTTTATCATATTGCATGAATTTATCCCTCTACATCATGTCATCTTGCTTAAGGCGCTACTCTGTTTTTAACTTAATACTCTAGATGCATGCTGGATAGCGGTCGATGAGTGGAGTAATAGTAGTAGATGCAAAATCGTTTCGATCTACTTGTCGTGGACGTGATGCCTATATACATGATCATTGCCTAGATATGCTCATAACTATGCTCAATTCTGTCAATTCCTCAACAGTAGTTTGTTCACCCACCATAGAATATCTATGCTCTTGAGAGAAGCCACTAGTGAAACCTATGGGCCCCGGGTGTATTCTCATCATATCAATCTCTATCACTTTATTTACTTGCTTTGTTTTTTAACTTTGCCTTTTACTTTTTACTTTGCATCTATCTATCAAAAATACCAAAAATATTATTTATTATCTTTATCAGATCTCACTCTCGTAAGTGACCGTGAAGGTATTGACAACCCTAATCGCGTTGGTTGCGAGTTGCTATCGTTTTGTGTAGGTACGAGGGACTTGTGCGTGGTCTCCTACTGGATTGATACCTTGGTTCTCAAAAACTGAGGGAAATACTTACGCTACTTTGCTGCATCAACCTCTCCTCTTCTGGGAAATCCAATGCAGTGCTCAAGAGGTAGCACCCTTCGTCACCTCCGTTTTTGTAGACCGCGTCGCTTTTCGTGACTTGTTTTCATCTTTCCAGGGACAGGGAGAATGAAATTGATGCTTCGCAATTGCCCTACCCATGGTTTGAATTTATGGATGATCATACAAAATTTTTATGCCGGATTGAATTTTGCTTCTAGAAATCTTTTAGATTCGGCCGCGGGAGGCACGTTTATGGAAATTACGTTAGGGGATGCTACAAAATTGCTTGATAATATTATGGCTAATTATTCTCAATGACACACCGAAAGATCTTCTAGTAAAAAAGTGCATGCTATAGAAGAAATCAATGTTTTGAGTGAAAAGATGGATGAACTTATGAAGATGTTTGCTCCTAAAAATACTCCTCTTGATCCCAATGATATGCCTTTATCTACTTTGCTTGAGAATAATAATGAATCTATGGATGTGAATTTTGTTGGTAGGAATAGTTTCGGAAACAATGCTTATAGAGGGAATTTTAATCCTAGGCCTTATCCTAGTAATCCTTCTAATAATTATGGAAATTCCTACAACAACTCTTATGGAAATTTTAATAAGATGCCCTCTGAATTTGAGAGTAGTGTTAAAGAGTTTATGAATTCACAAAAGAATTTTAATGCTTTGCTTGACGAGAAATTGCTTAAAGTTGATGATTTGGCTAGGAATGTTGATAGAATTTCTCTTGAAATTGATTCTTTAAAGCTTAGATCTATTCCTCCTAAGCATGATATCAATGAGTCTCTC
This sequence comes from Triticum dicoccoides, assembly GCF_002162155.2. Lineage (NCBI taxonomy): Eukaryota > Viridiplantae > Streptophyta > Magnoliopsida > Poales > Poaceae > Triticum > Triticum dicoccoides. The sequence goes on along the minus strand of NC_041381.1, from coordinate 409,186,939 downwards.
AAAGCCATGAGAATTTCCATTGATGAGTGCAAGGAAAGAACCGCTAGGATGCGTTCTTCCAAAGATGCCTTTATTAAAGCGTGTTCTTCCAATCCCTATGAAAATCAAGATGAAGATCTAAAAGTTATTGATGTGTCCCCCATTAAATATTTTTTTTGCAATATGAATCTTGATGAAACTGAATATGATCTTCCTTTACCTAGAAGGCGTTCTAAGAATTCGGAGTTTCTAGATCTTGATGATGAATTTGATGAAAGTGGGATTGAAAGAAATAAAAACCTAGATGTTGCTAAACCCACTATTTTGGATCTCAAGATTTAATTATTAAAATTGCTCTTTGATTGGTTGTATTTCCTTGTTGCAATCCGTGCTAGATTCTCCTCATGCTTATAGCAAAATAAGGCCTTTACCGAACATATTGTTGATGCCTTGATGCAATCTTATGAAGAAAAACTTGAGTTGAAAGTTTCTATCCCTAGAAAACACTATGATGAATGGGAACCTACTATTAATATTAAAATTAAAGATTATGAGTTTCATGCTTTGTGTGATTTGGGTGCTAGTGTCTCTACTATTCCCAAAACTTTATGTGATTTGCTAGATTTCCGTGATTTTGATGATTGCTCTCTAAACTTGCATCTTGCGGATTCCACTATTAAAAATCCTATGGGAAGAATGAATGATGTTCTTATTGTTGCAAATAGGAATTATGTGCCCGTAGATTTTATCGTTCTTGATATTGATTGCAATCCTTCATGTCCTATTATTCTTGGTAGACCTTTCCTTAGAACGATTGGTGCAATTATTGATATGAAGGAAGGAAATATTAGATTCCAATTTCCCTTAAAGAAGGGTATGGAACAATTCCCTAGAAAGAAAATAAAATTACCATATGAATCTATCATTAGAGCCACTTATGGATTGCATACCAAAGATGGCAATACCAAGATCTATCCTTGCTTTTATGCCTAGCTAGCGGCGTTAAACGATAGCGCTTGTTGGGAGGCAACCCAATTTTATTTTGTGTTTCTTGTTTTTGCTTCTGTTTAGGAATAAATAATCCATCTACCTTCTGTTTGGATGTGGTTTTATGTTTTAATTAGTGTTTGTGCCAAGTAGAACCTATAGGATAACCTACGATGATAGTTGATTTGATTCTGTTAAAAAACAGAAACTTTGCGCGCACGAATATAATTTTGTTAAATCACAGGAACATGCTTTTGCGTTGATTCTTTTTGATGCTGTTCAATAAACAAATTTTCCAGGACTTCCTATTTTTGTAGAATGTTTAGAGTTCCAGAAGTTTGCGTTAGTTACAGATTGCTACAGACTGTTCTGTTTTTGACAGATTCTGTTTTACGTGTGTTGTTTGCTTATTTTGATGAATCTATGGCTAGTAAAATAGTTTATAATCCATAGAGAGTTGGAATACAGTAAGTTTAACACCAATATAAATAAAGAATTAGTTCATTACAGTACCTTAAGTAGTTCTTTGTTTTCTTTCTCTAACGGAGCTCACAAGATTTCTGTTGAGTTTTGTGTTGTGAAGTTTTCATGTTTTGGGTGAATTCTTTTGATGGATTATGGAACAAGGAGTGGCAAGAGCCTAAGCTTGGGTATGCCCATGGCACCCCCAGTACAATACAAGGACACCAAAAAGTCAAAGCTTGGGGATGCCCCGGAAGGCATCCCCTCTTTCGTCCACTTCCATCGGTAATTTACTTGGAGCTATATTTTTATTCACCACATGATATGTGTTTTGTTTGGAGCGTCTTGTATTATTTGCGTCTTTGCTTGTTAGTTTACCACAATCATCCTTGCTGTACACACCTTTTGAGAGATCCATACATGATTTGGAATTTGTTAGAATACTCTATGTGCTTCACTTATATCTTTTGAGCTTGATAGTTTTGCTCATAGTACTTCACTTATATCTTTTGAGCTTGATAGTTTTGCTCATAGTACTTCACTTATATCTTTTGAGCATGATTATTTTTTCTCTATGCTTCACTTATATCTTTTAGAGCATGGTGGTAGATTTGTTTTAAAGAAACTATTGATCTCCCATGCTTCACTTAGATTATTTTGAGAGTCGTTAATAGCATGGTAATTTGCTTAATGTTAATATACTTAGTGTTCAAGATATGTGAAACTTTATTTTGAGAGAATTGAATACTAAGATAAGTTTGATGCTTGATAATTGTTTTGAGGTATGGAGGTGATAATATCAAAGTCGTGCTAGTTGGGTAATTGTGAATTTGAGAAATTCTTGTGTTGAAGTTTGCAAGTCCCGTAGCATGCACGTATGGTTAAAATTGTGTAACAAATTTGAAACATGGAGTGTACCTGGCTTCTGCATCCTTATGAGTGGCGGCCGGGGACGAGCGATGGTCTTTTCCTACCAATCTATCCCCCTAGGAGCATGCGCGTAGTACTTGATTTTTGATGGCTTCTAAATTTTTGCAATAAGTATATGAGTTCTTTTGACTAATGTTGAGTCCATGGATTATACGCACTCTCACCTTTCCACCTTTGCTAGCCTCTTTGGTTCCGTGCATTGCCCTTTCTCAGCTTGAGAGTTGGTGCAAACTTCGCTGGTGCATCCAAACCCCATGATACGATACGCTCTATCACACATAAACCTCCTTATATCTTCCTCAAAGCAGCCACCATACCTACCTATCATGGCATTTCCATAGCCATTCCGAGATATATTGCCATGCAACTTCCATCATCATCATCATGACATACATTACTTTTGTCATATTGCCATTGCATGATCATGTAGTTGACATCGTATTTGTGGCAAAGCCACCGTGCATTATTTTTCATACGTGTCACTCTTGATTCATTGCACCGTCCCGGTACACCGCGGAGGCATTCATATAGAGTCATACCTTGTTCTAAGTATCGAGTTGTAATTGTTGAGTTGTAAGAAAAATAAAAGTGTGATGATTATCATTATTAGAGCATTGTCCCAAGTGAGGAAAGGATGATGGAGACTATGATTCCCCCATAAGTAGGGATGAGACTCCGGACAAAAAAAGTGCTAAAAAAGAGAGAAAGGCCCAAATAAAAAAAGTGAGAGAAAAAGAGAGAAGGTACAATGCTACTATCCTTTTACCACACTTGTGCTTCAAAGTAGCACCAAGATCTTCATGATAGAGAGTCTCTCATTTTGTCACTTTCATATACTAGTGGGAATTTTTCATTATAGAACTTGGCTTGTATATTCCAATGATGGGCTTCCTCAAAATGCCCTAGGCCTTCGTGAGCAAGCAAGTTGGATGCACACCCACTTAGTTTATTTTGTAGAGCTTTCATATACTTATAGCTCTAGTGCATCCGTTGCATGGCAATCCCTACTCCTCATGTTGACATCAATTGATGGGCATCTCCATGGCCCGTTGATTAGCCTCGTCAATGTGAGACTTTCTTCTTTTTGTCTTCTCCACACAATCCCCATCATCATATTCTATTCCACCCATAGTGTTATATCCATGGCTCGCACTCATGTATTGCGTGAAGGTTGAAAAAGTTTGAGATTATTTGAGTATGAAACAATTGCTTGGCTCGCGCTCATACTTGTGCTTGAAGTATTATTATTTTTGTGTCAATATGAACTTTTGTCTTGAATCTTTCGGATCTGAATATTCATATCACAAGTAAGAAGATTTATATTGAAATTATGCCACCGTATCACTCCGCATCAAAAATTCTTTTTTATCATTTACCTACTCGAGGACGAGCAGGAATTAAGCTTGGGGATGCCTGATACGTCTCCAACGTATCTATAATTTTTGATTGCTCCATGCTACTTTATCTACTGTTTTGGACTATATTGGGCTTTATTTTCAACTTTTATATTATTTTTGGGACTAACCTATTAACCGGAGGCCCATCCCAGAATTGCTGTTTTTTTGCCTATTTCAGTGTTTCAAAGAAACTGAATATCAAACGGAGTCCAAACGGAATGAAACCTTCGGGAACGTGATTTTCTCACCGAACGTGATCCAGGAGACTTGGGCTCTACTCCAAGAAGTGCCAGAGGCGGTCACGAGGGTGGAGGGCGCCCCCCTGGGCGCGCCCCCTACCTCGTGGGCCCCCTGACGCTCCACCGACATACTCCTTCCTCCTATATATACCTACGTATCCCCAAACGATCAGAACAGGAGCCAAAAACCTAATTCCACTGCCGCAACCTTCTGTATCCACGAGATCCCATCTTGGGGCCTATTCCGGAGCTCCGCCGGAGGGGGCATCCACCATGGAGGGCTTCTACATCAACTCCATAGCCCCTCTGATGAAGTGTGAGTAGTTTACTTCAGACCTTCGGGTCCATAGCTAGTAGCTAGATGGCTTCTTCTCTCTTTTTGGATCTCAATACAATGTTCTCCCCCTCTCTTGTGGAGATCTATTCGATGTAATCTTCATTTTGCGGTGTGTTTGTTGAGATCGATGAATTGTGGGTTTATGATCCAGTATTATCTATGGAAAATATTTGATTCTTCTCTGAATTCTTTTATGTATGATTGAGTTATCTTTGCAAGTCTCTTGGAATTATCCTTTTTGGTTTGGCCAACTAGATTGGTAGTTCTTGCAATGGGAGAAGTGTTTAGCTTTGGGTTCAATCTTGCGGTGTCCTTACCCAATGACAGAAAGGGTTGCAAGGCACGTATTGTATTGTTGCCATCGAGGATAACAAGATTGTTTTTTTATCATATTGCATGAATTTATCCCTCTACATCATGCCATCTTGCTTAACGCGTTACTCTGTTTTTAACTTAATACTCTAGATGCATGCTGGATAGCGGTCGATGAGTGGAGTAATAGTAGTAGATGCAGAATCGTTTCGATCTACTTGTCTTGGACGTGATGCCTATATACATGATCATTGCCTAGATATGCTCATAACTATGCTCAATTCTGTGAATTGCTCAATACTAATTTGTTCACCCACCGTAGAATATCTATGCTCTTGAGAGAAGCCACTAGTGAAACCTATGGCCCCCGGGTCTATTCTCATCATATCAATCTCTATCACTTTATTTACTTGCTTTGTTTTTACTTTGCCTTTTACTTTTTACTTTGCATCTATCTATCAATAATACCAAAAATATTATTTATTATCTCTATCAGATCTCACTCTCGTAAGTGACCGTGAAGGGATTGACAACCCCTAATCGTGTTGGTTGCGAGTTGCCGTCGTTTTGTGTAGGTACGAGGGACTTGTGTGTGGTATCCTACTGGATTGATACCTTGGTTCTCAAAAACTGAGGGAAATACTTACGCTACTTTGCTGCATCATCCTCTCCTCTTCGGGGAAATCCAACGCAGTGCTCAAGAGGTAGCACCCTTTGTCACCTACATTTTTGTAGACCGCATCACTTTTCGTGACTTGTTTTCATCTTTCCAGGGACAGGGAGACGCTGGCCCAGAGGGTGTCGAAGAAGGCCAGGGCGTCGGCGGGAGACCGACCCATGGAAGGCGCTTCGCGCACGCCGGTGGTGGAGATTAGCCTGGACAGCAGCACCTGGCGCAGCCCCCAGCCTAGCCCCCAGCGTGTGTTCACCACTCACTCCTCATCAACGTGCGTTGGGGTACGATCTCTTGGCACTGACCTTGCCATGGCTGTAGGAGGAGGACGGCAGCAGCAGGAGCCACCGAGGGCCACCCCCAACACGCTGCCCCCATCAACCACGCCGCCCCGAGGGGCGTCCCCGGCAAGGGCACCGAGCCCATGCACACGGAGGAGGAGGAGGAGGCGAAGAAGTCTTGTGTGGGAAAATAAAATACCCTACTACTTTTCTAGTTCTTGGTTCCCCACAAGATGAATTTTGCCCCATTATCTTTGGTAGACCTTTCTTGAACACTGTCAATGCTACTATAGATTGTCATAAACAAACTGTCAGTGTTCGCTTTGGTAATGAGTCTCATGATTTAATTTTTCCAAGTTTAATAGACAACCTCATAAGAAAGAATTACCTAGTAAGGATGAAATAATTGGTCTTGCTTATATTGTCGTGCCTCCTACTGATCCACTAGAACAATATTGGCTAGATCATGAAAATGATATGCATATGCATGAAAGAAATGAAATAGATGAAATTTTCTTTGAACAACGACCTCTGCTCAAACACAATTTGCCTATTGAAACTCTAGGAGGTCCTCCTCCACCTAAAAGTGACCCTGTGTTTGAATTAAAACAATGCTTGGCACTTTGAAATATGCTTATCTTGATGAGAAAAAGATCTATCCTGCTATAGTGCTAACCTTTTAGAACATGAAGAAGAATGATTATTGAAAATTCTGAAGAAGCACCGAGCTGCTATTGGATATACTCTTGATGATGTTAAGGGCATTATTCCCACTCTCTGTCAGCACAAGATTAATATGGAACCTGATGCTAAACCTTTGTTGATCAGCAATGATGTTTCCTAAGATGAAAGAAGTGGTAAGAACTAAAATATTAAAGCTTTTGGAAGTAGGTATAATCTATCCATAGCTGATAGTAGACGGTTAAGTCCCGTTCATTGTGTCCCCAAGAAGGGGGGTATTACTATTGTTCCTAATGATAAAAATGAACTTATCCCACAAAGAATTGTTACTGGCTATAGAATGGTAATTGATTTTAGAAAACCAAATAAAGCAATTAGAAAAGATCATTACCCTCTGCCTTTTATCGATCAAATGTTGGAGAGATTTCTAAGCACACACACTTTTGCTTTCTTGATGGAAATTCTGGTTTTCTTAAATACTTGTTTCACAACCTGATCAAGAGAAAACCACCTTTACCTGCCCTTTTGGAACTTATGCTTATAGACATATGCCTTTTGGTTTATGCAATGCACCCGCTACCTTTCAAAGGTGTATGACTGCTATATTCTCTAATTTTTCTGAAAAGATTGTTTAGGTTTTCATGGATGATTTTTCTGTTTATGGAACTTCTTTTGATGATTGCTTAAGCAACCTTGATCGAGTTTTGCAGAGATGTGAGCAAAATAATCTTGTCTTGATTTGGGAGAAGTGTCACTTTATGGTTAATGAAAGTATTGTCTTGGGACATAAAATTTCTGAACAAGGTATTGAGGTGGATAAAGCTAAAGTTGATGCAATTGAGAAAATGCCATGTCCTAGAGACATTAAAGGTATTCACAGTTTCCTTGGTCATGTTGGTTTCTATAAGAGGTTTATTAAACACTTCTCTAAAATTTCTAGGCCTCTTACGAATCTTTTACAAAAGTATGTTCCATTTGTGTTTGATGATGATTGTGTAGAAGCTTTTGAAACACTAAAGAAAGCCTTAACTTCTGCACCTATTCTTCAACCACCTGATTGGAACTTGCATGTTGAAATTATGTGTGATGCTAGTGATTATATTGTTGGTGTTGTTCTAGGACAACGAGTTGATAAGAAATTAAATTTTATTCATTATGCTAGCAAAAATCTAGACAGTGCCCAAAGAAATTATGCTACTACTGAAAAAGAATTTTTAGCAGTTGTGTTTGCTTGTGATAAATTCAAATCTTACATTATTGATTCCAAGGTAATTGGTCACACTGATCATGCTGCTATTAAATATCTTATGGAAAAGAAACATGCTAAACCTAGACTCATTAGGTGGGTTCTCTTGCTACAAGAATTTGGTTTGCATATCACTGATAGGAAAGGAGCTGATACCCCATAGTTCATAATTTGTGTAGGTTGGAAAATATTCTTGATGACCCACTACCTATTGATGATAGCTTTCCTAATGAACAACTAGCTGCAATAAGTGTTTCTCATAATACTCCTTGGTATGCTGACTATTCTAATTACATTGTCGCTAAATACATACCACCTAGTTTCACATACCAACAAAAGAAAAAAAAATTCTATGATTTAAGACATTACTTTTGGGATGACCCACAACTTTATAAAGAAGGAGTAGAAGGTATTATTAGACGTTGTGTACCTGAGCATGAATAGGAACAAATCCTACAGAAATTTCACTCCGAAGGTTATGGAGGACATCATGCGGGAGCTAGATACTCACAAGGTATTGCAATCTGGTTTTTATTGGCCTACTCTCTTCAAGGATGCTCGTAAGTTTGTTTTATCTTGTGATGAATGTCAAAGAATTGGTAATATTGGTAAAATCAAGAAATGCCTATGAATTATTCACTTGTTGTTGAACCATTTGATGTTTGGGGTTTTGATTATATGGGACCATTTCCTTCCTCTAATGGGTATACACATATTTTGGTTGTTGCTGATTATGTTACTAAGTGGGTAGAAGCTATCCCAACTAGTAGTGTTGATCATAACACCTCCATTAAAATGCTTAAAGAAGTTATTTTCCCAAGGTTTGGAGTCCGTAGATATTTAATGACTGATGGTGTGTCGGTGTACAAAGGTAGGGGCTCTCCTTTGTAACCCTTCACTTGTGCACGGGCAGTCAGAGCCGCGCCCACGTCCACACTCAGCAGGGCAGGGGAGGGGAGCCAAGGCCACAAGACAATCAAGGCAACGCCAAGACCGAAAACACAAAGAGCAAGAGGGTGATGTTCCGCAGCCCCGGTAAGAGCCTTGCCGGGGCAACTTGCCCAAGGCTAGCAGAGCGCGCCACCCTTGAGCCCAAGGGTTCCAACGCCATCAACCACATTAGAACCAAGGTTCGGGAGGCACCTCCATGGTGGCATGCAGATCTTCGTAAAAATCATGAACACACAAGATCAGATAAGAACCAGAAGACGACGATCCTCGGCAAGATCCTTGCCAAGGAAATCCACGAGACCTCTGGCAAGATCCTTGCCGCGGACGACCACTGTGCTACGGCAAGACCCTTGCCGGGGCCCCGGCAAGACCCTTGCCGAGGACATCAGCGGGGCTGCGGCCAGGCCCACATTTGCCAAGACTCCACCACCGCTCCCCATACAGTTGCCAGCCCAGCCAGCCGGGCAAGCACCTGCGTGGTGGCATGCAGATCTTCGTGAAGACCCTACCACCGCACTAGCTCAGCAGCCTACTAGCCTACATGACACTACACACCACGCTGGCCTGGATGCGTGTCGTAGCAAGGCGAAGCGGCGACAGCAAGAAGGGCACATCGGCAACGCATTAAATGCATTTGTCCGACGGTGCCAGAGGATAGACTCAGCCACCACATGCACTTTCCACCTCCTGTGTGCCACTGTGGCGTCCCCTTTTTCCTATAAAAGGAGGCTCGGGGTATACGGGAGAAGGATTAGGAGTTTTGGACTACGCACACACTGTAGCTAGTTCAAGAACACAAGAACACTCAAATATGCACCAAAGCAGGACTAGGGTATTACGCGATCCTCGCGGCCCGAACCTGGGTAAGCGATCCTTGTGCTGACACCTAGACCCGCTCTTTCCACAACCTCGCGCCTGCCGACTGTAGCAGGGATTCCAGTGATCTCATAGGTGTCGTTTCCACCGACATCTTTGGCGCGCCAGGTGGGGGCGTAGTTGTGAAAATCCGGTCTAGCAGCTAGTCTAGCAGTCCTTCATCGCCATGCCTTTCAAGGAAGAAGGCGATCGAACGGGAGGCATCATCTGCGGATTCAGCGAACGCTCGCATGGCGAAAGCAAAGCTAAGTCACGCAAACTTTGAGCAATTCTTCTTATATACGATTATTTTCCTTGGAGATCTTTCCCTCTGTATGAGAAACCTGCACGCAACGGGGGCCTTCCACTATTGGCAACGCCCTTGTTCTGTTTCGAGTCCACTCAGCAGTTCTAGCGGCTGCGTCGAGAGCGGCAGGGTAGCCTTACGCTATTGGAAACGCTCTCGTTCTGTTTCGAGTCCGCTCTCGTTCTGCATCGAAGTCGAGGCTGGGGTTCCAGTACGCCACCTTGGTGAGGACCTTGGTCAGGGCACCCCGACAAAGCTGCCGGGCCTCATTGGCCAGAGAGCTTGCTCTGTTAGAGCGAAACTGCTCCAAGGCTCCAAGGACGCCCCCGAAGAACGGAGTCAGCTTGGCGTTGGGACTCACGTTCGGATCTGGGGCGTACCTTACGTTCGGCATCCCCATGGCGCCCAGCTTCATGGTGATCCTGCCGGCGACATCGGCGAGGTGACTGATCAAGAGGTTTTCGCCCTTCATGAAATCCTCGTGGTTGGCGGTGTCATTCCTCCGCAGCTGCCTCTCCTTCTCCAGACTCTTGGTCAGGGTCTCCTCCCGGGCCTTGACCTCCGAAAGCATCCCCTCAAGACCCTCCGCTTCAGCTTTAGGTCCTTGATGGAGTCGTTGGCACGGGTGAGTAGCTCGGCCTCGCCGAGGACTTTGTCCTGCGCCTCCATCAAGGCGCAGCTGATCGTGTCCTTCGCCTTCGCCAGCTCCTGGGCCTCGTTCTTCAGGCCGTTCCGCTCCACCTCCAGCTCCTTCACCTTGTCACCATGGGCCAGGGCTTGAGCATCGAGTGCCTCCTTGTGCCTCTGCTTCAGCTCCTAGGTTCGTTGCGCGACGAGCTTCTCGACCTACTCATCCTTGCCGTGGAGTGTGGCCGCGAGCGCCGCCTCACAAATGGCGAGGTCCTCCTCCTGGGAGTTCAGCTTGGCCTGGTGCTGGTGCCGGGCGGCCTCCGCCCTGGCGTCCTGTTCCCTCACCGCCTCCTGGGCCTTCTCGATGTCGGCCTGCTTCAAGATGAGCTCTTGCTTGCGCTCGTCTAGCTGGTCTTGGGCAGCCTTCAGCTCTTCATGGGCCTGGCAGAACCAGGCTTGCGTCTCGGTGACGCCCTCCTCGAGATCCGCCTCCGCCTTGTCCGCCGCTGCCACCCTGGACTTCGCCTTGTCCAGACGGATGCGGTGGAGCGCCTGGAGCTTCCAGAAGCTGGCGCCCATGGCCCGAAGAAGCTGCCCTCTTGGGAACCGCCGCCACCGGTGCTTGGTTCATCGACAACCTCGAGCCCGGCGGCGGAGAGTGCTTCGTTGTTGAACACCTCCCCATCGGCCGGCGCCTTGGTGCCACCGTCCCTAGAAGTTGGACGAACAGGTCGTCGCCCACCTTCAAGTACTTGCCCGAGCCAGAGGTGGCAGAGGAGGAGGGTTGGTCGTCGACCACCTCCTCCTCGGCAGCAGCCTTGCCGGCCTCCCCGGCAGGCCCCTTGCCGGCCTCCTCGGCGGCAGCCTTGCCGGCCTCCCTGGCAGTCCCCTTGGTGGCGTCTTCAGCAACGGTCTCGGCGGCCTCCTCGGCGGCGATCTTGTCGGTCTCGACCTCGGCGTCCCTGGCGACCTCCTTGATGGTGGCGTCGACATCCTCCCGATCCGCCGGGGAAGGATCTAGATACCGAGCAGGGGAATGAGGCAAAGCCAAGATTGACGCTCAAAGAAGAAGAAATGGGGACAGAAAGCAAATGGCTTACCTGTGTCAAGCTGGGAAGAAGTGCCACCCTCCCCGCCAACATCCGTCACCAGGACAGGGCCACCAGCGGCCAAGAACATCTCTAACAATCCCAAGTGGTGTGATGGTGTCTCTATTAGCAAGTTTAATAGTAAAATATATGTCTTCTATTTCAGCGGGTGCTATATCATTCATAATTTCTTGGTAAAGAGTAAAAGGAATAGCACTCATGCTAGCACCTAAGTCACATAAACCATGATAACAATGATCTCCTATTTTAACAGAGATAACAGGCATGCCAACAACAGGTCTATGTTTATCTTTTTCATCGGGTTTGGCAATTCTCGCAAATTCATCGAAGAAATAAATAACATGTCAATCAATATTTTCTACCAGAAGATCTTTAACCATAGCACCACTAGGTTCCACTTTAATTTTCTCAGGAGGTTTAGGTGCCTTAATATTACTTTTGTGAACCAGAGTTGAAACTTTAGCATGTTCCTTTATCCTAATAGGAAAAGGTGACTTCTCAATATAAGTAGTAGGCACAACAGGATCAACATTGTAAATGATAGTTCCATCTTTAACTATGACCGATTCTTTAATTTTTTCTTTAAGGGGGATGATATTTAAACCACTTCTCCTTAGGGAGATCAACATGAGTAGCAAAAGATTCACAAAAGGAGGCTACTATCTTAGAGTCAAGTCCATATTTAGTGCTAAACTTCTGAAAAGCATCGGTATTCATAAAAGACTTAACACAATCAAACTTAAGCTTAATACCCGACTCTTTACCTTCCTCGAGTTCCCAATCTTTAGAGTTGTGTTTAATTGTTTCTAAAAGATTCCACCTGAATCCAATAGTCTTCTTCACAAAATAACCAGTACAAGAACTATCGAGCATGGATTGATCATCACGAGAAAGCCGAGCATAAAAATTCTGAATAATAATTTCTCTCGAGAGATCATGATTGGGGCATGAATATAACATTGACTTGAGCCTCCCCCAAGCTAGAGCGATACTTTCTCCTTCATGAGGCCAAAAATTATATATGTAATTCCGATCACGATGAACTACATGCATATGATATTTTTTGGTGGAATTCCAATTTACCGATTCCGATTCCAAGATCCAATATCATCGCATAGCCTACACCATGTCAATGCTTTTACCTTCAAATATAAAGGGAAAACCTTCTTCTTAGATTCATCTCCGGGTAAACCTGCAAGCTTAAATAATCCGCAAATTTCATCCATATATATTAAATGCATATCAGGATATTCGGTTCCATGTCCTGCATAAGGATTAGCTAGCAGTTGTTCTATCATATCCGAAAGAATTTAATAACCAATATTTTCAGTAGGTGAAGTAGGTTGAGGTGAAACTAATTGTGGTTCTGGTCGAGGTGAAGATGCCCCGAACAAACCCCTCAAAGGATTTTTTTCCATACTAACAAGTGACATTAAATTTCAGCTCACTATATAACCTTTTCCTTACCGATTTCCACTTACCAAGAGCGCTTCACTCCCTGGAAACAGCACCAGAAAAGAGCCTTTATGACCCACAAGTATAGGGGATTAATCATAGTCCTTTCGATAAGTAAGAGTGTCGAACCTAACAAGGAGCAGAAGGAAATGACAAGTGGTTTTCAGCAAGGTAATCTCTGCAAGCACTTAAATTGTCGGTAACGAGTAGTTTGATAGCAAGGTAATTTGTAATGAGCAAGTAACGGTAATAGTAAATAAAGTGCAGCAGGTAGCCCAACCCTTTTGTGTCAAAGGACAGGCCAAAATGGTCTCTTATGATAAGCAAAGCATTCTTGAGGATACACGGGAATTTCATCTAGTCACTTTCATCATGTTGATTTGATTCATGTTCGCTACTTTGATAATTTGATATGTGGGTGGCCCGGTGCTTAGGTGTTGTTCTTACTTGATAAAATGATATGTTTGCTACATACAATTAACCCCCTCACAAGCATCCGCAACTACGAGAAAAGTATAAAGATAAAATCTAGCCACAGCATTAAACTTTTGGATCCAAATCATTCCCTTATGAAGTTGCGCATAAACTAGGGACTAAGCTTTTGTCACTCTAGCAACCCATCATCTAATGACTACTTCACAATGCATTCCCTTAGTCCCAAATATGGTGAAGTACCATGTATTCGATGTTCACATGACACCACTAATGGAATCACAACATACATATCATCAAAATATCGAACACATATCATGTTCACATGATTACTTGCAACATGAATTCTCCCGTGACCACAAGAACAAAAGTAACTACTCACAAATTATAATCATGCTCAAGATCAGAGGGGTATTGGATAACATAATGGATCCGAACATATAATCTTCCACCAAATAAACCATATAGCAATCAACTTCAAGATGTAACCAACACTACTAGTCACCCACAAGCACCAATCTAAGGTTCCGGTACAAAGATTGAACACAAGAGATGAACTAGGGTTTGAGAGAAGATGGTGCTGTTGAAGATGTTGATGGAGATGGCCCTCCCAAAGATGAGAGGGTTGTTGGTGATGACGATGACGATGATTTCTCCCTCCGGGAGGGAAGTTCCCCCGGCGGAATCGCTCCGCCAGAGGGCAAAAGTGTTCCTACCCAAGTTCCGCCTCGAGACGGCGGTACTTCGTCCCGAAAGTACTTTCCTGTTTTTTTCTAGGTCAAAATGACCTATATACCAGAAGATGGGCACCGGAGGTGGGCCAAGGAGGGCACAACCCACCAAGGCGCGCCTGGGAGCCCAGGCGCGCCCTGGTGTCTTGTGCTCACCAGGGAGGCCCCCTCCGGTAGTTACTTGCTCCAGTATTTTATATATATTCCAAAATAATTCTCCATAAATTTTCAGCTAATTTGAAGATGTGCAGAATAGGTAACTCTGACGTAGCTTTTTTAGGTCCAGAATTCTAGCTGCCGACATTCTCCCTCTTTGGGTAAACCTTTCATATTATGAGAGAAACACTACACCACGGTAGAGCTTAGGTGACACAATTCTGTGGGCAAAGGTCTACTGATGTCCACAAAATAACTGCGTGCGTATCTTTTAAGTTGTGTCTTCAGATCATGTGTCAGCAAACATACATCACTGTGGACACAATAAGTGTCAGCAACCACAAAACCACCACGCATCAGTCGGCGTTTTTTAATAACATGTTAAGTGCCAGCACATGTGTGGCGGTTTACAGTTTATCAGTCGGTGTAGATACGCATTTAGCGGCATCAAATGTGTCGGTGTATGTAGAGTGTATGGGCAAGGATTAAGTGTCGGCTTAGGTTGACACGTGCCAATCCACCGAAGGTTGCAAACTTGGCGCGAGATTTGGGCGCGAGGAGGCGACATTTTTGGCGTGCCCGTGCAAAATATCCCCAAATCTAGCCAACTCCTACCTCATCAACAAAAAAAGAACCCAACTCCATAACCCTACTCGTGCCTGCCTATCGCCGCCGCCCTCACGCTTGATCCACCATCGCCGTTGTCCTCCTGCTCCACCCCGACGCCCAGCCACCGTCCTCGCGCTACACCCCGACGCCCAGCCGCCGTCGAGCTCCACCCCGACTCCCAGCAGCCGTCAAGCTCCACCGTGACTCCCAACCGCCGTCGAGCGCCAGCCTGATGCCCAGCCGCCGTCGAGCACCACCCCTATGCCCTGCTCCAGCCCGACGCTCGGCCGCCCCCGAGCTCCACCCCTACATTGAGCCGCTATCCTTGCGTCCCCCCACATCTAGCCGGCGCTCACCCCCTACTTCTAGCCGCCTCACCCCATCCTGGGCACCGTCGGTCTTCGTCCAGTTGCCCCCTGACGCCGCCGTTAGTGCCCCCCTCCCTCATCCCTGCTACCAGTTCTCCATCCTCAATCCCCGTCTCCGCTTTTCAGATCCTGCTAGGGATCGACATGGAATCGAGGTGGATCAAGAACAAGAAATTGAGGAAAAGTATGAAATCACAAAGAACAGTGAGGAAACTGTGTATATGGTGTATGTAAGGATATACTGCTGTATTGATAATAACCAGATTGGCTGAATAGTTGATCGATACATCTCCTCTAGTTACCACCCCTTATATAGCCTGAGGTTACAGAGAGTAAGTTGAATATAGAAATAATAACAAGGACGGAAATGAATAAACGTTGACAGCGGTAGATCTTCTGCCTTTGGGTTTCCTTTTGATCCTGGCCATTCAATCTGCCATGACACTACAAGTCCTCCTCTGACTAATACCTGACATTCCATCCCTCTTGAAATCACACTTGTCCCCAAGTGTGGTTCTCCCTGGACTGAGTTGAGAGCAGAATGTTGAGCCTCAGGGAGGCATAAATGATATGATCCAAATTGGAGACGTCCAACATATGATTTCAAGATGTTTGAGCTTCTGACACTTCCTTTGTTTCACCGTAGCATAGCATTCCCCTGATTGCATCGCCATGTTGAACAACAATGCCAATGTGGATCTCTTGGGTCAAATCGCTTGTACACCCATATATATGATACAGATTGTCGCAAGGTTGAACATGAAGAGTTTGTTTCCCAGAATAGTCCACAACCTGTAGGGTTAGAATTGGTATAGTATGGACCTTGTACAATAACAACAATGTTCTTGAGCTCTTGTGCAGAAACCACAATGAACTTGGATTCTTGTCGTGCTGGTTCAAAAGAAGTGGAAGTAGCAACAACCATTATCACAGTCAATGTCTCCATTGAGATTTGATCAGAAGGAAATTTAGGAAACACTCGCTGCTTCAGATGAAAGAGATCTTCATGCGCTATACAATCTTGGTATGAGAAAGTGATGCTCAGTAGGTCTCTTAGAGATATGGGAATCATCTCTTCAGTATCCTTGTACAGCCCCATAATTCTTTCCTTTTGTAAAAACTGCACCATGTTCATGTTATGTGCTGGAGTATGCTTCCCTGGAAGATAACTGGCAGTAGCACATGTAGTAAAATTTGTACATACAATGGATTGTACGCCAGTGTCCCATGGTAACACAACAGCTGCATAGATTCCTTTAGTCTGCACTTTCATGTCATTGAACGTCTGAACTGGAGAGCTAGCTTTCAGATTGCTTCTCACAGATCTTGTATAGATGTTGACCAATGGGTACAAGCAATCGACAGACAAAGGCGACAGCGAGGCATCCGACTGTGGTATCTTATTCTCTGTGCTACATCGGGCCATTTGAGTGATCACTTTGCTGCTGATAAGTTCAGAAATAACCTGTCCCGCAGTTCCAACTAGTATCATCGCAGTAATTTTCACTAAATGGTCATGTTCTCCTGGATCCCATGGAAAAAGCCGCTTGACTTGAGATGCAGCATATGACAGCAACAAGAACTCAATATTGATTTCACTTTGATCATAGAAGTCAAACTCAAGAGGTGTTCCTTTGAATTTCCAGTGTGAAATTTTAGTTTTCTCTTTGTTGTACATCTGATTCTCGTGATCAACTATAGCACTAGCACCCGACAGACAAAGATCAACAATACCTCTGATTACTATCCCTTCTTTTTCCTTGCTGAGTTGGTTACAGCATTTTGGAAAATTGACATGGCACCAAGACATTTTACCAGTAGAAAACAATTCCTTCTTGGGACCAATTAATGGTTGATGCTCCAGTTTCCAGTATTCATTCTGCATCAAAGAATTGATGAACAACATTTTGGCCCAGAGAGTGAAAGAACCATCAATATATAGATCACCAACCCCTGTTGGGTTGCTTGCATCGCTTTCTGTAGTAGCTGCACTTTTAGGCCGCTCTTCCCAAAATTCAAAGGCACAAAACTGGGACTGTTTTAAAGGAAGAACACACTCATCAGTTGTTGCTGCTGTAACATTCTTCAGTCCATTTTTTTCTTCCAACTCTGGATATTCCACTGTGTGTAGCAAAATCATGTTGGAACACACGCCAACGGTAATCAGGGTCGACCGTGTTCCATACAAGTCGTAATACGGTAGGGAATGACTAGTAACATGGCAGTGATATTTCAGTGAAATGAACCACTTGTGGTAGGACTGGTCAGCAGAATATGCATAAACCAATATAACATCATCTTGTACATGGTGTGGCTCAGCTACAGACTGTATGCCGGGGTTCCACGGCAATATAAGATTTGCATTGACTCCTTTATTCTGCACCCTCATGTCATTGTTGACTATTGCATACAATACCTTCTGTACTAGAGGGCTAGCTCTCAAATGGCTGCTACAGACCAGAGGTGGTCGCCATGGTGGTCGTATCTCTGCAGGAAGGAAACCAACGACAAACACCTGGCACACAGGGCTGATAGAAAACCATGATAGTAGCGCCACAAAAGACATGTCCCTCTCTGGGCTGTCCTTGTCG
The DNA here is from genome assembly GCF_002162155.2 of Triticum dicoccoides. NCBI lineage: Eukaryota > Viridiplantae > Streptophyta > Magnoliopsida > Poales > Poaceae > Triticum > Triticum dicoccoides. The sequence goes on along the minus strand of NC_041381.1, from coordinate 409,169,221 downwards.
AGGCATTTTTCTATGAAGGCACTTGTCACCATGGACTGTATTGGAACGACAGTGACAGTGGCTTTGAGCGCCGCTGACCTGGGAATGCAGATGGAGTCCTGGGCATCCACGCCAACGGTTCTGGTGGTGTTGATGTTGGTTGATGTACGCACAGAGATGACAGGCATGACCAATGTCGCTGGCGGAGATAGGTGAGCCGTTTTGGTTGTTAACCTTGCCTCCTTCAGATACATAATGTCGCTCAAGCATTCAGTCAAACAGTTGGTGGGCAACATTTTTGAAGCTTGTGTACATGAAAGAGACACTTCACTGGGGATGTCATTCACCACACGAAGGTCACTCCGGTGCGTCCTGATGACGCGGTAAGCAGTGGCAGTGGTGACTGCCGCAGGGGGTCCGGTTGGAGGCGCGGTGATGACGCAGGCAACAGAGGTGGTGGAGATGGTGGTGACTGCAGGAGGCGTTCCGCTCGGATGCGCAGTGATGGAGGTCAAAACACTACTCGAGCATTCAGTCGAACGCCTAGTGGGCGCCAATGCTGAGGTGGTGCCAGTTGCTGCAACGGGAAACCTGCTTGTAGGCGTGGCGACCACGGCGGTGGCATGGGAGGTGGCGGTGGCGGTGGCGATGGGGGCTGCTGCAGCAAGAAGAACTTGAGACAATGCAGATAGCTGATGTCCCAAATCAGCGACTGCCTTCTGGACCTTGCCCACTGCATCACACAGCTCATTTAGTTTGTTGAACTGAGAAGACGATGGTGACACAGACCGCGTGGCGGTGGTGACGAGGGCACCGATCTGAGAAGTTGGGTTTGTGGACGAGCGAGGTGAAGTAGCTGCGGTGGCGGCGAAGATCGGGCCAAGCAAGGAATCAACGCCATACGAAGAAGCCATCGCACAAACGCTCGATTTGGGAGGGTGGTATTGGGGATTTCACAACACCAGCACAAACCCGAACCAGATCTAGTCAAAATACCAAGGAAGCAGAGGCTCTGAATACCATTTGTCAGATCTTGCTAGGGATCGACATGGAATCGAGGTGGATCAAGAACAAGAAATTGAGGAAAAGTATGAAATCACAAAGAATAGTGAGGAAACTGTGTATATGGTGTATGTAAGGATATACTGCTGTATTGATAATAACCAGATTGGCTGAATAGTTGATCGATACATCTCCTCTAGTTACCACCCCTTATATAGCCTGAGGTTACAGAGAGTAAGTTGAATATAGAAATAATAACAAGGACGGAAATGAATAAACGTTGACAGCGGTAGATCTTCTGCCTTTGGGTTTCCTTTTGATCCTGGCCATTCAATCTGCCATGACACTACAAGTCCTCCTCTGACTAATACCTGACACCGCTACTGCCTAACCTTCGATATTTGCCTCTGCACACTGTCTGCTTGCGGTGGTCGACCTGCGAGTTGCGCCCCTCCCAAAGCTAGCTGTCGTTGCTGCCGATCTCCGCATAAGACTCATCCCCGTCCACCCTCTGTTCCATGAGGTAAGCATCAGCTCCTTGTGTGGTTTCCTTCTATGTATTGTTGTCTGCTTGTGTATTACAACTTGAATCATATGCAGTTGTTTCTGTTGCTTGAATAATGATAGTTTGGTATTTCTATTGCTTGAATAATGATTGTAGCTTCATTGATACAAAGCTAACACTTCCATACTTGGAAAATTTGATATTAAGGGTGCATCATGGACAAAACATGGTTGTCTCAGCCTAGGTACATCAAATTTTCTTTTTTTCCAACTCATAAGCGGTATAATTATGTCATGAACTGTTCTGATATGTAAAAAAAATTACATGTAGGCACACAAATGAGTATGTACAGGGGTAGACAAGTTTATAGAGTTTGCTTTTATTAATTCAACAAATGGAAACAAAATCTTGTGTCCTTGCAAGATATGTTTGAACTCTAAATGGAGAGTAGCAACTGAAGTAAGTGTGATAATGATTTTCTGCCTTTTATTTGTTAGTTGTCTAAAACTTGGTTGTTTGTTAGTTTAAATACTTGATTGTTGTATAGACCACTAACTCATTTGTAAACATTTACAGGAGCAGGAGCAAAAATGGCAACCACAGCAAGAAGCACAGAAGGAATCCCGAAATATGAACTCGAAAAGAATAGAAGAGTAGTTGAAGTACTTAGAAAACAAACGAGAACATGAAGAGAACTTTGAACCTGAAAGGTCTAGCAGATGCATATGAGTTAGAAGGCCTACCTGCTCCCCGAAAGAAGAAAAAGGTATTGCTTTGAGTAATGTGTATGTTTGCACATGCATAATTAGATGTTTGCATGCTATGTAAAGCTAAACATTGATATGGCTCTCCCATTTATGTTCTAATTGTAGAGACAAAAGCAAACTCCTGTTTCACAAACTCAAGTTCCTGAACGACAATTGCGGTCTAGTTCAAGATTAACTACTGAAATTATAACCGAGCCTGAGGTTGTAGTGAATGAACCTGAAGGTATGCTTCTTGACTTCGATATGTGTACCTTGCATTGCTTGGAAGCTAGTTTGTTCATTATTTGTGAACCTTGCAATTGATTGATAATCCACTTATAGTACTAAACCTATTTTCTTGATTTGTTGTGTATAAGGCCAGGAAAGGGAGGTCAGGAAAGTTACTACTATGAAAAGCATATGGGGAAGGCAAAACAAGCCTAAACTCAAGTTGGAAATAAATGAGTATGGTCAGCCTTGTGGTAAATCTGCTACACGGTTTGCTAACTTTGTTGTAACACAAATAAGAACCAACGGTTTTCCGGTTGAATTTGATGATTGGAGAAGGTTGATATGTCGAAAAACTTGCTTTATGGACCGAGGCAAAGGTAATGCGCTTATGTACTGCTGTTATGTCATGGATGCTATGTTACTATTATGATTAGGAGTGACTAGCGATTTATTATATGTCGTATTGTTCTCTAATGTCTTTTTTGAATGCCTATTTTTTCAATTGTTTTGGGAATTAGACCAACGAGTTTTCCAATGGTATATGAAAACATCACAAATTAAATGGAAAGACTTCAAATCAGACCTAAAGAGGGAATATTATGATGAATCCTATGAGTATGACGAACTTATAGCATCATGTAATGCTAGAGTTCATCCTGGCCAATGAAAGTTGCTTGTTGCATTTTGGTTAACTCCAAAAGCTAAGGTATGCTCTTTCTTAGGTTGGTATAGACATCTAATGCTACTTGTTTGACATGATCTTATGACACCATTTGGTAGGCTCGCTCAATAAGAGGCAAAAAAAATTGAGCAAATCATACTCAAAATCACACATCTGGAAGTAAGAGTTTTGCTCGGGTTGACACTGAAATGGTATGAAACCATGCAATCCTTGTTGTAAACTTGGATGTTTGTACATTTTGAAAATTATTTTAATCTTTTTGTTACTTGACATAGACCGAGGTGCTCAATCGTTGTCCGCATAGACATGAACTGTTTATTGAAACACATACACATCGAATTAGTGGATTTCCGCAAAAAGGGTCTGCATTAAGAATTGTAACTTCAGATGCACTTTAAGTTTTAGATGCCTTTCATATTTTTGTTTATGTAGTACATACTAGGAACACATAACACATTCCTGAAAATTACAGAAAGAACTTCAAGATGAAACAGGAAAGCACCCTAAATTAGTGAACAATGGTATTAAGGATGGTGATTTCTTTGCATTTGTTTGTGGAAAATAAAAAAATGGATATGTTCATGCTATCGGATTGGGTCCAACTCCATCTAAACTAGATTTTCCTGGAACCCAGCAGTATAAATCTACAAAGCTTCAAATGGCAATGGAGGCATGTCGTGTATCTGACCAAAAAGTGGAACATCTGCAAGAACAAATGGACGACACGAAGAAGAAAATGACAAAAATGATTGACATGAAGAAGAAAATGGTTGAGATGAGGGAACTTCTTTTGTCTTCACAAGGGCAATGAGATCAAACCAATAGCACACCTGCAACAGCACAACAGGTAACACAATAGTTCTACTATATTGTACCTCTGAAGTAGTGGAACATGTAATGCTATGATTTCTTTATAGTTTATTATATTTAGTAACATATACAATGCTTGATTTTGATGTAGAACATAAGGACAAGAGAATCTACCAATACTGAAGAAGGTAATAATATTCTGGAGGACATGGCTGAGTCAAATGCTATTGGAATTGGAAGAAGAGTTGTTAATGTAGAGAAACCTGACAAGCAACAAGGGGTAAACCTTTCTTTCCTACATATAAGATGTTATGCCTACTATGCAAACTTCATTTCAATATGATTCCAAACTTCATTTGAATATGATTCCAAACTTCATTTGAATATGATTCCAAACTTCATTTGAATATGATTGAACTTCATTTGAATGGTATATGAAAATCAAACAACCATTGGGCTCCTCTTTAATGGTTCAAATGGTTCAAACTGCTTATTGTTGCGGCCCTCTTTTTGACTGTAATGTTATGCTATGATTCAACTTCATTTGAATGTAATGCTATGATACAACTTGAATGGAAATTCATTTGACTTAAGTCTGAATGATTCCCTATGCTTTTCTACACAATAATATGTATTTGTACACTTGAACTTGCTTCTTTAAAATGAAAATATGTTCTCAATTACAATTTTTCCCTATAGGGTGGAAGAGATGTGATACTATATAGAATCACTAGACCCTTAAGTGTCGTTGTTGCCAAAGGAACAATTCAAACAACTAATCGAAAGGTTGTGGTGGGGGGTGAGCTTCTAGGTTCTCAACTTGTTGAAATTATTGTCCATTCGGGGTTCAAAAGGGAAACTCAGTTGCCCCGTCCTATGGAGATGCGCTTACCATGGCATATGCTAAGGGAAATCAATTGCATAGCCATCTGCTATGGTAAGAATCTAGATCACTTGATTTCTTTTCTTTTTTGCTGATTGGTCACTGTCGGTGTCAAAAACGGTGGACCTCGGGTAGGGGGTCCCGATCTGTGCGTCTAAGGCTAATGGTAACAGGAGGCGGGGGACACAATGTTTACCCAGGTTCGGGCCCTCTCTATGGAGGTAATACCCTACTTCCTGCTTGATTGATCTTGATGAATATGAGTATTACAAGAGTTGATCTACCACGAGATCGTAATGGCTAAACCCTAGAAGTCTAGCCTATGAGGTTATGATGGTTGTGGCTAAACCCTAAAAGTCTAAACCCTCCGGTTTATATAGACACCGGGGGGGACTAGGGTTGTACAATGTCGGTTACAGAGAAAGGAATCTACATATTTGAATCGCCAAGCTTGCCTCCATGCAAAGGAGAGTCCCATCCGGACACGAGACAAAGTCTTCTATCTTGTATCTTCATAGCCCAACAATCCGGCTGTCCGAGGACCCCTTAGTCCAAGACTCCCTTAGTAGCCCCTGAACCAGGTTTCAATGACGATGAGTCCGGCGCACAGATTGTCTTCGGCATTGCAAGGCGGGTTCCTTCTCCGAATACTTCAAAGTAAATTCCGAACACAAGAATCGTGTCCGGCTCTACAAAACAAGTACCACACACAATCGTAGAGAGTATAATAGTTCACGAGTCCAATCCGCTGACAACTTTTTGTAGCGTGACATCACGCCACTGCCCGGTCATTATTCGAACCGTTTTTAGCCTGCCGCTCCGTATTTTGAGGTGCGGTTTCATTGGCACGTCTTGTCGAAGCAGAGATCGTGTCCCCTTATAACGGGATTCTCATCAATACGGGCATGGGTAACCCAACCGTGCCATCTGCACGGTGCTTGGGTAATAGGCGGATTTTAAAGCGAGCAGGGAGGCGCATGACTTTTACTGCCTTTATAAAGGGATAAGGATTCATCCTCGTTCCCCCATGCCTTCTCCTTCCTCTGCCCATCCATTCTCGAGCTCCAGCGCCCAAGATCTCGCCTTCTCCGCCAAAAAAGCACTCCCATCATGTCCGGATCTGGAGCTGGAGGCAAGTGGATGACCTCCGTCAAGAAGAAGGACATCAAGGAGCTCTGGGAGGCCGGGTGCCTGGCCAAGGACATCGCTTATCGACTTCCGGCCAAGGGACAGATTGTCCCCACCCCGGAGCCTCAGGAAAGGGTGGTGTTTCTCACATACTTCGTCCGCGGCTGGGATTCCCCCTCCACCCGTTCGTCCGCGGACTGATGTTTTATTACGGGCTGGACTTCCATGATTTAGCCCCCAACTCTATCCTCAACATCTCGGCATTTATTGTCATGCGCGAGGCCTTCCTCCGCATCCCACCTCACTTCGGCCTATGGCTGAAGACCTTCAATGTGAAGCCCAAGGTGGTGAGCGGCCAACAAGCTGAGTGCGGAGGTGCCATGGTGCGAAAGATGCCCAATGTCACCTGGCCCAAAGGCTCCTTTGTGGAGACTATCAAAGGGTGGCAATCGTGGTGGTTCTACATCACTGAGCCACGCGACACCAACTGGGCGGCGGCCCCGCATTCAGAGTCCCGATGCGGCTCACCTCCTGACAAGAGAACGGCCTGTCCTGGGGCTCTCCGGACAAGCTGACAGCGCTCCAGACGCGTGTCCAGAGCATGATTACTAAGAAAGTCAAGCTTGTCAACGTGATTCAGGTCATGCTCGTCCGCCGGATTCTTCCGTGCCAACGCCGAACTTGCTACCTGTGGGAGTTTGATCCGGCCAAGCACCAGACCCTACTGGAGCTCTTCAACACGACACACGAAGAAATCTGGAAAGTGCTCTTCAAGGCCAACAAGGTGCCGCCGACCACGGACGAGGACCGTGGGCACGACCTAACTCACCCAGCTAATCCGGTAAGTTTTCTCATGTTTTCAAGGTGTACCCTTTACTTGCATATTAGAGGAAGGCATCTAAGTCTCCCTATCGATTATTTCAGGACTGGACAGAGATAGCGGAGCAGATTAACCGTCCGGCTCCGCTGCTCGAAGGCCCATAGACTCCGCTCCTAACGAAGATGCTGTTTTCCGGCGCCTTACGAGGTGCCAGAGAAGAAGGCCAAGAAGAAGGCCAAGGGGACCAGAAGTGGTCTCCGCCATAAGGGCACTTCAGACGTGACGTTCGAAGACGCCGAGGCGCGCTCCTCCCCGAAGATGACGAGGAAGAGGAGGAAGAGGAAGAAATCCACTACCCTCCTGCAGGGGAAAAAAAGAAAATGATGGCCCCCATGCATCCGGAGGCCGAGGCGTCCAAGAAAGGGAAAGCTTCCTTTTCGGACAGCTCCACAGCAGCCACCAACAACAGCTGGGAGTGGAAGCCCAGGGAGAAGCCCCTGGCCGAATCGTAAGTGTCCGGACACGTATTTGTATCTGGATTCTTTACTCTGTTATTTTAATGTGCTTACATTATGCACTTGCAGTCCGGCTCAGTACCGCCTCGAGCGGTCCTCATCAGAGGATTCACTGGACCCAGCGGCGATGAACTGCGAGACCCTTCCGTCAGCCACCTCTCCCCGGGACCTGGATGGCGCTGAAGTATCGTCCCGAAGGATCCCCGTCCCGAGAGAGAACCCGGCGGCCGTTCGGGAGGCGCCAGAGGGTGAAGCCTCGGCCGCCGGACACACGGGGGAGCATATCCCCATGGATACTGACAATGGGGGTCGTACTCAATTCGGCCCTCATCCGAATATAATTCCGGAGACCCCTACGGTTCCGGAATCAGGCGAGCGGCCCCCTACGGAGGGAAGGGGTGCGCCTATTCCGCTGGTGACCTCTGTCCAACCAGGGGCACCGGACATGTTGCTGGAAGCGCTTCCATTGCTGACGAACACCGTACCCTAATGGGTATGGTGATTGGGAAGGTCCAGTCTGCGAAAAGCGGATTGACGGATGCCTGCACTAGCCTTCTAACAGGCTTTGAGGTAAGTAATGTAATTGTAAAAGGAATATCACAGTGTAGACAGTAGCCCCTGATGCTCTGTTCGGTGTTTGGAAAGAAAAGCCGAATAGAGGATCAAAATAATTTTCGCAGGAGTCTAACGTAAGATGTCTATGTGAATAAGCAGGCGTCACTGCTGGCTGCTGCCGCTCATACTGCGGAGGTCTTCGGACAGAAGCAGAACCTGGAGCGGGCCGAGGAAGAGCTCGGCCTCGTGAAGCTGCTGGAGGACAGCCAAGGTATGCAGTAACCTATGCATATGTTTAGGAAGGGTGAATGGTTCGTGCTGACTAAAGTGGCATGAACTTTATTAGGGGCCACGACCAAGGTGGCGGCCCTCTAGAAGGCATTAGCCGAGGCCAAGGACAAAGCGGCCAAGGAACTCACCACGCGCGAAAAGTAGGAGGCCCGGGTCAGCGGGGTCCAGCAAGAGCTCTTGGACGCCGTCAAGAAGTATGAGTCCTTGGAGCGTGATTTTAAGGATCGAGAGTTCGAACTTCCCCAGGCCCGCCAGAGCATGCAAGATGCCCGAGCCGAAGCCTAGAGCGCACTCCAGGAAATCCAGGCGGCCAAGAAAATCGCGGCGGGTAAGGCTTTTATAATGCAGAGCAAATATGTGAAGGAAAGGTTCCTCTTACTGACCCGGATTTGGAGTCCTCAAGGGGCGTTTGCGGATCTACCGTGCATCATATCAGATGCTGACGAGTTCTATCGAGCCGAAGAAGGGAGCTCTATGGAGAAGCTGTTCTGGTCTCAATATCTTGGACTAGAACATCCAGTGCCCTTTAGCGACCTGCTGAAACAGCTGGTCGAGCTGCATAAGGCGGCCGAACTAGCCATGAAGGACCTAATAGTCCGGCTATGGCCTACCAAGCCCATGCCCAGCAGCTACTTCGGACTCATGAAGCGGCTTGTGAGTGCCTGCCCATGGCTTGAAGTTATAAAGCGGTCGGTCTGCATTGAAGGTGCGTGGATGGCCTTTGCCCGTGCCAAGATGCACTGGGCGAAGATGGATGCCAAGAAGCTGATGACCGAGGGGCCGCCTGAGGGCAAGGAGCACCGCCGACCCGAGCTATATTTTGTTAGTGTCCTGGAGGGATCCCGCCTTATGGCGGAGCAATGTGCTAAGGATGTCATATTCCCATGAACGCAGTCATGTTATCCTGTCCTGTAATATTAAACAGATCTGTTATGTAATATAATGTCTGTTAGTTTAAAATTTTACCTCCTGTGCGGCTGTTTATGAAAATCTGAGAGTTGGCCAGTCGTCGGCTTCTGCCCCCATGTAGATAGTACGGGGGTGTTCGGGATAAATCTAAACACTCTTTACTCCACCATTTGGTCCTTAAAGGAGGTGTTTAGCACAACGAACAAGGCAATCGGACTATACGGCTTTATCACCCTCACTTAGCCATAGGAGTTTGACAATGAAAATTTTGGCGCAGCCCCTGGTGCTCGAAAGACCGAACTTGGGGCGCTATACACGCCTAATCAGATAAAAACCGATTCCTCGCATAAAGCAGAAAAGATCTCTAAGGATCTGAAAACCTCTGGAACAGCTGACCAGCTCTTGCCGCATCATGACAGTTCGTTTTCGGCTTTCTCTACTGAGGTGCTCGTCCATCTCTTGCCGCATCATGACCAGCTCTTGCTGACCACCTGGGGATTCCCTTGTACATCAAAGCTCCTTGCCTTCTTGGTGTATCCATCCCGTTATAGGTTCAATGATCAGGTTATCAGGAAAGCCTCGAGAAGAGAAAAAACTGAAATAAAAAAAGAAAAGGTGAAGGTATGTGGATCCAGGGGCGGTTGAGCTGCATTATGGACCACGGTCTAGCTGTGCCTCCGTCCCTGCCCATGGTATTTTGAGTGCGTAGTTATGTACGCGTGGCACAAATGTCATCGCTTGATTGTGACTGGGACGGAGGCCGAATTGCTAGTCAAGCTCTGGACGAGCTAGACAGTCCTGCTGCAGAGTAGTTCGGACTTGCTTGACGGTGTTCGAGAGCTTTACTGCCGAATTGAGGTTCTGCCTAAAAAGGCTACTCTGTACTTCTGCTGCAAGGGCCGTGGTGTGCTCCTCAGTATGGAGGGAGCGTTCCATATTTCCATTGACCGTTATGACACCGTGTGGTCGGGGCATTTTGGGCTTGAGGTAAGCATAGTGCGGCACTACATTGAATCGAGCGAATGCGGTTCGTCCGAGCAGTGCATGATAGCCATGCGGAAGGGGACGATATCGAATATTAACTCTTCGCTTCGGAAATTATCCGGGGATCCAAAGACCATTTCCAGTGTGATTGAGCCCGTACAGTGGGCCTCTACACCTGGTATGACACCTTTAAAGGTGGTTTTTGTGGGCTTGATCCTTGAGGGATCGATGCCCATTTTGCACACTGTATCCTGATAGAGCAGGTTCAGGCTGCTGCCACCATCCATGAGGACTCGCGCAAGGTGGAATCGATCAATAATTGGGTCAAGGACCAGTGCGGCTGAACCGCCATGATGGATACTGGTCGGATGGTCCCTGCGATCGAAGGTGATCGGACAGGAGGACCATGGGTTGAACTTTCGGGCGACTGGCACCATCGCGTAGACGTCCCTGAGTGCACGCTTGCGCTCCCTCTTGGGGATTTGAGTGGGGTATATCATGTTCACCGTTTTGACTTGGGGGGAAATTTCTTCTGTCCCCTTGTGTTCCGTGGTCGGGGGTCCTCGTCATCGTCATCGCTTGGCGACCCTTTCTCCTTATTCTTGGCTTTTAACTTGCCGGCCTGTTTGAAAACCCAACATCCTCTGTTGGTATGATTGGCTGGTTTATCAGGAGTGCCATGGATTTGGCATGGTCGATTTAGTATGCGGTCCAGACGTGACGGGCCCGGGTTATTTCTCTTGAATGGCTTCTTCCGCTGACCGGACTTGGAGCCCCTGAATCCGGCGTTGACCGTCGTGTCTTCGGTGTTATCACCGTCGTTTCGACTCTTATGTCTATTGCGCCGGGGCTTGCCGTTGCTATTTCTGGCTTCAGAAGTGCCAGGTTCGCTTGTACTGTTGTTGCTACAGGCTAGCCAGCTGTCTTCGCCCATACAGAAGCGGGTCATGAGTGCCGTAAGGTCTGACATGGACTTCGGTTTTTCCTGGTCGAGGTGTCTGGCCAGCCATTCGTCGCGGATACTGTGCTTAAAGGCCGCTAGAACTTCGACATCCGGGCATTCGACGATCTGGTTCTTTTTAGTTAGGAACCGAGTCCAGAATTTCCTGGCTGACTCTCCGGGCTGTTGGATTATGTGACTTAGGTCATCGGTATCCGGAGGTCGGACATATGTGCCTTGGAAGTTGTCGAGGAAGGCGTCCTCCAATTCCTCCCAGCTGCCAATTGAGTTTTCGGGCAGACTGTTTAACCAGTATCTAGCTAGTCCTTTGAGTTTGACCGGGAGGTATTTGATGGCGTGAAGATCGTCGCCGCGGGCCATATGAATGTGGAGAAGAAAATCCTCAATCCACACCGCGTGGTCTGTTGTGCCATCATACGATTCGATGTTCACTGGTTTAAACCCTTCTGGGAAATCATGTCCCATTACTTCGTCAGTGAAGCAAAGGGGGTGTGCGGCGCCTCTATATCGGGCCAAGTCATGACGTAGCTCGAATGGAGCTCGTCTGCGGTTTTCGGCCTGGATGTGGTTATGTTTGTCATGTTCAACCGGATGGCCATCGTCGCGTGTCGGGGCACGCCCCCGTGATCCATAGATTGATCTTGTCTGACCTGCTCTCTTTTCGTATCGCGTCGCAGGTCATGTGTATATCCCCAAGCTGTTGTATTTCTGTTTGTTCGGCGAGGTAGTGCGGGCTGGTGTTCGGCTTGAGGTGCCACTTTGTCCCGGCCATGTGGTGGTCGGTCAGCCGTATTGTACCTTGGTAGGACGGGCTCCGGCGCCTCATCATCGAACTGTGGTAACAATTTTCGCTTCGGGTAGCTTTTGGTTGGGCGCTCGAGGCCATGTTCCTCGGCTGACAGGACACCGGTCCATCTTTCATTGTGCAGATCTTGATCAGCTTGAAGCTGCTGCTGCTTCTTTTTCAGGCTTTTTGTAGTGGCAATTAGCTGACGCTTAAAGCATTCCTGTTCGGCGGGCTCTTCAGACATGATGAAATCTTCATCACCGAGACTAACCTCGTCCTCGGAGAGCGGAAGGTAGTTTCTATCCTCCAAGTCTTCATTCATGGCCTATTCGCCAGGGCTAACTCGCCCATCCTCTCGTTCCTCCTGTTTTGAGGTCGGCTCAGTGGGGTCTTTATTGTTTTTGGCACCGCCCAGAGTGTTGTCATCTTTTGTGATGGTATTGCTGTTTTTACTACGGCGTGGCTTAGAGCGCCGCCGCTGATGTCAGCGCTTCGGCTGTATCTCAGGAGGTTTATCCTCGACTGGATTTTCATCGTTGCCGTTATTTTCTTTGGGTGTATCCACCATGTATATGTCGTATGAGGAGGTGGCTGTCCAACGCCCTGTAGGCGGTGGTTCCTGGTCATCCCAAGCATCGTCGTCCATACCGTCGATGTCTTCGGAGTCGTAGTCAAGCATGTCGGTTAAGTCATCAACAGTGGCTATAAAGTTGGTGGTGGGTGGGGAACAAATTTCTTCATCATCCACTCCCCATTCGAGCCGGACATAGTTCGGCCGAGAGTCCCCCGACAAGAAGAGGGACTTTAATGAGCTTAACACGCCGCCAAAAGGCTAGTGCTGGAAAATGTCCGCGCAGCTGAACTCCAAGACCGGCGCCCAATCAGGTTCGATGGACGCGGATGCACGCGGTCCGGAACTCATGGCCGGAGACGAGTCTGAGGTTCCGGTAACACAGGCCCAGCCTGATGCTGGGTATGTGTGCGGCTTGAGCGCCACTGAGTCTGCGGCCTCCGTGGCGGGGTTGAGCTTCCCGTCTTCAGACGATGCAGCCCGCTCCGGCTCTTGGGCCAGGGCGGTCACAGGCACTATCTCATGTGCGCGTCCAGATGACAAATTTAGGTCATGTTCATCGTGGTGGCCGAGGACAGCCGTCATGGGCTCGAATCCGTCGAAGATCAAGTCTCCGCGGATATCGGCCACAAAATTCAGTCTTCCAAATCTGACCTGATGGCTAGGGGCGTAGCTATCGATCTTCTCTAGATGGCCAAGCGAGTTGGCCCGCAGTGCGAAGCCGTTGAATACGAAGATCTGTCTGGGGAGGAAGATCTCCCCCTGGACTGCATTGTTGTAGTTGATTGATGGAGCCATCAAGCCTATCGCCGACGTCACAACGGAACTCTTAATGAAAGCACCAATGTCGGTATCAAAACCGGCGGATCTCGGGTAGGGGGTCCCGAACTGTGCGTCTAAGGCTAATGGTAACAGGACGCGGGGGACACAATGTTTACCCAGGTTTGGGCCCTCTCTATGGAGGTAATACCCTACTTCCTGCTTGATTGATCTTGATGAATATGAGTATTACAAGAGTTGATCTACCACGAGATCGTAATGGCTAAACCCTAGAAGTCTAGCCTATGAGGTTATGATGGTTGTGGCTAAACCCTAGAAGTCTAAACCCTCCGGTTTATATAGACACCGGGGGGGACTAGGGTTGTACAAATTCAGTTACAGAGAAAGGAATCTACATATCTGAATCGCCAAGCTTGCCTTCACGCAAAGGAGAGTCCCATCCGGACACGGGATGAAGTCTTCTATCTTGTATTTTCATAGCCCAACAGTCCGACCAAAGTATATAGTCCGGTTGTCCGAGGACCCCTTAGTCCAGGACTCCCTCAGTCACCTATTGGGCATGGGATCTAAGTAATGATCATTGTTGTAGATCAAAGATGCGTAGAAGGCAACCAATGTGCCACGAGGTGCAGGTACTAGACATACTCCATACTTCAAGTTTACTATGATCCATTCTTTTCCTTGTATTCTGTGATTGTTGTACCATCAACAGCTTTTTATGTGATGTGATGCAATTGGTGTGATTGGAAATAGTGAGGTAATCATTCTGCAAAGTCTCTTTAGAATGTTTCAA